>NC_132783.1:140000453-140353453 GCF_048418805.1 Vulpes vulpes
TCCCTGCCTCTCTCTCTGTGTGTCTCTCATGAAGAAATAATAATACAAAAATTAATAAAACCTTAAAAAATATATTCCCCTTCTTTTAATTCTTATCATTTTTGTATCATTTTTGATAGAAAATATTCCTCTGTTATCCATCTTTTATACTGAACGATTAATTATAAATTGGAATTATATTAAATATTGTTTCATAACTTTCAATTTTTGCATTGTGCTTCACATAAACAATCAATATATTCTAATGATGTCAATGTTATAGGGTGAATTATGCGCCTTCCCAAAATTCATATGTTGAAATACTAATTCCCAGTATTTCAAAATGTGACTATATTTGGAACTAGGGTATCCAAAGCAGTAATCAAAGTTAAATTAGTTTAATGGAGATGGACCCTAATCCAGAACAACTAATACTCTTAGGAGAAATTGTTACTATACAGAAAAGGAAGACTGTGAAGGCACTGGAAAAAGATAGGGATCTACAAACCAGAAAGAAGGGCCCCCCACAGGAAATTAACCCTGCTTATACCTTAATCTTAGAAGTCTAGCTTCCATAAATGTGAGGGAATAAATTTCTGTTGTTTTACTGAGTCTCTGATACTGAATTAGTTAATCCTATAAAACTAATAGAACCTGCAGTTAATTAAAAAATAATTGTTTAAAATGTATAACAATACTAAATTTTAGTGAATGCCCCTAATTATAAAAAGTAGTTTTGATATGATTTGCTTCTGAAGAATTATTCTCAGACCTCCTTGTAGGACAAATGAGAAAACAGGAGAGAAAAAAATATTTTCAAAAATATTACATAAGCATTAAGTTACAAATTCCAGATCTTGTTTCCAGAAGATAAGTTTTCAGAGATGGAGTAAATATTAGCAATACCTGGCTGCTCATTTATATGAGATGTCTAAAAGAATCAAATTCATAGAAGCCAAAAGTAGAATGATGGTTGTCAGATTCTGGGGGTGGGGGAGGGAAATTAGGAATTTCTGTTTCAGGGGTACCTGCTGTAAAACATTGTGCTTGTAATTGGCAAACTCTACTGTATACTTAGAAATGTAAGAGGGTAGATCTTATATAACTGTTCTTTCCCATATATATTAATATACATATATTATATATTATATATTTATTATATATTGTATATTAATTTAAATTATATATTATATGTTACATATGTATTAGCAGCATCAAAGGCCAAGATGTGTGGATCTTGGGATTTCTGTTTAAGGGATACCTTAAATTGTGCTTATAATTGGCAAACTGTACCGTACACTTAGAAATGTAAGAGGGTAGACCTTATATATCTGTTCTTTCCCACATATATTAATATATATATATATTATATTATATGTTGCATACGTACTAGCAGCATCAAAGGCCAAGATGTATGCGGAAAACAAGTGTCAGAGGCCCAAGGTTTTGGCTTTTCAAATCCCCAACTCTTATTCTAGATTCTTCTTGTCTCCTGCTTCACTACCAGCAAGGGCAGTGAGGATTTAAACTCAAAAAAGCCATCATTGAGTCCTGACAAGTAATGCGGAATCCTGGCAAGTAAATGAACAGGAAATTGGCTTCAGTACTCCATAAGGGAAACCTACACTCCTTTATAATTTTCAGTTGTGTTATTTCTCCAGGTACTTACTTCACTTGCTATAATAATAATGTAAGTTTTCCTTCAAATATTACCTTGCCATAGAATGATTTGCAACTGATCAAATAAACCCACTTATTTTTTTTATCCTTTATAGGAGTGGCACCATGATGTGTAATTTTGAACAGCTGCATATGTGATCAGTGTTTTGTGGAGTTCATACAATTTCTTAAACCAATTAGAATTGTATGCTAGTAATTGTAATGGGTATGCATAGACACTGAAGTTAGCTTTATCTTCAAAGATATTTTAGAAGGGTTCAAAAGTAAGTAAAATGGGGGCCACACGGCCGCTCAGTTGGTTAAGTGCCCAACTCTTGATTTAAGCTCAGGTCATAATTTTAGGGTTGTGGGATAGAGCCCCACATCAGGCTCTGTGCTCTGTCTCTTTCACTCTTTCTTTACCCCATCTCCACTCACAGTTTCTTAATATCTCGCTTGAATAAATGAATAAATCTTTTTTAAAATGAGTAAGTAGGGATCCCTGGGTGGCGCAGCGGTTTGGCGCCTGCCTTTGGCCCAGGGCGCGATCCTGGAGACCCGGGATCGAATCCCACGTCGGGCTCCCGGTGCATGGAGCCTGCTTCTCCCTCTGCCTGTGTCTCTGCCTTTCTCTCTCTCTCTCTGTGACTATCATAAAAAAAAAAAAAAAAAAAAAGAGTAAGTAAAAATTCCTCTTTGTATCATACACAAAGAGGTATTATCTATCACACATCATCTGCTTATTCAACATTTCATTCAACATTTCATTTTCTGCACCCATCATACCATCACTTTGGGACATTGCATGCTACTTCTAATGTCCAAATATATGTTTATTTCTATTTTATGTGATTTAAATTTCTTCCTTTTGTACTGCTTAATAGGGAACTCAGAAACAATTGCAAACACGCCTGTTTATTCCTTATGAGGATCCAGGTGTGTCAAGAGATATGCTAAGCATGTCAAATAAAAGGTTTCTTGTAATTATTCCAATAGGACATGATAAAGTTTTTATGGGCTTAGGTGTATTCATAATTCATATGATATGTGGATTTATAAACATCCCTAAGCTCTTAGCATTTTCTCATTTCAACTAAAAAATACTAAGACCATTATATTTCCACTGCCAGCAATATATGAGTCAAGTTGCATGTTCTATACAATTTAGCAGATTTAGATGCATACAGCATATGTTGTCACATAAGATTCTTCATTTGATTTCTATAATTAAATATAGCTGTTAGCTTTTTTTTGAAAACTAATGCTTTAAAAGCAGAGTCTCATTAACATGCATGCTGAAAGTTAACTTTCTAAAGATAATCTTGAAAACACATATACAACCGATGTTTTGTCTCTTAAAGTATATACATGACAGAGAGAAATTCATAACATGAATATCTGACAGAAACTGATGAGATGAATGATAAGAATGTCTTTAAAAATAACTCCTGTGAATTCTGATTAAGTAAAATTATCTATTGCCTATATTTAAATCTGTGAATGTAGAACCCATCACTCCAACCTTGTATCCTCATGTGAAATACATCTTTCTATTTGTGCAAATGCTTCCAAAGATCTTTAGGAAAGTTTTCTTGAGAATCTATGCATCTATATTTCTATATTTTCATATATGTTTTTTAAAGATTTTATTTATTTCTTCATGAGAGACACAGAGACATAGAGAGGCAGAGACACAGGCAGAGGGAGAAGCAGGCTCCCAGTGGGGAGCATGACGCGGGACTAGATCCCAGGACCCCAGAATCATGCCCTGAGCCGAAGGCAGATGGTTAACCGCTGAGCCACCCAGATGCCCCTATTTTCATATATTTTAAGAAGAAACAATCTAAATTTTAAACGTATATGTTATAAACCTTTATTAGACATTTTTAATGAAAAAATACAGTGGCATTTTTTACGAGATGGTATTTATAACCTCTATATTATAGAAGCAGCAGTTTGATACTGTAGCTCTTACATGCTTGAAGTTGAATTCTGATTCTGCTACTTCTTTTTTTATTAATAGAGATACTTGGGCAAACTGTCATAGCCTCAGTCTTCTCATCTTTAAAATGGAGATACTAAGAGTAATTGCTTCACATGAATTTTATGACAGTTAAAAAAGGTCATACCAACGAAGCATGTTGAAGAGCCTGAAACAATATAAAATATACAAGAGACAGAACTATTACTATTAAAAGGTTTTTATCATTACGTGCCTTCCCTTCAGATTTCCATAATCGTCCTCCACATAGAACTGTTTTGGAGCGTATTGAAGGGTAGCCATGTTAATCATGAGCCTTATGTTTCCACTATGTATTAATGTGAAAGAATATGTTTTCAACAGAAAAACCGGGTTGGCTTGGAAAAAAAAACTGCCTCCTGCTTATTAAAATATTATGCATCTGGGTACATTACATTTCTTTAGTAACACTGTTCTAGACATTGATGATGATGACGGTGATGATGATGATGATGATGATGATTCGGAACTCTTAACTACTTACTGATAATACTATTATACCTCCTTGCTTTTTGCTTTGTGAGTCTGGTGCATTCCAGGAGAGTAGAGAGAATGTGTCTTCCCACCCCATCAACTCTGGTTTTGCCCACATGAATGGCTTTGACCAACAGATTGTGTGAAGAACAGTATGCTCAGTCCAAGAGACGCCTTAAGCTTCATAGCCCTATGCTTACCCCTCTTGAGATCTCTTCAGTAACAACATCATGTCCACAGAGCAGATACTGCTTCAGCCTGAGTCCTAGAATGAAAAAGCTAGTGGAGTCCAGCTGAGCCCAACAAATGCAGAATAAGAGGAAGAAATAAGCGTTTGTTTTTGTAAGCCACTGAGATTGGGGATTATTTATCACCCCAGGAAAAGCTGATCAATACATGTGATAAAGGCATTTATATTAAAAGAGGACATATAGTTTAATTTCCCTACTCCACTGAAAATTGAAAACAGAATGAAAGAAGAATTTAAGCATTAATTAAAATTTAGTTTTTCCTGAAAAAAATGCTAGAAGTAGTAAAATCTATTGAAATGAAAAGGCATTTGGTATATAATGACAAATACATAATTTTAGGCTGCATGCTAATATAGTCAGACAGTGAATTTTATATGTCAGTCTGGGCTGTGATAAATAAATATTTGGTCAAACATCATTCTGGATATTTCTACAAAGGTATTTTGGATGAGATTGAATTTAAATCAATGGGTTTTTAGTAAAGCAGGTTGCCTTCCAGTGTTAGAAGATTGCATCCAATCAGTTAAAGGTCTGAACAAAAGGACAAGAGACTGACTTCCCCCAGGTGAGAAGGAATTCTGCAAGAAGATGACCTTCAGACTTGAACTGCAACATTGGCCCTTGCCTGACCAATTACCTTTGAACTTGAACTGCAGCATTAAATCTTCTCCAACGTGTTGCCCCACTCTTCATATTTTGGACTTAGGAAGCTGTTAAATCATGTGAGTCAATTTATCAAAGCAAATATTCCTCTGTGTCTTCATCTCTCTTTCTTCTCTCTCTCTCTCTCTCTCTCTCTCTCTCTCACACACACACACACACACACACACACACACACTATTGGTTCTGTTTCTCTGGAGAACGCTGATTAAAACAGATATGGTGACACAGTGCTGGTAGTGAGGAATACGATCTTAAGAATGAGTTTCCTGAATTGGTTTTGCAATTTCCAGAATTGGCTCTCCATCCTGATTAGATTGAAGATACTAACAACTCTATTTCCAGAAATAAAGAGAGCACTGAGAGTCCATCTTGTGATGTGGCAATAGAGATACACAAAATATCAGCACTGGATGGTCCTAATAAAGCACTTAGGAAGCAAGGGATTGGTGCATACGGTACTGAAAGGTATCGTATATTTCAATATTTCAGTCAAACAAATGAATAAAATTAGATTAAGTAGTTATTCCTAATATGTCTGTACAAAATGGAGAAAGCAAAGAATGAGCTCAGGGATTTGAATTCCCAACTCAGGAGCCACGTAAATGATCTGAAAGCTTCTACGTCTGCCTGGAAAACATGCTCCTCTCCTATCTGTTTTCTGACTAAAAAAAAAAAAAAAAAGATAAGTTGAATGGGGATATGATAGAGATCATGTATGGAGAAGAGAAATCATAGAGCAATTAATGGCTGACCCAAACGCCAAATATTATTCTTCCAGTGGCTGAGTAATAAGGCAAACTGAATTCCCAGCCTCTTAAGGTATCTGTGTTAGGGTGAGAGCATTGATTGGGAAGATGTGGGCTACTGAAAGTTGGAATAGGGATGAATGGAAGATTCACTCAGCCTTAAAATTCTTTGAGTTTTCTTTGCCACTCTCAGTAGCCTCTTTGAGTTTTCTTTGCCACTCTCAGTAGCCTCTCCATCCATATCAGAGATTAACCCTACCCTGCCTGAAGAAAATGTAATGGTCTACTGTGAGGAAGTTGTCCTGCAAACACTAAGGCTCCCTTCCACAACCCCTCTTTGTTTCTTGTCCTATAATTAGACTAAAATCTCAGGAAGCTCTTAAAGGTCAGGTACAAAGTATGACCCATAAGGAATGGTGCTACTCTCCAAAAGAACTACTTGATTTTCTAATTTAGGGAAACAGAAATTTGGGGAATATGTATGGGAATATATATTAAGGTGTGGGATAATTATGGAAAAACCTCCATAAAATTGGATCAAACCAAATTTATTGATATGGACCCTCTCAACACAGATTTCTGCATTTAATATTTCAACTTGGGGAGCAAGAAAGGGTTCTATCAGATTGTTTGCTTGGTTGGCTGAAACAGGGACAACAAGGTGATCCACATTAAGTGAACTTGAGATGCCAGACCTGCTTCGGTTTACAGTAGAGGAAAAAATTCAAAAGCTTAGAGAAATTGGAAAGTTAGAGACAATTTACTATTTAGGAACCACTGACCTAGCCTGGGAGGTTCCAGAAGACGCGACATTCAACATTACTATGAGAAATTAATTGCTCTGTGATTGCTCTTCTCCATACATGATTTCTATCATATCCCCATTCAAATTATCTTTTTTTTTTGTCAGAAAACAGATGAATCTTAGAGAGTAACAGTAGATTACCATTAAGCATAACAAAGTGGTGACTCCAATTACAGCCACTTTACCAGATACGACTTCACTCCTTGAGCAAATTAACATATTCCTCAGTACAAAGTATGCCACCACTGAAGTGGCCAATCCTTTCTTTTCTATATCCTTGTAGAAAAAATTCACCAGAATTGGTTTACTTTCAGCTAGAAGGCTAGTAATATACCCTAATTATCTTACTTCAGGCGTATATCCAGCCCTATGCGATAATTAAATTTTCAGGGATCTTGATCACCTTTCCCTTCAATAAGATATCACACTAATCCATTAGACTAATGACATGAACCTTATGAGACCGGGTAAGCAAGAAGCCGCGATTATTCTAGACTTATTAAGGAACTTGTGTGTCAAAAGGTAGAAAATAAATCTAACAAAAATTCAGAGCCTTCAACTTCAGTGAAATTTCCAAGTGACCGGGGTGTAGAGCATATGGAGATACCTCTTCTAAGGCTAAGAATAGATAGGTACATCCGAACCCTCCTACAACCAAAGAAGAAGCACAACACCTAGTGGGCCCCTTTGGATTTTAGAGACAATATAGTCTTTATTTGGGTATGTGATTAATCCTTTTACTGAGTGACACAAGAGCTATTAATTTTGAGTGGGGCCCAAAACAGAGAGAGGCTTTGCAACAAGTCTAGACTCCTGTGCCAGTTGCTCTACTGCTTTGATCATATGATCCTGCAGATCCAGTGGTGCTTGAAATGTCAGTGGCCAGTAGGAACGCTATCTGGAGCCTGTGACAGTCCCCTAGATGAAGTTACAGTGCAGTCCCTCAGGGTTTAAAAGCAATGTCCTGCCACCCTCTGTGAATAACTGCTATACTTTCAAGAAACAGGTCCTAGCAGAGATTGAATGGTTAATCATGGGCTACGAAGTTACTATGCAGCCTAAGCTGCCAATGATGAACTGGATGTAATCTGACCCACTCAGACATTAAGTTGGGACGCCCAGCAACCCTCCATCTCAAATGCCAGTGGTATAGACACTAACTGCCTGAGCAGTCCCTGAAGGCACAAGTAAATTATATGAAGAAGGGGCCCAAACACCCATGATCCCCACTCCTGCTCCACTACATTCTCTCTCCTAGTCTGCAACTATGACCTCAGGAGAGGTTCCCTTTGACCAGCTGACAGAGGAAGAGAAGCCTCAGACCTGGTTTACACTACTTCTGGATGAGATGCAGGCACCACTGAAAGCAGATATTCATGGCACCACGACCCCTTGAGATCAGTGGTGAAGGACAATCTTCCCAGGGAGCAGAGCTTTGAGAAGCGTACCTAGCTGCTTATTTTTGTTTGGGAGGAAACACGGCCAGTATATACTGAATCATGAGTTGCGGACATGGATTAGTGACAAGGAAGTCTAAGGAGGAGCTTCCTGAATGGGTGAAAAAAAGCAAAGATATTTGTCTCTGATGTGAATGGTCACCAAAATGCTATCTCAGCAGAGAAAAAAAAAAAGTTAATGAAAGGGAATAAAGGGAAAGGAGAGAAAATGAGTGAAAATATCAGTGAGGGTGACAAAAAACATGAGAGACACCTAACTGGGAAACGAACAAGGGATAGTGGAAGGGGAAGTGGGTGGGGGTTTGGGGTGACTGGGTGATGGGCACTGAGGGGGGCACTTGGCGGGATGAGCACTGGGTGTTATGCTATATGTTAGCAAATTGAACTCCAATAAAAACACATTTTTTAAAAGTCAAATGGATAGAATGACTCTCTCTGTGGATGCTAGTCAACCTCTTTCCCCAGCTGCCACTGAAATGACCAAGGGTGGCATCTGGTTATAGCAGCCCACGCAGACTATATACTATCTGGAAGCAATTGGCTTGAAAGACTGTGGAGTGAATTCTTGAAAACTCAGTAATTGCACTAGCTGGGTCACCACATCTTGCTGGGCTGGGGCAGTGTTCCCCAGGAGGCTGTACATGTTCTGAATCTGCATCCAATAGATGCTCCCACAGCCAAGATACATGGATCCAGGAGTCAAAGGGTGGAAATGGGAATGGCACCACTCATGTATTATTTCTAGTTACCCACGAGCAAAATTATTGTTTCCTGTCACCCCTACCCCATGATATGCTGGCCTAGAGGTCTTGGTTCCTTAAAGTGGGTTGTTTCCACCAGGAGAAAAACAATGATCCTATAGAATGGGATGCTAAGACTGTCACTTGGTCAAATTGGCTTCTCAGGCAAAGAAGAGTTAATGTGCTGGCTGCAGTGATAATATTGATTACCAAAGGAAAGTTGTATTACTAATCCACGATGGAGGTAGGGAGGAGTATGTACGGAATACAGGAGCTCCCTTAGGGCAGCTCTTAGATCACCATGCTCTGTGGTTAAAATCAATGGGAAACTATAACAACACAGCCCTGGCAGGATGAGGAATGGCCCAGACACTTTGGGAAAAAAGATTTGAGCCACCACACTAGATCAGGAGCCATGAATGGCTGAGGTGCTTACTGAAGGCAAAGGGAAAACAGAATGAATATTTGAAGGAAGTAAAAATCTAATAAATACAGCTACTACCACATGACCAGTGGTTAGTCCGTTTCTCTGGAAACCCCTGGCTAATATTGAAGGGCATGGAAAACATGGCAAGATGAAAAAGGAACTAGCACCAATTTCACAATAATAAGAAACTGACACCTGGCAATGTGGTGATAGGAAAATATTCCTCAATTATTTTACTATTTAGAAACAACAAAAAAAGGAGTTTATATGTACATTCCCATTTGTATTTATTAAAACAAATATTTCAAAGTATCATGTTGTATTCTTCAATAAGTATCTCAAAATTGGGGTTCCTGGAGGGCACCATGGGGGGTGCCTCAGTCAAGGAAGCATCTGCCTCAGCGTCAGGTCATGATCCCAAGATCCTGGGGTCAAGCCCCTCATAGAGCTCCCTTCTCAGTGGGGAATCTGCTTCTCCCTCTTCCTCTGCTCCCCCCAACTTGTGCTTGCTGTCTCTGTCTCTAAAATAAATAAATAAATCTTAAAAAAATAAGTACCTCAAAATTGCCACCTATTACATAATATGTCTTGAGTTTTTCTTCCTCATTCTTTAAATCCAGAGGATTTTAGACAAAGATCACAGTAAATAAGTTTTCTTTTTTTATCAATAAAATAAGGTAAATTCTTTGTGATACTTGGGAGTAAATACTTAGATTTTCTCTATCTACATTTTGTTGATTTGAATAGACAATACTGATATGTAGCTAAAAAACAAAGAAAAAGAAAAAAAAAAACGAGATCATTAAAAAGAGTAAACTGTGAAGAATAAGTTACTCTTTCACTTCAGTTCCAGAATTTTCCAGAATCCTTCCTCAGAGGAGTCACTATTTATACTGTGACTCGTTGAGAATTCATATAAAAGTTCTTGTGTGCCTTTCATGTTTTATTTCATGTTTTTTTTTTAACGGTATAATAGATATTCTCCTGTACCATGCTTTTTTCTTATAATTGTCCACTGTCATTGTGTTTGATTTATGTAAAGCTTCAAATTAGTTGCACTGATGATAATTTTCTCAATCTTCTACTAATAAAATTTACATTGTTTATGTGTGTGTGTGTCTTCCCATTAAACACAATATTGCAATTGCCCATCTTATATACCCTTCTTTGATAGTCCTCTAATAAGACTTTGGCAGACGTTTTAAGAGGCAAAACTGAGATACACTGGGTCATAGCAAAACAGTTAGAAAAAAGTTACAATAGCATAGTTACAGAATCAGAATTGAAATATATACCTATTTAGTAGGCACCCCCCCACACACCAAATGCCACGTAAATGTATTTAAAAGAGGGCAATTCCTTAAATAAAGACTTTTGTCCTATTCCATTTCTGTTAGAAATGCCTTCTTAATCTTCAGGGATTTTTAGGACACAGTTACACTTTTAACCCCTAAGCAATGACATGTTGCTTCCTCTGGGTTTGTAATCTGTGTTCTGGACCTCACCTCCTCTTCTCTTTATACCTTTTCTTGCTCAGTTGTCCAAATCTTGAATCTTTCGTGTTCTGTAAGATGTCAACCAAACCTGTGTGAAGCAGATTTTAATGAATGTCCTAGAGGTGAGAAAGTGAGAATTGAGAAGCTTTACAACAAAGACCACACTGAAAGTTACTTTAAAATTATGTTAATAAGTCTTTATTATTTTATGGATCTTGATAGTTTTCATCAGTCATCTCTTCTCAAAGCTTTCAATTTCCCAATCTGTCACTGAACACATTCTTGTTATGCTTTTTCCCTCTTTGCCCTTCTACAGAAATCATGTACTACAGAAATGTTTATCCAATCTGCTTGAAATACAACTTTTACACTCAGCTTCCTGCTTAGAAATAGACTATGGATACAGTCAGTTTTTTCAGTTCTTGCTTTAAACAAGTTTCTGCATGTGATTTTTCTCTTTCAATTACATAAAAAATTGAAATAGAAGCATTAGATTAATGTTAAAGGGCAATAGAGAAATAAAGAGGTGAAAACTAAATTCTGGTGCTATGGTCATGATGATAAAATCTCTTAAGCTGCCACTAATGCTTCATATTCAATTGGTGATCCCATGAAGAGTGTATATATTATTTTTTTCTTTCTTATTTCTTATTCTTATATAAAGACCACAAAGCTAGAAAATTTTATTTTTTTTTATTTAAACATATGCATAAGCCCCAGATACTTTTTTTCCCCCATGGTGTCAAAGAGTGAAACATTTTTTTAATAACAAAACCATTGCTATTGTTTTAGCAGATGCTATACAATAATTAACGGCTGTGGAATTTAAAGATGACATCTTCCAAGCTCTAGCCAGAGATAGTGGTGTGGCTATGAGGAAGTTATTTAACTTCTCTTAGTTTCCTCATATGTAAAATGCGAACTAAAACAGCACTTATTTCATTTGATCAACTTAATGATAAACTGTTTAGCAAATGTACAGTATTTAGAATCATACTTAGATTACACGAAGCCAAAAAAAGTCATAATACACGTAAAGCAACAATCAAATTTCTTTTTCAATTAAAGGTAAATAATTCCATGGGAGAGTTGAGCACCATAAAAACAGAAAGGCAAATGTGTACACCGAACTGAGAAGAAATGCAGGGGAATATGGGCTACAAAAAATAACCCCAAAGTATTAGAATTTAGAAGAACAGTGATTATGCAAATGTATTTAATGTAAAACACATCATTGTCAGTCCTATATTTTCACATTCCTAAATATAGGTGAAAAAGATAATACATTACAGCGAATCCAGACAGAAAAATAAATCCGCATTTTAGCATTTGAATTTAACATGAAATGTATATAGTTGCAATTAAATGCGAGAAAAACATCTAAAATTGTAGTTTAGACTTGATCTTTAGAGTTATTCATATTTCTGAGTTATTTAAATTCTGCTTACCAGAACAACAAAGTTGTGTATTTGAAAGATACCAAAAATATGAGTACCATCTAGTGGTAAAACAGGAGGTAAGCAGCAGGCTGTGAGAGAAGGGGGTTAAAACAGGTCAGGGGAAGGCACAGCAGGGATAAGATTATAAGGAGGAATGAGGTTACGGTCAGAAACAGTAAATATCAAGAGTCCAAGTCTTTATTATAGTGGATATGGGTGATTGGATGGTAAAGCACCTGAGCCGTAACAAACAGGGAAACAATGCACATCTGTCAAAACCATGCTCCTGAACACATTTCTGTATAATGAAGACACAACCAGAGTTTAGGACTCCACCGTTGGAGTGACTGGAATTTAAACCTCGCACATCAATGCACAGCAACCACGACACAGCACCAGGCCAGAGACGGTGCAGGGGGCCTGGGGGCGGGGGGTGGGGGGGGCACGCAGGTTGTGGTGTAAGATACAGAGGTAAGCATTGTGAAAACTGACTTGTAATAGACTCGTGGGGTCTCCATTCAGCATAACAGCAAAAATTACAGAAACAACAATTTGTTTTGGAAGAGACTGCTTCAGTTATCTTAAAAATCCTGGTAAGAAAAAAAAAAAAATACTGGTAAGGGACACTAAGGCTCGGCCGAGAACTCAGACTTAGTCTAAGCAAGAATATGAATTCGAGACTGGCTACAGATGACGAAGGCAACAAATACATGATGCTTTCTCGTAGTATATAGCAATAAAAAATTAATATGAATGTTGTTCTAGTGCCTAAGGAAACAAGTGTAAATAGCCTGATAAGTTATAAAATCCCAACCTGTCTCAAAGAAATCAAAACCCACAGAAGATGAAAACTATCCGTGCCATTTGTATATGATGAGCAAACAACAAAAGGAAGGAAGGAAGGACGGAAGGAAGGAAGGAAGGAAGGAAGGAAGGAAGGAAGGAAGGAAGGAAATGGAAAGAATCCACACGTATTAAATCCACACGTATTAAAAAAAAGTCTAATTTTAGCTATAGGAATAATTTTTCTTAGATACCTACATGAAAATGAATAGTTAATGATAACAAAATTAACTAACAAAATGCAATATGTGTGTGTGTGTGTGTGTGCTTGTATATATATATATATCTACTCAAACACATACGTATATAACATGTGAACATCTTTTTGAAGTCTGGATGCCATGATTCATAATGTGTTTATCATTTTAATCAATTTGAGTTTTCAATCTCTGTTTACATTGATGAAAATTCATGAGGGTCCAGTAGAGTTTTGCTGCATGAAATCAAGCAATACTACAGATGGCTTGAAAAAAAAATAGAAATCAAAAGAAATGAAATGCTTACAGATATGAGAGAGGTAGGAGGAGTTTAAGGTCGACTAGACAGTTGAAGGGCACACAGGTTCTGGGAGACTGCCCTTCTGACACGAACAGCAAGTTTAGGAGGTTCCTCATCCCACACTCTACATTTATCAATTTGCCAGAAGGACTCAGGATTCACTGAGGGCTGTTTCTCCAAGAGTCACAGCTTATTACAGGGAAAGGATACAGATTAAGATTAGCCAAAGGGAAAGACACAGGGGAGCGTTCAGAAGGAGTCCCAAGCAGGGATTTTACTGTTCCTGCAGGATCGGGGCTGCTGGAGGGGGCTGTCGTGATGAGCATCAGCAGGCCCTGCTTTCGGGCACTGCTTACATTCCATGGTGGTTCCCACAGGGCAGTGTCCCACATGGACATCCCTGTCGTCAGCAGTTTTCGGTTGCCCCTCTGCTGACCCTGTGCCTAACCCACTGGCCATCACCCTTGAGCTAGTGACACCCAAACATAAGAGCAAGCACCATACAATGTGACTCATTGCACGATACAGTGGCAGCCTTCTGAGCAGGACGCTGTCCATTCACGGGGGAACCACCAATAAACCAAGACATTTCTTCATTGATGAGTGAAGAGCATGGCTCAAGTGGCCCAAGTGAGCGTGGTACGACCACGGTTTCTAACACCTCCTCAGGAGCTTCCAAAGTCACCCCTGAAGGACAAGAGGCTCTCTGGTTGTGAGAGTGTCCTCGTAGTCCCCTGGTAGCCTGTTCCTGCAGAAACCACCTGCTTTTCATTAGGGAACTCTTACGGGCACTGTCTTCTCCATTAGAGTATCTTTGGCATCACCCAGGAAAATATAGGCTCGTTTTATAAGGTTTCAGAATTATTTGATGTCTCTCGGTCATAGTGACAGTTTTAATGATTCCTAATAGCAAGGAAGCAATTCTCTCCTCAATGGAAAACGGCCAATTCAACCCCCAATGTCACTGCTGGGGGGACGCACAAGCTTTTGCCTTAAGCTCCAGGCTGCAGTCTACCCAAGGGTATCATTTAGCAAATTCACAACCTGTGGGATTTCCGGCAATCTTACGGGTTTCCATTTAGCATGTTCCGTAGACACTAGGGGAAGAGTGGCTTCCATGCTTGCTGTTCCACAATACGAGGTCTATCTCCATAATACATTCAGGTAAACGAAAAACACAACCCCATTACCTAAAATTTGTCCAAACATATACATTTTTATCTAAACTTTTACCTTAATCCGCTCAACCTTTACATTCCTATCTCCTCCTAGTCTAACTGTGCCTCCCATTGTAACTCCACCAACAGATTTTAGAACCATAATGAATGAGGTCCCCATTTCAAGGAATCCTAAAATTTTTTCACCTTCCTCATTTCACCCACTTATATGTATGACCTGCTGGAATCTACAGCTCGGGGTTGGGCCAAAGGATCTAGGCCTACTTCTCAGCACTTGTCTTGGTTAGATTACTGGACGAGTGTCCCAGGCAGTTGGAGGTTGGGCTTCTCATTGTTATCCTTGCCTGTGACCCTCTAAATGTCTTCAAAGTAAGATCATTAAGCAGGTTTATTTAGTATTTATCAATGTCGGGACACCATCAGTCCATCCAGCTTCCCAGAATACTTTTAAGACCCTACTGACATCCACTGTATTCATCCCATTTCTTACTAACTAATAAAAAATTTTCACCTTAGTGGGGCACCTGGGTGGTTTAGGCGGTTAAACATCTACCTGTGGCTCAGGTCATGATCCCAGGGTCCTGGAACCAAGCCGGAGTTCAGCTCCCTTCTCAGTGTAGAGTCTGTTTCTCCATCTGCCTCTGTGTACCCCCACCCCACCTCACCCCTACCCTACTTGTGCTCTCTCTTTATGTAATAAATAAATAAAATCTTTAAAAAGAATATTAACTTTTATATGATGAAACTCCAAGACCTTTCTTTTTTTTCTGTTCTCTTGTAAATAATCCTAATTTTGTCTACTATCTGTTGCTTTAGCTCAATTTTCCCCTTTGGTTGTGGCTCTGAAGACAGAAACTGATACTGTGACTAGGATCCAAGCATGGATCGCCATCAGGATTAATCCCAAGGTCCTGTCTTATTTTCGTTGTAGCTATTAGAGATAACAATAACCAGGGGATTACGTATGTCATTGATTTCTTGTTCTTTGCATTTCCTTATGCATTCCTTAAGAAGTCCACTCATCAGAAGTCGGATCCATGATTCCTAAATTCACTTGACACCTTTCACTTCCAGTAACTGACTGCAGCATAGCTTTGGTTCCATAAAACGGTGACCACCCCCTTTGGCCATCCAAGAGTCAGGGGTTTGTTCATCCTCCACCATCTCATCTTTTTTCACAACCACATATTCCCATGAATCAGGGTTGTTTTAGCAAATCCCACTTTCAAGCCAAATGTCCAGTTACCCAAGGTGCACACAGTCCTCTGAAGACTGTCTTCACTTCTAACATCAACTGAAAGTTTGAGGAATTTCAAAAACTACCCATAGGTTTGATAATTCTCTGGAAGGACACACAGGACTTACTGAAAAACATTATTGTTGTAGTTAAGGCAATATTCAGGGAAAAAATAACAGTTTAAAGTCAGCCAAAGGGGCACATGGGTGGCTCAGCAGTTGAGCGACTGCCTTTGGCCCAGGGCATGATTCTGGAGACCTGGGATCAAGTCCTGCATCAGGCTCCCTGCATGGAGCCTGCTTCACCCTCTGCCTGTGTCTCTCCCTCTCTCTCTACCTGTGTCACCCATGAATAAATAAATAAAATCTTAAAAAAATCATCAATCTTATTAGAAACACATTTAAAAAAAAATAGATAAAGTTAGCCAAAGGAAGAGACACACAGGCAGACTCTGGGAAGCTTCCAAATATGAGCCTTTTGTTTTTCTCTCCCTTCCCTTACTATTGGGGTATCTGTATGTCAACATGCAAACAGAGTATTGCCAAACAATGAGACTCGCCCTAGCCCAGTGTCAGGGTTTTTCATTAGATATTCATGACTGATTATTGTTTTCCCCTGTGGCTAATCTGGGCCCTTAGGTTGACCTATACCGCATGACCCCACTGTGGTCCCTTTGTGGCTCTGGCATGATCAGCCCTGACTGTAAGAATGTAGCAGTGTGGCCTGACTCATCCTAAACAAAAATTCTCCTATCAGGTATAATCCAGACTCACTTTCAGAAGCTGAGGGAAATGCCATACCTCTCTTTGGGTAAGACGAAGTTATGTACGACACAGTAGTAGCACACTCGTAGGTCGTTACAAGTTTCTAGGCTGGGAGTTGGGTAAGAGTTCATATTAACAAGTCCATGGGATGATAATTTGGGTTTACAATGTTGGACTTCATTCCAAGAACAACACAGCACCTTATACTTATATGATTTAAGTCTGAAGAGATTTAAATATGTATATAAATATATATTTATATATATTTATATATAAACATATATATTTATTGTGTAGATATACAGACATGGATATGGATACTATATGGATGGAGAATATAGATATAGTTTTTTTTTTTTTCTGCAGCAACTGTGTATACAACTGGTCTATTGCTAAATAGGGATCAATTATTCCATTGCAGGAATCCAAGTGAAAACTGATGGCCAGAGATGAAGAATATAAATTACTGTAAGTATTAATACTGTAAGTATCTAAGATGAGATCCTGGTGAGAAGTTCTATATGTAAGTACATTAAACAGACTGTAATATCATATTGTATACGGAGACTGGTAGATAGTAAATGTTTAGAACGCCTTCAAAGAAGTATAATGTCCTAGACAGTGGATTAGAACTAAAAAGAGAAAAAACGATTATGGTAAGGAGAGTTTCCACTAGAGAAGTTAGTCTAAAAAAGGCAGGTTTGTGATTTGTATAGAGAAGAGCAAATCTGAGAGGAAACCTCTTCCCATCTGCACACACACCTGGACGACAGGAAGGTACATGCCCTCCCTCACCTCATCAGGAAAAGGTTGTTTACACTATTGTAGGGCAAGGACGGCAATGGAGCAGGACAGGTTAGGGAGCCTTGGTTGCCCATCAAGGCCTGATAGAAAGTAAAAAACCACACCAGGCATCTGAGCTCTTAAAGCTACCAATATCGGCAGAACATGTGAGGATCATAAAAGTTAGGGTAGGGCTCGACGTCAGTCAGCGATGAAGCAGAAAATCAGATGTTAAAAAAAAAAATCACAAAGTAAAAAACAAAAACAAACAAAATCATAATGTTTGTTGAAATTGAAGAGATGAAAAAAAAATTAAATAAATAAATAAATAAATAAATAAATAAATAAATAAATAAATAAAAGAAATTGAAGAGATGGTTTTGGTTTCTTGGGCAGGACAGGTAACCAGAAAGAATGAGGAATCCCCTGGAAAAGAAACACAGGACATAGCTTTCTTGAAGCAAGAGAAACCACTTTAGACCCTGGGCATCTTGCGATTTATGCCTGACCAGCACTGCCTACCCAAAGCGCATTTCTTGCAAGAACTTCCTGGCATATGTTGAAATTGCAGAGGAATAGACCTCGGTAGTCAAATGATTTTAAGGGAATCAAAGGATGTAAGGACAAATGGTTCCCATGAGGCCGGGAGTTACCCTAATCACATCAGGGACAGTAAGTCAGAGATAAAACTCCCAGTGCTGACTCAAAAGTAAAGATTGATCGGACGCATATTCCTGAGTTATCTTTGCAGAATTGAAACCCTTTTGAGCGCTCAAATACCAGACCAGCTGGAGCCAGGGAACTGGTGATGCCGACTCTTGTCAGCCCTCATCATTTCAGACAATTAAGACCTGGACTCTCTCCCCTTAAGGTGACTTTTGCCCCGATTCCAAGCTGAATTTCCCATTGCACGAGCCTCTCCGTGAATATGTGTGAACTATTCGCTTAAAACTCCCCCAGATTGGTTGTTTGAGGAGAAACAACTTTGGGAAGTGTCCTTGGTGTTCTTCTCTACTTGCTGTAGGTAAGACCCTTCCTTCTCCTATTCTTTGGTGTGGTTGTGTCTTTTGGCTCAACACCCACCCAGAAGTGAGCCCGGTTGGAGGCAACACAGAAGCATAAGCAGACACCTGGGAAAGGGTCAGCTCTTCTAGGGGCTATGACAGGAAAATACTGTTTAGAAATAAGAAAACCAGGGACACCTGGGTGGCACAGTCAGGGAGCACCCAATTCTCAGGTTTGGTTGTGGTCGTGATCTCAAGGTTGTGAGATCAAGCCCTGCGTCCATCTCTGCGCTCAGTACAAAGTTGGCTTGAGATTCTCTCTCCCTCTCCAACTCATCTCTTTCTCTTTCTCTCTCTCTCTCTCTCTCTCTCTCTCTCTCAAGTAAAATAAATCTTAAACAAAAATAAGAAAACCAAATATCTGTCCAGGACTTTCCACTAAGCACTTGCGGTAAACTAAATAATGCCCTCCACCCTGTATTTGCAGGAGTGATTAAATGAAATAATCAATCCCACATTTGTATTCCCAATCTGAGACTGATTCATCTTGAAGTGAGGCCATCCTGGGTTTTCCAGGTGGGCCCTGATAATCCTGAACCTTACCCGTGATCCTAGAGAACAGTGTTCTGGAAAAGGGCTACTACAATGAATCACCTTCCCCATGTGACTTAACTAAGACCCATGGATACCACCTGCACCACCCCGACGTGCCCTTGTGTGCCTGCACTAGGACCAGGCACATTTTCCATATTCCCCTTATTTACCCATAAATAAATTGATTCAACTATTAAGTCCTTACTCATCAATTGTAACAAATTCATATCAACTAAACTGCAGTTAAGATTCTCTCCTACCCCGAAATTTGGCCACCGTCAAGCAGTCTGAGCCAGCACACAGCCCTTCCTTAGGGGACCCTGTGGGAAAACAGGCTGGCCTCGGGGTAAAGCATCCTCTGATCTACCCTGCAGTCAGACCACCCTTTCATCTCACTTCCTTACATTTGGTACTTTCTGCTTGTTTGCTTGTCTGTACAAAAGAAAAATCTTGTTTTGCCTGTTTTCTGAAACACAGATCTTGAGCTCAGAGCTTTCTTCCTATTACAATAGTATTTTCAAATACAGTTTCTCCTAACCCTGGCCTTGTCTTGAACATGACAGCTCAGTGTCATCACAAGAATCTATGTAGGAGGGAGCCTGTGGAGTTGGAGTGAGAGAGAAGACAGGATGACAGAGGCAGAGGTTGAAAATGATACCATCGCACTGCTTCACAGTCACACAATTAGGAATTAGGAACTGCAAGCTTCCTCGAGGAAGCTGGACCAGGCAAAAAATGGATTCTCCCCTAGGGCCTCCAGAAGGAAGCAGACCAGCTGACCCTTGACTAAAGCCCAGTGAGATTTATTCTGACCCACAGAATTGTAAAAACAACAAATTCGTATTTTTCTAAGCCACTGAGTTTGTGGAAAGTATTTGTTATAACAACGAAAGGAAACTAATACCCTTCCCATGTGAACTGGGCCGAGTCATTTCTTAATTTCCCCACATGTGAAACGACTCCATTGAATAGGTTATTTTCCAAGGCTGTATTCAGGTTTAACCTTCTGTTATAATATTACAGCCAAGGCTATGTGTCCAGGGTATTAAGCCAAACAGCACAATTTTGCAGGTTTTGAACTTAGGCTTTAGAAATTAGGTATCAAATACTGAAATAGAAAGACATTTTGGTCTAAACGTGTAGGAGATGTGAATATGCCAAGGGGGCAATGACAGCCTTCCAAAATTCATGAACTTGGAATTAGATTAGAAAAAGGCTGGTCAATCACGAAAGAATGCAAACATGGGATTGTAAAGGACCAGAAGCAAACCCCAATTACCAAGTGAAAAAACAACCAACCAAGAGAAGAGCTCAGCCACTAAGGCTGGGGAGGAGACATAAGTGGAAGCAAAAGACAGAATGACTCTCCTAAAAAGCCACCTCCGCTCTTTTCATAGTGAGAAGTAGGTTCATCCCAGGGTTATGAGAAGCCCATTGGTTAGGATCAATCTAGGCTGAAAATGTTGACCTCAGACACGGAACTCACATAGCTCAGGAGACAAAGCAATTCCAGAACCACGGCAGGCAAACGCAGAGCTGTGACAATGTGACGGTGTCACAGCGACATAACCCTTCGTGTCAATTTCTGATAAAGCTGCAGTAATTACCACAAATTACCACTAAAAGATTTCAAAAATGTACAAGAAAATTAGTGATATTTTCAGGCTTCCCGAGAGTCCTAGGGGCTTGACACACGTGTATTCTTATAAGTCAAATGCCTCCTAGAATATTGATATGTTCAGTTATACTCAGAGAAATATGTATATTATATATATTATATATTATATATATTATATATAATAAATATATACAAATATATTTTAATTTATATATATTAATTTTATATTTTAATATATATATTTCTGGGTTTGCGTGCATGCGTGTATGTGTGTCATGAAGAGCTATGAGATATTTATGAAGTGGTGAGGTTGTAGTAGTCAGCCTGGGCCGCCATAACAGAATAGCACAGATTGGGTGGCTTAAACAACAGAAATTTATTTTTGCACAGTTCTGGACGCAAGAAGTCTGAGATCAGGGTGCTGGCCTGGTGGTATTTGGGGAGGTTACTCTTCCTAGCTTTGACGGCCTCATCTAGCTCTGTCCTCACAAGGCAGAGAGCACTCTGGTGCATCTCCTTCTCCTCAAAAGACCTCCCAGTGGATCAGATTGGGGCTCCCCTTCAGGATCTTATTTAACTTTGATCATTTTCTTAAAGAGCTTATTTCCAATACAGTTGCTTAGGGTGTTAGGATTTCAGCATATAACTTTTGGAGAGATATAATTCAGTCCATAGCAAAGGTAATATGCAAAAATCCCAAGTTAAAATTGAGATTTAATTATTATTGGATAAAATTTGTTTATTTTCATAAAGGCGGGAAGCTATGACATACTAATAGGAACAAAATTACCTACATTCCTATTCCCCCCTGGTCAAATGCTCAGATTTATGGCAAGTTTGATTACAGTCATGGGTCTGTAAATATTGATTCTACAGAATAAAACTTCAACATCTGACATCACAGCAAAACTTGTTACAATAAATTTATCAAAACATTATTTTATTATTCTATTTTTTATTTTTGTAAAATATTTTATTTATTTATTCATGAGAGCCACAGCGAAAGAGGCAGAGACACAGGCAGAGAGAGAGGCAGGCTCCCTGCGGGGAGCCCGATGTGGGACTCGATCCCAGGACCTCGAGATCACACCCTGAGTCAAAGGCAGATGTTCAACCACTGAGCCACCCAGGTGCCCCAAAAACATTATTTTAAAAACTTTAAAATATAATCAATGTATATATGCGATCAAATTTTTTTTTGAATAGACAAAAATAACAATACATTTTTTATCTTTTTTATTTTTTAATTTACTTTTTTTTTTCATTTTTTTATCTTTTGTCTGTCTACTTCCTATCTTATTTTTCCACAAGTGGAAGATACATTAGTGCAGTATATCACGTTCTCCCTGGTAAGTACTCCCCTACTCTGTCTCTTTATGCCAGCACCCTCAGTGTTCCGGGCATCAGTAGTTACCACAAATGTGGCCCATGTACCCCAGAGTACAGATTCCTCAGTGCTTGGGCTTCTCGGTGACTCCTGGGCATATGGGACCTCTTGCTGGTAACAGTTCCCTCTATTTAGGCCAGGGGGTTGTACGCCACTCTGATGCTCTGATGCTCTATGTGTGCCTCAACCTGAAAACATTTGGTAAGCATTGCTTAAGACTTAGGTTCTAAAGATACTATGGTGTGCTAGCCCCCAAAGTAAAAAGTCATAATGAGACAAATTAGTTTTTACTTGGGATCAAAATTTCAGGGAGCACAGACTTATGTAGAAATCCAAATACTGTTCCATTTGTAGAGTGAAAGCAAGGAGTTTTTATGAAGGAAAGGAAGAGGGACATTTCCAGGAGTCGAAATATTAAAAAAAAAAAAAACAAACATTTTTCCGGGGTGCCTGGGTAGTCGGTTGTGTCTTTACTCTTGATTTCGGCTCGGGTCACAATGTCAGGATGGTGGGATGGAGCCTCCTGTCAATCTTGAAAAAAAAAAAGATTCTCTCCTTCTGCCTTTTCCTCTGCCCCTTCCCCTGTTTACAAGGACTCTGTCTCATACATAAGTGAATCTGATTTTTTTTTTTTTCCATGAGTGTTAACAGGACAAGCTGCTCTGAATTAGATATGGATTGGCTACTGATTCTGTCTTCTGAAAACCCACAATCATCAATCTTGAGATCAGAAAGTCTATTCTCCCACCGGTTTCTCAAGCAATTTGGGGCCAGTTCAAACGAAGATGATCCGGCAGTTTTTCTGCAGCAGCTACGCTGCCTCTATGCTAAAATGACTTCGGTCATGTCGATTTTTCACAAGTGACCATATTTGAGAGCAAAACATACTCAGTGTTTCATGCCCCTTATTATCCTAGACTTCCTAGGAAGTCTGGAAGTGGAAAAAGAGATAAAAGTTTTCAACTAAAGAGTACAAACTGCAAGACTTTCTTAAAAAAGTTGTGTCAGTTCACATGCCCCCGTTATGGTCTGAAGTGTATCCGTCCCCCCAAACTCACATCCCGAAGCCCTCTAGCCCAGTATGGCGATGTCTGGAGATAGGGCCTTCTAGGAGGCGATTCAGGTGATAGGATGAGGTCATGGTGGGGCCTGAATCCTAAGGAACCGGTTTCTCCATAGGAAGAGGAAGAGGTGACAGGAGTGTACATGAAAAAAGGAAGGGCCTGTGTGGACACAGTGAGAAGGTGGCCTGCAAACCAGAAAGCGAGGTCTCTAGAAACCAAACCTGCTGGCACCATGGTCTCAGACTTCCAGTCTCCACAACTGTGCCAAACTCAGTGCTGTTGTGCAAGTCACCCAGACTGTGACATTTTGTTATGGTAGGTTGAGAAGAAAAATACCCTCATTACAAGTATAATTTTCATTTTCCCAAATAGTTATCTAACCTTGATTCAAATAGAGACCAAGAAAGAGAATGAAAAAACAAGTTAAAATGAACCACTGCAGTATCTGTGGTGGCATGCGGTATCACACACTACACGCACACGTGTGTATGTGTGTGTGTATTCGTAGCAGGGGTTTCTTTTTTTTATTTTATTTATTTATTCATGAGAGATACACAGACACAGAGAGAGAGAGGCAGAGACACAGGCAGAGGGAGAAGCAGGCTCCATGCAGGAAGCCTGATGAGGGACTCGAATCCGGGTCTCCAGGTTCAGGCCCTGGGCCGAAGTGACAGTAAACCACTGAGCCACCCGGGCTGCCCCATAGCAGGGGTTTCACAAAAACAAACAAACAAACAAACAAAAAAAAAAACCCCACTGATTTCAAATCAATTAATTGCAAGCATTACATTTACCTGCATGATTTCTAAACTGAAAGACACTGGAACTATTATCTTCTCAATGTATGCTGCAACTGCCAAAGCAAGTAGCATTGAAAGAACAGAGACAACATTTTAGAGATTTTTTTTTTTTCTGGAGACAATAACTAAATAAATAAAAAGCAAATTTTGTAAGATGTTTTGTCAATAAAAAACAGTCTAATGTATTTTAGAAAAAGTGAATTGTTGTTTGAAATTAAAAAGCATTTTCAAAAGCTACCAGTAGATGGTGTGACAGGAGTAATCAAAATTGAGGAAGCCTCCATATACACGTTCTCAATAACCACTCTTTTAATTTCCTTGTTCAAGAGTAATTTTTAATAATAGAAATTAATTTAATACGAGCCAATGTCTATATCAAGTTTATCTCAATTAGATCTACACTACTGTATGATTGCCTCAGTTATTCAAACACAAACAACAAAAAGGATGTAAAATACATTTTTTTCATTTTTTTCGTCAAGTTCTACATACACACATTTCAAAGCTTTCTTGCCTATATACCTAATACCTCATACAGAATATGTGCACACTATGTTTGCATGTTTTTTTCTTTCAGTGCAGCACATCCACTTCTATAAATGTAAATAGAATCCATATTGGTTTGTGAGAAAATACTGTCAGTATATTAATGTTTAGGGATGCATTGCTAGAATTAAATTAAATAATAGTCTTATTCCTTTAGTATCAATACTATAACGTATCTTTGATACATATATCTGTATCGAAGAAGATATATATGTCAGGAAGAATGTGTGTACCTGCTTAGAGACTCAGTTTCAGCCATGAATATTTCATGAATACATGTGACCAGTCTATGAGAACCAGTGCAAAATCAAAATAATAACGTGCGAAATATAAAAGAACAACTGCTTGCACTTCCAAATATTCTACTTTGTGCGATCATTGCCACAAAAATTCCCTGTCTCCTCGGTGGGCTGGAATAATGACAATCACTTGATGTGCTATATGAAACAGTCGTGATCGTTTTTATGATAGAACTTTGTTATTCAGCTTTTTTATATATGTCCCTATTTCTTTTCTTTTTTTAAATATTTTATTTATTCACTATTTTATTTATTATTTATTTATTTAAAGATTTTAATTAATTAATAATTTATTTATTAATTTATTTATTTATTCATTTATTCAGGACACAGAGAGAGGCAGAGACACAGGCAGAGGGAGAAGCAGGCTCCATGCAGGGAGCCCGATGCGGGCCTCGACCCCAGGACCCTGGGATCAGCCTTGAGCCAAAGGCAGGCCCTAAACTACAGAGCCATCCGGGCTGCCCTACATCCTTACTTCTTAGGCTAATTTACTCATGGGATGAACCTGGCCATTTCCCTAATGGCCTAAAGGACCATTTTATCATTTATTTAAGATTTATTCTGTACGCAAGGTTACCGACTGTGATGTTCAGAAATTTGCTCCAGGGCTACACCTACCTGCTCCCATGTAGGATCACACTTCCTGTTTTTCTTCTGAAATAAAGTATGGCCCCATGACCTGGTTTTGACTCATTATTACTTTGTGATGATTTACGCATCAGTACAGGGTTCACCATAATTTTTCCCCTGCATAATTTGAACTTTATTAATCAAATAAATATTTACTAAGAATATAGGGCAGTCCCTGGTACACAGGAAGTACCTAAGCAAGTGCTCACAATTTTCTACTACTTAACCACTCAATAGGCTTGTCTAACGTTAGTCAGGCCTCTTGGACTCCTCTTAGGCCCTAAACTTTGGCTTCTCCTAAATTCAAGCCAGCACTAAAGTCCAAAACGTGTCCCTGAATCGCTCATGCCAAGAATTTACTGACCACAGAAAGACATTTCCTGCTGAAGCACCCAGTTTTGCCCCTCCTCACCCAGACAGCTTGCACTACTCCCCACAAAGTTCTTGCCAGTTTTGCTCATCTCTACCTGTAAAAGGAAAGCCTTTTCTCCATTTAATTTTGAGACACTTGCAATCCTGAAGTCATGGTGCTCTCCCTGTTGCAACGGCCTTTCAAAAGAAAGTCTCTTCTTGTCTAAGTCTTGATTTTTTTAACGTACCATATGATTATTTGCTACTGTTATCAGCATCTATAAAGATGGTTCTATGTTTTTTTGTATCTTTTAATATATTAATAATGTACACTAATATATTTTCTAAAGTTGGCCGATATCGACTTATTTTTGTTAATTTAGAAATACAATACTCATGCGTTTCTCATATTTAACTCAATCTGTACCTATAGAAGGTGAAATATTTGAAATTGCTGGCATTCATTTATTCGATCTATAAAATTGGCCATTTCAATGATTCAGCCTAAAATTTTGATAACTGAGGAACATTCCATATCATCTTTTTTCCATTCATATTTATGCTGGTTTGTTTATAGATTGAATTGGGAAATTTCTAATATTCATTTTTGCTCTTGTTCCTCTTAAATCACTTACAAGCATGAGAAGTACAAATTTATTGTTATCCTTTTGTTTTTAAGATTTTGTTTTATTTATTCTTGAGAGACACAGATAGGGAGAGAGGCAGGGACGCAGGCAGAAGGAGAAGCAGGCTCCATACCGGGGGCCCGGTGTGGAACTCGATCCCGGGCCTCCAGGATGTGGGGCTTCAGCCCTGAGCTGAAGGCAGGCACTTAATTGCTGAGCCACCCAGGCGTCCCAAAATTATCGGAATCCTATTTGGTCTTTCATGCATGTTAGGAACATCTTGATACTGTGTTGATCTTATCGATGTATTCAAGTTTTCTACTTATTTTGAAAGAAATTCTAAAGCAATATCAAAATTTCTTAGTAAACTTATAATTCAATTGGCTAAAGTTGTACATTGTTACTATTGCTTGTTTGGAAACCATGCATTACATCTTTCTTCCTCTAATGGTTATCAATAAATGTCTGACGTAGAAATATGAATGCATTGTTTACTAATATGTGGAACTAATTACTCACCAGAGAGTCTTACCATTCTCTTCTTTCTGTTACACCAAACACCTTCAACAACTCACTATTTGATATCATATTATGTGGTATTTTAAATTCTATTTGTTTTTTTTTAAGATTTTGCTTTTTAAAACCAATTTTAGGTTCACAGCAAAATTAAGGGGAAGATACCAAGATTTCCTTTGTATTCCCTGACCCCACACATCCATAGCTTCCCCCATCATCAACATCTGCCATCAGAGAGGGACACTTGAACTTCCACCACAACTGATGAACTTACACTAACACCTAATAATCACCCAAAGTCCATAGTTTATATTAAGGTTCACTCTTACTGTGGGCTTTGGGCAAATGTATAATGGTATGTATCCACCATTATAATATATAGAATGTTTTCACTGCCCTAAAAGTCTGTGCTGAACCTATTCATTTCCTCACCCCACCCCTAGCAACCACTGATCCATTTTTCCGGCTCATTTTTAAGGCCAGATTCAGAATTAGATTTTATTACCTTCCTAAAATATTGCTGATTTTTGTTTCTTGCAGGTATATCAGTTACTTTGGATATGGTTGAATTTTTAGAGTAGTGTTTTCGTGGCTAGACACATGAATCTTAGCATATCCTTTATTGCAGTCTTCATTTAGCACTATCGCTAAAGCACAATCTTTGGGGGGGGGGTCAATACTTAATATCACTGGTGTTGAATGCAGTCTATCTTTCTTGATTATTCAAAGCCCATGTATCTCTGAACTCTATCAGAAGTTTTTTGTGGAGCTGCCTGGATGGCTCAATCAATTAAGTGTTCAACTCTGGATTTTGGCTCAGGTCATGATCTCAGAGTCGTGAGATGGAGCCCCACAAGGGGCTCTGCACTGGGTTTGAAGCTTGCTCCAGATTCTCTCTCCCCTTCTCTCTCTCTGCCCCTCCCCACACCCTCACTCACTCATTCTCTCTCTCATTAAAAAAAAAAAAAAAAAAAAAAAAAAAAGTTAAGTTTTTCACTCAAAGATTTTTGGTAGTTATTCCTCTACTGGCCCTTGGAGTATACAACTCTAAACATGCATATAGCTTAGCATTTATCCTCTACTCAAGAGGGCCTCTATGCAGGCTTCCTGGGCTCTTCTTTGTCTAATCTTTCCTTTCCAGTACTCTATCCCTCTATCCCTCCCATCTGAGCTGTCAGTGTCCCTGACTCTATTTCCTCAATTCACAGAGATTTTCTCCTCTGGATAGTGTCTGGAAAGTTTGTGTGATTAGAAACACATGCAAGCAAAGAGCTCATATGGTCTGTTTTCAAACTACCTTCATGCTATCTTCACCCATTTCCTTTATCTGCGATGCCCAGAAACTGCCAGCTTACTCTATTTCTGAATATTTTTTTCTTTAATTCCACATATAGGTGAGATGATACATTATTTCTCATTCTCCATCTGATTTCTTTCAGGTACATGATGCTGACTAAGCTCTGGGGACTGTACATACAGAATGGGGACTATAGTTAACAATACTGCATTGTTTACTTGAAAGTTACTAAGAGAGTAAATTTAAAAGTTCTCAACACACACAAATTATAAATATGTGAAGTGATGGACTAACTAACTGTATTAACTAACTTTGTTGTGGTAATCATTTCACAATATATACATCAAATCATCTCGTCATACACCTTAAACTACATGATGACATCTCGATAATAAAATTCAACAAATCTACACTTGCTAAAGACAGTTATTATGGCTTGTTTTTAACTAGGAAAATAAGGGTGTTAAAGGAGCTGGGATTTTATGCAAAAGGTCTTTTGTCAAGAGTCTTTGAAAAATAGATCTGATGCCTTCAAATGCTTCAGCTCTCAAAGGATACTATTGGAGTTTAGGGAGAGGGTGGTGGGCACTATTTTCTTTTCAAGTGCTCTGTTTCCCAAAACATTTTATGAAGCCTGAAGGGACTCAGGAGTGTGAGTTAGCCTAATCTGAATGTGGGAACTGTTTTCAAGGGCTTGGAGAGCTTTGAGAAAGGCCAGAACACTGGGGCATCTATCAGAACTGTTGCAGGGCAGTAGTGAGTCAAGGGGAACTCGGGATTTCCAGGGTGAACATCAAATATCAAACTCCAATTATTAAGTAAATCTCTTCCGCATAGATTCACAGGCCTTAAAAACCTATGTTTGGCTTTATGAGGTTGAAAAGATACAAAAAGTGGTTTAGAAAAAATAAAATCAAATCAAACTGTAAGTTTTCTGATCCTGTCAGAGATTGTTTACCTACTCTGAAGGATTATGGTGGGATAATGTGTGGTGTTAAGTGTGGTGCAAGTCGTGTAAATGTCTATCAGAAAGCGTATCGAGTGCTCATCAACTGGGATTGTTATTTCACCCAGTGTGTTTAAGGGTTTTGGAGGGCCTATGGAAGCAAATCCTACAGAGAGATCATCGAATCTTTGAAGTTTGTTGGATTTGTTTTCTTTCTTGACAAACTGTAGTCCAATTTTCTGTTTCCTTGCAATATCTGGGGGTGTATCTGTCCATGTGAAAATGTAGGGAGGTCCAGGGAAACTTGAAAGCCTGGGGATTGGGTTTGAAGGATTTGAAGAACAAGGTGGAACAAGGAAGCTGAAAGTTCATTTGAGGTCAGAGTAGGGAGGGAACAACAGTGGAGAGGACAGATTATCCTTGAGACTTTCAGTAGGCTCAGATAAATAGACTGAAATTACTGCTTTGCCTGATTCAGTTTAGACTGAAAAAGTTACATTTTAACTTCCTCGCATGATGAGGAATAAGCAAGCCATTGATCCATTAGAAGGGAGATCCTGAGAATGCCAAAGAAGCCATTTTACTTTTAGATTATCCTTAGAGGAATTATTTTTAGAGGTATAAGCAGTATTAGTACTGTATTTGTAGAACATAAAGTCAGTGGGAGGGGAGAGGGTGCAAAGAGTTACTCACAGATAATTAAGTCAAAGATAAGAACCTAAAGAGCCAGGAAGCAATCCCATTCAAATAATTCCCATGCACAATCCCATCACCAGGGACCCAAGGAGCCAAGAATACTCTCCCATACAATTCGTAGTCTGGAGATTGAAGAAGAACAGAAGAGGTTGTGCAGAAAGGTGAAGGAAAAGTCTCCTTGCCTGAAAGAATGAAAGTAATTCCTTACCCTGGTTCAACAGACAAGATGTCTATAGCACTGGCTTCAGAGTTGAACTCAGCAAAGTACCTCTGATTTAAAGAATAAGGGAACAATTCAAATCACTTACAGATGGCAGGGGTCTGCAGTTGCCGTCCAACCTCGATCACAGTTACAGGACTAGAAAGCCACCAAATCAACCCAAATCTGGAATTAATAAGAAGAGATTGTATTTGAAAAGATATTTTTTTGAAAAGATATTTTAATAAGAGGCATGCTCCAACCGACAAGATCTGCAAGCATCTTAAAGATCAAGCAAAGGGGAGCTTTTCTTTTATAGGAGGGATAAGACAAAGGTAGAAGGAACCGGGATCAGGGATTGGGTCTGGAAATATATTCTCAAGTCTTGATACTTGGTAGGAGCAGCTCTGCCTTGCAATTCTTCCTGGGGCTAAGGATGGGTATTTGTTCAGGGTCATTTTGATCCTTATGCACAGGGTATAAGCTAGTATGAGGTAAATATCAATTCTGAAGGCCAATCGGTGCATCATGGTGTGTAGGTTCTCTAGAGAAACAGAACAATAGAATGTATATAGAGGGAAATTGATTTATTTTAAGGAGTTAGCTCATGTGATTATGGAGGCTGGGAAAGTCTTCAATCGGCAGATTTAAGATATTACAGTTCAAGGCTGAAGACCATTTGCTGGAAGGTTTCTTTCTCATTTGGTGGAGATCTGTCTTTTGCTCCATTCAGGCCTTCAATTGATTGGATGAAACCAACTCAATATATGGTCGGCAATCTACTTTATTCAAAATTCATAATTCCAATATTAATCTCACCCAGAAACAGCCCCAAAGAAACATCCAGAATACTAGGTTTTTAAATAAGAGTTTTTTTTTTATTTGTAATAAAATTATGTATTTATTTATTTGAGAGAGAGAGAGAGAGAGAATCAGTGGGGGAAGGGGAATGAGACAAGCAGACTCCATGCTGATCATGGAGCCTGATGTGGGACTTGATCTCATGACTACAAGATCATGACCTGAGCTGAAACCAAGAAGCAGACACTCAACCAACTGAGGCTGAATATTGCTTGACCACATATCTGGGCACCACGGCCTAGACAAATTTGACACAAACAATTAATTATCAGAGTAGATAAGAAGATATTTTTTGCCAATCTCTCTTTTCTATTGCAGTGTGACTCACAGAGTGATGTGCGTAGATTTGTCTGGGATATTACTTATGTAGTCAGAATTCCAGACACTTCTGCTTAGTATTCTAATTCATTAAACCTCAGATAACGGGCATGAATTTACAATTTTGGCAGTCTCCCAGGGGAATACAGATAAAGGTGGTCACGCACCTTCCTTTGAGAAACAATGTTAGTGATTTTCTTCTGACATTCAGTGTTTAATTAATGCTTTATGAAGTCGTGGGGTTTTTAAGCACCTACAATTGCTCATCACAGTCATGTTTAATAGTCTGGAAATAACATGTCACGATCTATAATATTTTTTAAATCCATTAGTTTCTTTTACTTTTTTTCATCACTAATTTACTAGGTTCATTACGTTTACATTTTTTTTAACACTCTGTATTGTAAGACTTGTTAAATGTGAACCTTAAATATCATGCTCTGTAGATATTCTCTTAGCTGACTTATTTATTCAGTGTTCAGTTAATTTGGTGAACACTGAGATGGTGATACCTGAATGGTGATAACAAGATATTTTAGCATTTTGCTCACTAGAAAATGTAGGCCTATTTTACAAAATATGTGTAAAAATCCAATTCAAACTAAAAAGTAGAAATAAAAAGTTAAAAAATGGGAAATAAAAATATATAAATTTAAACAATAGAAGTATATTTATATTAATTTTGAAAAATATTAGAAAAATGTATATTAATTTAACAGAATAGTGGTTTGGGCTATCCTACAATTAAAATAGTAATTTTTAAACAGTAGATTAAAGTATTTTAATTGCCAACCCTTGGATATTTAAGACAAATTACCTATAATAAATATACAAATATAATAACTATTTATTTGGTAATATTTCTAAACTTTAAAGTTCTCTGTGGTGTTTGAATAGATACAATATACGTGCAGCTACATAAAATGATGATAATCCCATTTTCAACAAAATCAACATTTATAATATTGGATGCTACATGACAATAGAGGAATGCCTCCTGATTTTTAGTAAAATTTTATTAAAAACAATTTGTAAGGTATGAAAACAATATATTTCCTTGTACTTGTGCATGCAGACTGATAACACTCCTGTTCACTTTTTACAAGAAAATTAATCAAGAATTAAATTCTAGAAAAGAGAAACTAAAAGAGAATATGAAATTCAGGAAATATTGCCTTACTTTAATAATAAAATGGAATACAATGCAAAAATATTAATTATGAAGAAGAAGCATATTTTATTTACTTTTAAGATATAGGTACTTTGTATTGATAAATTGCAACACACTGTAAACTTCTCTGCATTATATAACAGTTTAAAAATTTTTGTTGATGCATATAATTCTCAGAGAAAAATAGAAAGTTTTAAAGAGCAACCTTCTCAACTGTCCACCACCAAAATAACAAACATTCCTTCTTTTTTTAAGTACATGAATATTCTACTTCTGCCTGAACTGCTTATTTGCTGTACAATGAATTTCATCACTTCCGAACTCTTAAGGTAATATTCACTATTGATTGTCCTTTTCCATGTATAAGTTCTAAATCACCCTTCCTGCTAGATCTTTCACATCTGCATTTCAATATATTCTTTTCTGTTCAATTTCAGGGATTAAGTAACTCTACACCAGATAAAACTCAAATTCTCTGTCCTAATTTTTTTCTATATCCAATACTTAAACCCTCCCTTCATTAGGAAAAAATACATCAACTAGCTCTATTTTCTATCCTTTGTTGAAATCTTCAATTTAGTTTAATTTTGGGTTGTGATCTTACTGCTCAGTCCACACTATTTCCTAAAGCAGTTTTTATCTTATAACAAATGCAAGCAAAATTCAAATGATTTGCATTATTAGCAAAATTATTTCATTTGTCCATAAATAGATATAGATATTTGGATTTGCTTATATATGTCAATAAATTAAAAACATTCCCCTGACATATCAGCTAAATATAATATAAAATCAAGTAATATGTTTTAAAGACATTGTTTTCTAGTAGATAGGTTAATGTAGATTGCATTTATTTGAAGAACTTACCTGTTTTTGTACATCTACTATCTTGTGTATTTAAATATGTTTGAATATGAACTTATTTTATGTTTTGTCTACTTTAAGAGAGTTTTAAGCAATATTAGGAAGTTGTACATCCTATTTTACTTCTAATACAGATTAATTCATTATTTAAAAATAGTATTTACAGGGGTGCCAGGGAGGTTCAGCCATTGAAGTGTCCAATTCTTGTTTGTGGCTCAGGTCATGATCTCAGGGTCATGGGCTTGAGACCTGTGTAGAGCTCTTCACCCAGCAGGGAGTCTGCTTGAGATTCTCTCTCTCCCTCTGCCCCTCCCCCGTCTCTCAAACAATAAATAAATAAATAAATAAACAAATCTTTAAAAAAGTATCTACAATAGAGAAACTTCACAAACATTTCTCCAAGTAATGATGGTTAACATCACTAATATGTCATGTAAACGTCATGTACACCCCAGACAAAGGGTGAGCAGGGCACTTCACCTCTGATTTACTTTTTCCAAAAATCTACAATTCCAGTCTAACAATATGAAAAAAGAAAATAGACCTCGATTATTATATATATATATATATATATATATATATATATATATATATATACCTGGTCTACATACGTCAAGAGTGCAAAGATCATGAAAAGCAAGAAAAGAAGAAGAAAACATCACTGACCAGAGGAGGCTAGAGTGACACAACATATAAATGCAATGTGATATCTTAGATGGGATCCTGGAACAGAGAGAGGAGACACAGAAAAAACAGGTAAAATCCAAATAAAATCTAGAGCCTAATAGTTCAAGTAATATACTGTTAGAAGATGAAGTAGGGACAGTCAAGTATCTTCCAGACTGAGAAGGCACTTTGAGACTGAAAAATGAAGAAAGTCACTCTCAACTGTTACATAGAGTTTTTTTTCAGAGTAATTTACTGATGGGGGGAATGGAGAGAACATCGATCCAGGCCCTACACAGCTATTCTCCTCGAAGTCTGGACCTTCATGCACAGATGGGATGACAAATAGACCGTGGGAACATAAGATGTTAATAATGTGACAGACTTGGTGATAGGTGTTCAAAAGAAGCTCTGTCTATGTTTATTACCAATGACAATTTTATTTCTTCTCTCTTTATTAGACTCATTACGAAAATGCCCCTAACTTCAGAGCCCATTCTGTATTTACATAATTAACAATGTTACTCTGCAGCTTCTCCCATGATGAGATTGAGTCTGTGGAGTCATTCCAAATTTTTGCATTGGCCTTAGGATCTGCCTTTGCCTGTAGCACGTAGTAGAAGTGTTGTCGCACCGCTTCCAAAAGCATACTTCCATAACTTGGCATGCTTCTTCTCACTCTTGGAAACCTGCTGCTGCCGTGTGAAAAGGTTTCGGCTTGCCTGCTGGATCCTGAGGAACACACTGTGTCTTCTCTCCTGTTAATCCACCAGACAGACAGCCAACTGCCAGTTATGTATCAGAGCTGTTTCTGGAAGAGCCAGTCTCCAGCCATAGGTACAGCTAACTACTAAAATATAATGAGTGCAGCTGAGGCCAGCCAAGCCTGACCCAGATCAGCGGTACTTGCTCAAGTGATCCATAGACTTATAAAAATCAATAAATGGTTCTCATTCCAGATACTATAGAATGGGTAACTGAGACACCTACTTTATATAAATCATATGTATAATAAACCTATTTTTTCTTTATACTTTATGGACTTTTTCAGTATATTATTTTTATGTAATTCAGGGAATTCACTTCTATGCTAGTCTAGCAAGTCATTTTTCAAGAGTATAGTATTTTAGATTCATCACCTTTACTTAATCTATGAAAACAAAGAATTGTTTTCTCCATTAACTCATTAATTGTGTTGTCTACATTTACAGATCTTTTGATGATAAGCTCCATTTGGATTCTTAAACTATAAAGCAGAGTTCACTTTCACCATTGTTATTTTTAAATTGCTTTTTAAGATGTATTTATTTATTTATTTTTGAGAGAGGGTGGGGAGCGGGGCAGAGGGAGAAGGAGGGAGAGAATCCCAAGCAGACTCTGTGCTGAGCGTAGAGCCCAACAGGCAGGCTGGATCTCAAGACCCTGAGATCATGACCTGAGCTGAAACCAAGTTCATCGCTCAACTGACTGCCACCCAGGCACCCCCACTTTGATCAGGATTTAAAAGTTAAATTGTGGTTTCAATTTTATGATACTTAATATTTGTTTTTCATAATTTACAAATAAGATATGCATAAAATGAGCTGAATATTGTTTATCTGTTCTAATTATTTTAAGTAAATCTTCTAAGCAATTAACTCCTTCTTAGCAGTGAGGCAGGGAGATAACTACAACGTCTTGAAAGTAGCTTTGTATTAGGAAAACTAACATCAATAGTGTCATCATAGTTCCTTTTGGACCGGAATAGTGATAGTTTATATGTGTAAACTTGGCATATGTTTTCAATGAGGAAAAATATCTTTAATTTCTGTATTAAATTTTTGAAATGTGTATATTTTTGAAAATTTTGATCCCATGGTTTTTCAAAGCCAGCTTCTCAAGAGATTCTCTCCTTTGAGGATTTCATATGCAAGTTGTGCAATGAGGGTGATTGGAAGTGGATGCAGAGAGCAGAGATTGAATAAACTTTCTCTTTTTACTTTTTAAAATTTTATTTATTTACTTAAATAATCTCTGTACTCAATGTGGGGCTTGAACTCATGACTCCAAGATTGGGAGTCATATGCTCTACCAACTGAGTCAAGGTAGGTAATCCTGGAATTTCTCTTACTGAATTTTTTCATCCCAAGACGCAACCAGAATAGAGATATTTGTCTTTTGCTCTCCTTTTTTTCTTTTGAATTGCTATTTTATTTAAGGGGATCAGTTTAATAATTAAGTGAGTTCTTACTAGTTAGAATTTTTGATGATACATTAGTGGATTCATAGTAGATTTTATTACAAAACTTTCTTGATATTATAATAAATTCAAATCCAATTTTATTAAATTCTAGATAATAATCACACTAATAAAATACTTTGATTTTATGTTTAAAGTATGTCTTTACAACTCTAATTACTGTTCCCAATTATAATTATAAAGGGAAGATAACTACAAACTAAATTTTGATATGCATATTTACAACTATATAATTTAATTTGGCATCCAGGGAAATATACATTTGCCGTATTCTCCTGAGCATTCATATTTCTAATTATTACTATAGATTTTATAATACAGCATACTTTATAATTACATAATGATTACAGAGATTGAGTTTAATAGACATTTATGATAATTCATTATTGTATGCTGTTATATTTTCATGTAATATCTGGTTTATCCTTGCTCTTCTACAAAGATTTAGAAGTTGGCCAAAGCAATATAAATAGAAAATACAAAAAAAAAAAAAAAAAACAACATAAATAAAGAAAAATCTTAATTGGCTGACAATTTTAGAAATGAAAGACCTGTAAAATTCATTCTGAATATCTGATTTGTTGAATGACACAGAGCCATTAGTTTGAAAGGGTGATTTTTATTTTCTGAGATTTACTGAAAATTAGAGGTATGAGTTTCAAGCTCATTCAATTTTCTGACCTTTGTCCTTGAAGTAAAAACGTCTTACTCTTAAAATATGTATGTAAAACTCTGCTCTTCTATTCATGTTAGATTTACTCTGGTGCTCAAAAAATAAAAGAGGTTTGATTAATTGAAACATGTATATTTAAAAAATAAAATATAAAAGCGTTTGGGGTAATAGATCATGCTTTATTTGTTGATTTGAATGGTATCATCAGGTAATTACTTTATACTAATTCTTCATATTTCCATGCATGGTTTTGCTCAGTGATAGACGTATATATGTATATATATGGTCATATAAATTTGAAACTTTTCATACAAACATTATCTTTTAATAATAAATAGGTTTTATTAAAATAATTTTAAACTAAATCCACTTTTATAAACCTAAGTCTTTAAAAGTATGCAAAATTCATTAGTAAAAATGACCATTTAAGTAATATGATCATATAGATTATGTTACAAGGATGATTTTTCAGCATATTAGTTTTTCAAGGATTTTAGAACACAGATATGTATCCATTTGAATTTGGAAGAGAGAAATATATAAACACTCATACAGCTGGCTAAATCTGTCTGCTTAAGCTATTTGAAATCCTAACAAGACATGAATTATTTGATAAGGTGGATAAAGTTAAAAGAGTCATTGTGGTTCTCACATATGATCAGTGTTATCAAGTCCTGCAGGATGACAATTAAAAGTTAAAATTGAAAAAAAAGGACACATACAATTAGAAAAATATCATTTTAAAAATTCAAGGAATTTTAGTAAGTAATTTGAAATTCATGATGATTACATAGTTTAAACTTTGTACAAATAGCATATTATTACTATTTATCCTGGCTTCTCTCCACTTCTTTTTTTAAATAAATTTATTTTTTATTGGTGTTCAATTTGTCAACATACAGAATAACAACCAGTGCTCATCCTGTCAAGTGCCCCCTCAGTGCCCGTCACCCATTCACCCCCACCCCCCGCCCTTCTCCCCTTCCACCACCCCTAGTTTGTTTCCCAGAGTTAGGAGTCTTCATTTGCTGTCTCCCCTTCTGATATTTCCCACTTATTTTTTCTCCTTTCCTCTTTATTCCCTTTCACTATTTTTTATATTCCCCAAATGAAGGAGACCATATAATGTTTGTCCTTCTCTGATTGACTTACTTCACTCAGCAAAATACCCTCCAGGTCCATCCCGGCGTTTCATTGCATCTGTATCTTTGGGGTAAATCCCCAACAGTACAATTGCTGGGTCGTAGGGCAGGTCTATTTTTAACTCTTTGAGGAACCTCCACACAGTTTTCCAGAGTGGCTGCACCAGTTCACATTCCCACCAACAGTGGAAGAGGGTTCCCTTTTCTCCGCATCCTCTCCAACATTTGTGGTTTCCTGCCTTGTTAATTTTCCCCATTCTCACTGGGGTGAGGTGGTATCTCATTGTGGTTTTGATTTGTATTTCCCTGATGGCAAGTGATGCAGAGCATTTTCCCATGTGCATATTGGCCATATCCATGTCTTCCTCTGTGAGATTTCTGTTTATGCCTTTTGCCCATTTCATGATTGGATTGTTTGTTTCTTTGCTGTTGAGTTTAATAAGTTCTTTATAGATCTTGGAAACTAGCCCTTTATCTGAGACGTCATTTGCAAATATCTTCTCCCATTCTGTAGGTTGTCTTTTAGTTTTGTTGACTGTGTCCTTTGCTGTGCAAAAGCTTCTTATCTTGATGAAGTCCCAATAGTTCATTTTTGCTTTTGTTTCTTTTGCCTTCGTGGATGTATCTTGCAAGAAGTTACTGTGGCCGAGTTCAAAAAGGGTGTTGCCTGTGTTCTCCTCTAGGATTTTGATGGAATCTTGTCTCACATCATTGTCTTTCATCCATTTTGAGTTTATCTTTGTGTATGATGCAAGAGAGTGGTCCAGTTTCATTCTTCTGCATGTGGATGTCCAATTTTCCCAGCACCATTTATTGAAGAGACTGTCTTTTTTTCCAGTGGATAGTCTTTCCTCCTTTGTTGAATATTAGTTCACCATAAAGTTGACGGTCCACTTCTGGATTCTCTATTTTGTTCCATTGATCTATGTGTCTGTTTTTGTGCCAGTACCACACTGCTTCTCTCCACTTCTAATGCAGTATACATTCAGTTATTAGTTATTAGTTATTAGTTTACCCCTGCAAATTACAAGAGTACATTTTATCTCATTAGAATCTGAATACATTTTTATAGTTCTATTTCCTTCTCATCCTTATTTTTCTCTTTACCTGATAAGGTAATATTAACTTACCAAAGTTATTTATATTATTCTCAGGAAATTAAAAAAAAATGTATCTGTAATGCCATGTTCTTTGCAACATTATTCACAATATCCAAGGTATAGAAACAACCTGAGTGTCCATTAATGGATGGGTAGATAAAGAAAATGTGGTATATATGCAATGTAATATTATGCAGCCTTTAAAAAGAAATCCTGTGATTTGTAACAACATAGATGAACCTGGCAGGCTTTAGCTAAGCGAAATAAACCAGACAGAAAAAGACAAATGCAATATGGTATCATTTGTACATGGCATGAGGGAAAAAAAATCCAACTCAGAAACAAAGACCAAAATTGTGGTTCCCAGCAGCCCTGCGGTAGAGGAAATGGAGAGATTTGGTCAAAGGATACAGATTTCAGTTATAAGATGAGTAAAATATGAGGATTTAATATATAACAATGTGACTACAGCTGATGAAATTTTATTATATTATTGAAATTTTCTAAGATAGAAGACCTTAAATTGTTTACACACACACCCCCACAATGGTAAATATGTGATCCGATTGATGTGTTTATTAATTGGGAATCTTTTCACAATGTATAGGTCTAACAAATCACTTTAAATATTTTCCAGTTTTATTTGTCAATTATACCTAACTAAAGTTAAAAAAAAAACTTATTCTGGAAAAAAAATCTAGTGAGCAATATATATAAATATTTCCATTTGATATTATATTCAAATTATTATTATTATTTTATATATATTTAAAGTAACATTGATTTTTGTAAGGTGAAATTATCAGAAATTTATAACAGATGTCTCCCTGAAGAAAGATTTTCATATCTAGATATACAACCAAATATTTAAAATGTAGTCCAAATGCATGAAGTAGATAGAATATATTAATTAGGCTAATAGTTATAATTCTAATTATTTGGCCTTGAGCAATCCATTAATCTTTCCACAGTTTACATATTGGTGAAATTAAAATGGGTTGGGCTTTTGAAACTATAGGACACGAGTATCTTTAGGTATATCTCCAGGCAACTAACCAATTCTGGGCTCCTCACTCCTAGACAATTTTTAATCTGAACATTTATGAATGTACCCATCTACTATATTATACTCTGTAATAAGGTTTCTTTTGTAAAATTTTTGTATTTATTTTAAAAAGTGAGAGAACCAGTGTTAAATTAGAGCATATGTTCCTTCCAGTCTTTTAAACACTGTGATACACATTTTACAAAATATTAGGTTTTTACACATTTTTTAGGTATGCTTAATCTCTCATTTCATAATCAATTAGAAAGTGGCTGATAATAAAAAATATGACAATAAAAGCAATTTTTAAAAGCAGAACCACTAGGAGATTTTGGTAACGGCAACAACTGTTTTTTTTTTACAGAGGATCTATACACATTCTCTCTTCTCTTTGAAAATCTAAGGATGTGATCTCTACACAGACCATCAATCAAATCTTCTCTCTTGAGACTTTACACGTTGAGAAATTCACCCAAATTTTCAAAATTGATTAGAGATAATCTCCAGAAGTGAGCAATTGAGCATGCCCAGATTTATAGATCCACAGATCATTTCCTTCAGTGACACTTCCCAGAGACAAAGGGAGAGTATTTGCGGTGACTTTGCCAGTGGCAACGTCCTAAGTACAACATACTAATGCCTGGATCTCAGCTCTGCCAATCTTTGCTTTCCACCGAAATTCAATTCTCCATTCATCCCTTAGATTCTAAAAGAAATCAGTTAACCTCCCTCAAAATTCCCCCTTTTTCCCCTAAATAAATTAAATTGGCTTCTAATATTTGAATAAAGAATTCTGACTTAGCATGTTGTCTCTATGTTCTCTTCCTAAAAACTCTATTCATTAGTTCCTGAAAATATTTCATAAAAAACAACCACAGCAAGAAACTCCTTTAACCTCTCAATATTGCTTCCTTATTTCTTGAATATTGAGACTAAAATTAAACAAAAAATCATCTCACTATTTTCAAAATGTACTACTTTGCTCTCTGGAGACTAAAAAAAAAAATACTGCAACATGTATAGAGCATCATTAGGTGTCCTTTTTAATGAGTGTGACACAAGCTAGACATAGAAGAGGATGCATAACAAAATAGCAAACACTCGGGTCTTCAGTTTTTGGAAAAGTTGTTTATTTTTAATGTTACTGGAAAGGTCCCTAAGGATATTCCCCTAAAACAAACATGTACTAAGTTTACTAAGTATAAGCATATGACTTGTCAGTGTGACAGTATTCTCTGTGCTTAGATATTCCCTATTAGTGTTTTATTTCTATGGCTATGTTAAAATAAATGACTAATGTTCTGTTTTGGTGAAATCACTAAGGTTTACTAAATAAATCGAACAAAACTAGACATTTAATTAATGTACAATGTGTACATGTCCTATATTTTGACACTATGTATCAGATGATAAGAATTTTGTGAAATGTTTAAATAAAATAAAAAACGAATAAAACTGATGATCAGATATTCAATGTCTCCCCGGAACGTTATGTCAGCCTTTCTCTTTGTCAAAATATATTTTTTTTATTTTATACTTTTATTTTTAGAACACTTCAACGGTAACTTATTAGAGAAATTAAAAGCTAAGTTTTTGAAAATATTGTTTTTAAAATTGTGTCGCATATTTTTATGTTACTATTTTAATGAAGATGAGATCTCTTGTATTAGGGTCTTGATTCATTTAAACAAACCAACTAATATGAACATGATACTCATATATTCATAAAAACAGTACTAACTTAAAACTAAAATCATTTGGTTCAATAAAAAACATTTTTTTACAAATACTTGAAGTGTGTGATGCATTCATGTACAAAGCAAATAGAAATAAAAAATTCAGAGCGTCAAGTACATAAGGCAAATCAATTTCTCTTTCTGAATGAGGCCTCATCCTAAACCGAGAACATGGTTATATCCTTGAATACTGCTTATTGACACTGAGGATGTGCCTATGTATTTCATTTCAAATTATGAATAAAATATGGGCTTATAGTTGTCTACATGGATGAGGTAAATTGAACAAACTATATTTGATTATGATCTTTTATTCCAAATTCAAACACAATTAATGAATGAACTATATTGACGATAAATTATGTCAGTTTTAGTGTGGAGAAATTGATGATATTCTAACAAAATTCCACTTAAGTGGTTTTGTAAGAATCTTATTAATGTGCATATTCAAACACTACTAGTATTTCTAATGAATAGCATAAACTTTCAGCCTTGCAATATAATTTATCAACCAGGAAAAATAATTAACATTATTATACTGAGTAACTAGTTCTACTGATCAGAGTGTTCCAGAAAATGTAGTGAAAAACATAAAATATATTTATAGAATTATATTTTATTTTTTAAAATAACCCCTTTTTTAGATTTATTTATTTATTTTAGAGGGGCAGAGGGAGAGAGGATTCTGAAGCAGACTCCCTGCTGAGTACCAAGCTAGATCCAGGGCTGGATCCCAGGACCCTGAGATCATGATCTGAGCTGAATTCAAGAGTCAGACACTCAACAGACCGAGCCTTCCGGGTACCACTAGAATTATATTTTCTTTATAGATTTAATTACTCACAATGATTTAAAAAATCAATTTTTCAATGATAAAACATGTGTGTGAAAACATGCAATCATAACACATGCATTATCCCAGAGTATCCATCTGTGTGCATTCTGGCTTTGTAAAATTTAGGATGTGAAGATAAAATTATTCTGTTCAGTTTTGTTAAGAAAAGTTATCCTAAAACTTTAATATTAAGTTGCAAAAGTGTATTTTTTAAATAGTACATAATAAAAGTGAACAGAGAGTTCTGCAGAATATTTTTAACATTTGTTATTTGAGTAATTCGAAGAACAATACTATGTGTTTCCTTAGGAATACATTTGTTGATTTTCACTAACAAGGCAATTTGGTTTCACTGTTACTTATTTCTTCTTTGATCCTTTCACTGCTTTTTCTCAAAATTTCTCTAGATACAAGTGTTCTCATATAGTATCATGCTTGTTTGATTTATTTTCTTTAATAGTGTCTCATTTTCTTCAATTCTAAAATAGATTAATTAATAAAGTAAAAAAAAATGTCTTCATATAAATCGGGATGAAATGTCTTACAGACTATGACCGGAGTATTTCTCCGAAATATTTTCCAAATATTTTTCAATTTTATTTTGTTAATAAGAGTTTAGATCCTATCCCTAGAGCACATATTTTAATTTTTATTGGCATTAATTAACGCCAAAATAGAGTAGGAACCCCGAGTGTAGTTGCAAATTGTTCATCACTCACAGGCTGCAGATGAGCAATTGAAACACAAATTCTATTGAATAATCACAAACATTCTTTTACTTGCGTGTCGGTAGCAATATATTCATATGTAATTAATGCAAACTTTTTGTGTTTGTAATTTTCCAGTTTATGTGTGAAGAATTTGGAGTTAGTTAGAAGACTTATTTCATCACTTTCATCAGGTTGCTGAATTTCTTTATGCCAAACTTTTCTTATTATTAAAGTGGAGAATGTAATAGCATTTATTTATCTATGTGTATTGTGAGATTCTTCAATATAATTCTATTATTTTAGAACATCTTATCCACTGGTTTGTTTCAAATCTGTGTTGATGAGTAATGGGAACTATTTAGTCATATCTAACACTTATTTAAAAACTATATTAAATTTGAGTAGATAACTGTATGGGTAGATTATAAGAGGGGAGACATATTTATTAACTAACAATAAAATTTAGTTTAGAATGACCGTCTTCCATAGACATGACCTTAATTTACCTGACGTTTTATTAGGATCAAATTAACATCCATCATTTAAATGCCTGTAATTATCTAGTATCTGTCTTTGAAATTTAACATTTGTTAAACTGCTCCTATGAAAAAGCACTTTGAAAAAAAAAAAGGCAAGCCATAAATGCAACCCTGAAATAGCAGGTTTATAAATGCACAGTGACAGGGTTTATTAATCACCGCAATGAAATTAACAGTGCATAGTTAAGATGAAATCATTCTGTTCATGGGCTAGAAGAATATCACAGAGACCTTTAAATGTATTACTGTGATTTAATATAAATCCAGGTCTAAACTTTAAAAATAATTATGAGGTTCAGTAAATTTCACCCTAAGCTAAAAATAGGTTTGAAATATGGGGTTTATCCCCCGCCCCAAATAATGCCTTCGAAAAACTTCAGGATGAACATCTCAAAATCAACTACAGTTTTCAGGGACAAACAAGTGGAATGTACATGAAGACATCACATTATGTTCCAGAAGGTTTAGAGATGTTGGTTCTTTATCCTCCTTACGTCTTTAGAACAACTTACCTAAGAGGGAGGCTTGATTGTAGAAAAATTTCAGAAGTAATAAGTTTTATATAAACAAGATGTCATAATAGGTTTAATTTTCAGAGGCTAGGAGCATAGCAGAGATTGTTGCTATTTATCCTGTGTCATCACTACTCCATAGTCTCTGATGAGGAAAGCAGTTTTCAAAGTAAGTGTTTTTTCTAGCGTATATAGAAGAACGTTTCAAACCTTTAAAAACTACCTGATTAACATTAGTGAGTTTATTTAACCCCTAAAAGAGCTCAACTGCACCAACTAACATTTAAGTGTACAACTTAATGCTAGTTATCTTGCATGTTGTATCCTATGCTCTGTATTTTGTTTTATTTCTTACAGGTTGTAAAGAATTTGGACTTGGATAAACTCTTTTCAATGAGTTTTCTTTTCCAAACATTAAAATAAAATCCTTTTGGTAGAAGATTTGTTTCTTTTTTTTAATATTTTATTTATTTATTCATGAGAGACACACAGGCAGAGACACAGGGAGAGGGAGAAGCAGGCTCCATGCAGGGAGCTGGACATGGGACTCGATATCGGGTCTCCAGGATCAAGCCCTGGGCTGAAGGCAAGTGCTCAACTGATGAACCATCGAGGCATCCCAGAAGATTTGTTTCTTCAAGTAGTTCTGTGTGTGCCCTTTCAATCTTCTCTCCTTAAATATTCTCTAAATTTCCCAAAAGATGGTGTAAAATCCTAATATAAGAAATAGAAAATAAACAAAGTTAAATTCCTTTCAGAAGGGCACATTTCTATTTTTATTTTGGTGTTTATATATGTGTATATGATAAAATAAGCAAAGATTCCTAACGATTCTATCCCAGTTGAATCCAACCCATAGAATTCATTGTAGTCTTACTTATTTTGTAACCTCTTTTTCTGAGGGCAGGAAATAAATATGAGTGCCATTACCCACAATTCATTACTGATTTGTTCAACCCTAGTCTACATGTAAATTCATAATTGGTAATCCAGATCACTGCGAGAAATTCAAGTTGTCAACTAAGTCACAGTGCCTGCTTGCCTGCCTGCCTTCCTTCCTTCCATCCTTCCTTCCTTCCTTCCTTTCCTTCCTTCCCACCCTCCTTCCTTCCTTCCCTTTTTCCTTGCCTCCTTTCTTCATCCCCCCCTTCCTTCCCTCTTTCCTCTCCTTTCACCTTTCTTTTCTTCTTTCACCTTACAGCTTTGGGGCACAGGAATGTTCTCTGGTGTTCCTGACTTGAGTTTCAGGGATTGCCTTCATTAGTATTCACCCTGAGATAGTCCTGGGTGCATCCTGTGCTCTTGCCCATCACAGAGATACAACTTTTCCCCTGCTTTTATCCCTCAACCACAGTAACTTCAAGTAGTATTTTCATCACCTTTCACCTGAAGAGCAAAGCTTTTGTTCCTCCGGGGAGATAAGGAGATGTGCATGGGTGAGCTTTGATGGTGAACTCCGTCCTCCTCCCCAGGCTGCAGTAGCTTCCATCAGAGCTACTGGAATCTAGGAACATCCCCCTGAAAGTTCAGCTGCTTGTGGGTGAAATTGTATAGGTGGTGGCTGTTCCATTTCCAGCCTGGATCTTAGGGGAGGCTTTGGAAGGACTCTCTCAGATCTTCCCTATGAGTCATTAAACAGAAAACCGCAATGGATATTTGTTAGAAACAGCAGAGTAGACTATATTCAAAACTATCTCAGGAGGACAAAGAAGTTAGATCTCACTGAAATGAAAAGCAGGTTTTTAAATGTTGAAATGAGCTAGTGAAAAAATACGGAAGAACATTAGGAGGAAGGCTGGTCAACGTGATTAGGTGATCTGTGTCTGCTAATCATTGCTTATCAAAGTTAGGTACCTATCCTATCTTAGAGAGGTAAAAGGGGGCATTATTATTATTATTATTATTATTATTACTATTATTATCATCATCATTCATGTTTACATTTCAAAGGTATGGTCTCGAGGTTCTAGAGAAAGACATTCCCGGGTTTTAGAAGATATATATCTCAAAGAACAGACAAGAAAAATTTACCTTTGCAAATGTTCTAAAGTAAATGCTCTAAGAAAAGGGAGTTCAGGGTCCTGTAGTCAGGAGGAAGCCCACCCAGAATTTTGATCAGTGTGCAGAACTTCCTGGATGAAAAGCCTCTAAGAGGAGCATGCATGTATCTGGAATCCCCCGGTTGCCCCCTCACACTGACTAGCTGATACTTGGTCTTTAGCAATTCATTAAAATGTCTAACTTATCATTATTCTATGGCATATGCCCTACAATCCTAGAGGTGCATCCCTCTCTAGACTTTGGCTTAGTTGTCTATCATGTAACATCAGCAATCAGGTGGGCTCAAGAGTCTTAAATCTGCAGTTGTCCAGCTTATTTCCCTAGTTGGAAGGGCAGGCACGATGCTCTTTTGAGCTCCCTACATCTCTGAGATGAACCTGGAAGCGCAGTAGCTTGTGCTTTCAATTACAACATTTGAATTTGGTAAGTTGAAACTATCAAGTCTCCCTATCAGACAAGAATATTCTGCAGTATGAGTGTTTAGATGCATTTGTTAAATTGATTTATTTATATACAAGAGCATCAGTTGTAATAGACTTTGTAAAAAAAAAAAGAACCTGAGTGCACGTTCCTCATCATATAAATATAAACGTACATACTGAGGCAGAGAAGTTGTAAGTGCTTTCTTAAGCATCATATGTCTAATTTATGACTACAGCTTCTTGCTCCCAAGTGCAAGATTCTTTCTCTACACCATCCATTCATTTATATTAATAATTTCTTTTGTTTTTCAAAATGCACTTCTCTATCCTATTTATTATTTTCAGGCTTGCATTCACTCAATAAAGTGATGGAAAAGTACACTGAGTTAGTAGTAAACATAGACAACTATGCTGGTGAAATAACAATATGTTATTTAATATGGAAAACATTTTTCGGTCTTTTCATCCCTAAGGAATATTGACTTCCTTTTGTATCTAGTTAATAGCTGAATTGTTTCTGATCTTTTGAGTTTCTTTCTTCGAATTATGGGCTAAAATCATTTAGCTTGCTAACTGCCTTTAAATATTTAACTCCTGATGGTATTTTTTCTCCAAAATTTTGCCTTTCCATTATATATATCTATATATATGTATGAATACATATAAAACAATATATATATATTTAAATTCTTTGTAAAATAGTCGAGCTATTTTCAATCTACTTCTGCAAACTACAAAGAAAACACAAAACAAAAAATGAAATTATAACATGCAGGAAGGCAATATTTTTGTTTTTGTCATATATGATTCAAGCTAAAGAAGCCTGTGTGACTCATTAATGAATTTGATATCTGATTTTATATGTTGTTCACGCTTACTGAACCCTCTAGTGATCTATAATATATAATATACTACTAAGTTTAAAATTATCCCTATGTAATTAAAATGAAACTTTAGGCTACAATATTCAGATAGTATAAAGAGTAGAAGCATCTAGTGTCACTGCTATGAGGACTGCATGGTAGAGAGCTGTTTTATTATCATTCTATATTTTTCTTTTCTTTTTTTCTAAGATTTTATCTATTTATTTGAGAGAGAGAGAGAAAGAGAGAGAGAGCTGGGGGGAGGAGAGAGGGAGGGACAGAGGGAAGGGGCAAAGTAGACTGCCCGCTGGGCAGGGAGCCCAGCATGGGGCTTGATCATGATCTGAAGGATCATGACCTGAGCCAAAGGCACACGTTTAATCAGCTGAGCCACCGAGGTTCTCCTGTGCTATATTTTTCCAAATTACAGATGCTTATGCAAGGATCTGTGAATTACTTTCCAAACAATACAGAATGTATTAATCTAGCATTTAGCAACAATACTAGTCATGGAGGACAATTAATAGACTTAGTCATAGCGATGAAAAAAATAAGTAATGGAGATGATATTTAAAAATCATAATTCCTAAAATAGAAGAATGGACATAATGCTATGGATTATAAAGGACGGAAAGATTACTTGTCTTGGGTTGAAATAGAAATGTGCCATATATGTTGCATGGTCATATATGAAGTGTCAGTCAAATTATTAGGGAGTTCTTTTTTTTTATTTTTTTTTGTTTTTTTTTGGGGGGGAGTTCTGTTTATACTTAGTTATTTCATCTCGTAACATCTACATGAGTGAAATATCATCATGTCCATTTTATAAAAAGTAAAGAAATAAAATTGCATTTGGTACTTTTCCTATGACTGGGAGTATGCTGAGTACTGAACAAAAGAAATATGATCACATTTATCATGGCTCAAATCCTATTCTAGGAAGAAAGGCATTTAAAATTTATAATGTTAATTATTTCATTACGATTGTGTCAATTATCTGATGGAGAAGTAAAAGTGACATGATATTGTCTAACAGGAAACCTAATCTAGTCTAGTATGTCCAGAAAGACTTTTTCATTTGCAACTTGATGTATGACAGATGAATTGGAGTGAGACCATAACAAGAAAATTTATAGCAGTGATAACAGCATGTGAGTCTTGGGGCCTGTAAGTGACCTGAGTTTCTTCGAATAACTGAAACTTGATCGGTTCACTTGGACATTAGTCCAATGGGGAGAAAAACTTAGGATGAGTTTGGAAAGTTAGTAAGAGGCCCGTTCATGTTCACCTAATACAGGGATAGAGACCTCTGTTATAAAGGCAAGGGGGAGCCATAGAGAAGTCCTCGGTGGAAAATCAGCATGACCAGAATTGGAATGTAGACTGTTAATTCTTACATGAATTATGACAACAGGAAGGTCTTTTGGGTGAGGGGCAGCAGTGATGGTTCTAAGCACTCAGCCACCACAACCCCAAAGGTAGCAGTGCAGACAACTGCCTCTAGAGGCATCTTCCCATTTAGTGATTACCTCTGACAAGAAGAAGGAGGTAATCTCATACCTTATTTATAACCACCGAACCACATTCATGGGAAAATGACCAGGCATGTACTATGCCTGATGCAATTTCACTTATATGGCTGAGTCAATTATCTATCATCTATAAATTTGACTTTCCCTGTATGATCTCAGCTTCATTTTCTGAAAGAAGGCTCTTCCAGCAGACCAGCAGTCCTCTCCAGTCTTCTTGTTGAAAGCAGTCTTTTCTTCCATACGGCTCCAGAATAATGTCTTGAGTTTTAAAGTTTTTACTAATTGTAAGATTCAATAAATTTTATTTTTCTGAAATGTAGACCATATGGAATACATCTTACTTTTAACAGTACATATGCCACACACAAAATATACCCCAGCCTTTCTGACAATATAGAGAGGGCTCTTACAGGGTACATTTTCCATGTGTATTATGACCTAAGAAACTTTTTTTAAATATTTTAACACAATGCATTCCCCTCCTGATTGCATCCATCAAATTTTTTCATAGAGATTCTATGTGTATCCTAGAAAATGAGAAGTTAAATGGATGTTAGTGTACACACTTCATCATGATTTATTAATTCCTTCTTTAATGAGACATCCCTAGGTGTTCAGAAAGATATGACACTTGAGCTAGCACCTGAAAAAACACACATTTTCCTGATATCTTAAAGGATTGTTATTTGCCAGGCAGAGAAAAGAGAGTGCATGAAGACAATGATGCAAAAGAAAATCAAGTTAATAAATGTTAATTATCCAAGTCTATAAAGAAGCACTACTACCAGGACTTAATAGTAAACATAGAAAGACTGATTAATATCACAGAATTGCAATTAATTATACTAAAGGACAGAGAACTCCGAAACAGTGCCTCATTTTCTTTCTTTATCAACCAACCAACCACAAACAGGTATTAATTAACAGGTTGTAGTTATACATAGGGCCTTCCTTTGTCCTGCACAGTAATTGCTTTGGGAAGTTTTCCAGACATTTTAATTTTTATTGCTCTAGTAAAAGCAATAAAGAACTAAAAGTATTTTTTTATTTTTAAAATATTAATGGGACTGAAGGCACAGTTGCTAAGACTGTTCAGACCTTCCCAGTTTCATCAATGCAGAATAGTTACCTCTCATTGTATTCTTCTCAAGAATCTATTCAAAGCAAAAAGAATAAATATGAATATAAAGCAACCCAACTTTAATGTCAGTGACATGTGAACAGCATTCAATGAGGATAGAATTCCAAACTCAATGATGGAGGTCAAATATGGAGAGGCAATTTAGAGTCTATAGTTACAAATTTCAGACCAATTTGGCACAATGTATTTCTTAAATATGAGCTTCAACTCAAGGAGAAAAAACTCTAATAATTGTTTGTCAGAACAACATAAATAGACCATGCAGGCAAAGAGGGAGCTTCATTGAATCTTGTCATCACGGAATAGCAACAGAATCATATATGAGAGAGAACAGCGATAAACACACTACTTTTGGAGTGTGCACTGGGCCACTTAACTGGCTTAATTTCTTCACATAATTGTGATTATTAGCACACATAGGTTTATTTCTAATTCATTGTTTGAGTTATTTATAGCATGCTTTTTTTCCCTTTATGTGTTTTTCTTTCTCTGCTTTTTATTTATCTAATCCCCTATATTCTGTGCCTCAGTTGGTTCTTTTAATGGTATCCTAATGAATGGAGTTCATTTTCAAGCTAATATCTATTCATTCAACAACCAGTATTCAGAAATAAAGTATTTTAACTTAAATTCCATTCATCTTTATTCTCCATATTGTTGCTGAAGCAGCCACTTCCAATATATACATATATTATTCAGTTATTTCTTTAATGATTGATTATTCGTTTATTTACCATTTATTTTCTCAGTAGTTTGTTAAATTTCCATTCCTTCCTTGAATTTATTTCCCTCTTAAATCTATCATTGCTAATTCTTTCAGCAAGGAACTATTAGGAAATGTTCTCAGTTTGTCTTTCTTATTTTTTCCCCCTACTATTGGATATAGTTGAGCTAGATACAAAACTGCAATGTGACCCTTATTTTATCTCATTTCTTAAAAATATATTCTATTGGTGTTGACTTTTGCTGTTATTAATGAAAAGCCTTTTGTGTTAATGAAAAGCCATTTTCACCATAATATTTTGTCCATTGTAGGTAATCTTTTTTTTTTCTTTCTCTCTCTCTCTCTCTGAATATTTTTAAAATCTTACAAGCTCTTTGTCACTAATAACTTCTACTTTCACTATGTATTTGGATGTGTGATTTACTTTTAAGGATTTCTGTTCTTCTCAGTATTTAGTTTCAAGGAGTACATTTATCCATACCAAAAAAACTTTACTCACTGTCTACTTAAATATTGTTCCTTCCCATTCTTCCTAATTTTCCCCTGAATCTCCCCAACAAACTTTATTGGGCTTTCTTATCTTATTATCATGTCCCTTAATCTCCGATAAAAAAGAAATTCTATTTATAGCTGAGTGATTTCCACAAATATATTTCCAATGGCAGTTCCAATCATGTCGAATTAACTCTTTGAGTACTAGTTGGATTTTATTTTTAAGTTAAAAACATCTGGCTATATCATGTTAGATTTTGCTATTTCATATTGAAGTATAATCTGTCACTCATTTTAAATTATGCATATAACATGGTTATAAAATTTCAAATCTTATATTTTGGAACTTTGACTCTGTACCTGTTGCAAATTTTTGTTTTTCTTCATATTCTGTGTGTGAAATTAATGTTATAGAGATTGCTTTCTCTTTTCAGTTTAACTTATTTATTTTGTTATATATTGGTACACAAAAAATTCTCAATTGAAATAGATTTAAAGCACTTTTAGGAGGATATGTTCTTCTCATGTTCTTTCTTTTTTTTTTTTTTCTTTCTCTTATTCTCTCATTATTTTCACTGCTATGTGTGGCTGGAATTGGCTGCTGAAATAAATACTCAGCCTGGGAATTCTTGATCTTTATGTTTAATATACTATTGGACTCCATGCCAATATGTGATATATGTTTTGGTTAATTCCTAACAAGTTTTTAATGTATGCATTTGTGTGTGTGTGTGAGAGAGAGAGAGAGACAGAGAGAGACAGAGACAGAGACAGAAAAACAGAGAGAGAGAGTTTTTTTTTTACCTCTGTTACATGCTATGACAAACTTTATATTTTTAAGGACCTATGATAATTAATTAATTAATTAATTACCTTGTGTTTCTTTGTCAATTAATGCAAAGCTTCCAGAGCCTTGATTTTATACTGTAGTCTTAACACTGACTATTGAGCTTGCCCAGGGCTAAACACAACTCTCCTGACTTCCTATCTCAAATTCCAATGGCCACTGGTCACTGGTCATTCATATGGAATCTAAGCCATCCCATCCCATCGAATCATGCTCTGCTATCTCTTGATAAAATTGCCTTCTTCACCAAACCAAATTTTGCAATGCACGTAATCATTACTTTAGTAATTGATGATCTAGTAGACTCATCTTTTTTGCAGGTTGGTAATGAACATCATTTTGATCAGGCTCTCATGTTTCCAAAATTGGAAGCATTGCTATATATTTTTACTATGTAAATATTTTTTTAAAAAAATCTAAGATAACTAAACTGTTACCTTGTGCATTAATATTTGCCATATATGATATTCTTTTGTCTTTTATTTTTCTGTCTATAATTATAAATTGAATTGGAAGTTTCTTTATTAAAAAGTGTATGATACTTTCCAGACAGACTGGTTTATAAGCTTATCACTTTTAAGTTTTTAGCTGAGTCTATATTTAGAATTTGAATATTATGTGTAAATGACAAAAATAATGATTATTGAACTATTTATCAGGTCTGTAAGAATTTAGTCAAGCTTTAAATAATTTATCTTATGTGTAAATGTTACACCAAGTCCTGAATAAGGTAGGATTAAAATTAAGTAAATATAGGAGATTTTAAGAGATAGTCATAAAAAATTGACATATATATTTACAATTTTCCAGTTCTACAAAACTATTAGTTCAGTTACAGAAAACTCAGAGGGAAATCGTTTAACATAAAAGGAGTGACAATTTTAGCAAGTTTGAACTTAAATGAAGATTTAAAAAATATATCTCCATCAATATACTTTCTATCAATCTAGATAGCACATGTAAAAATATCTTGAAAATTTGTGATTTTCCAGGGTCTATCTTACTGCAGGGAATTTGGAGAGTGTTTTTTTTTTTTTTTCTTGAGATTTTCTTGGCATAAAAGATACCAAAGTCATTTTGTTCTTTTCAACAATATTACTCCATTTCTACTTATAGCACAGCACATTAGCTTGTCAGGAAAAATCATCACCTAGCAGATCCAAATATGTTTATAACATTTTTATGGGCTCCTTCTAATGGATGCATGTCATCAAGAAAAACTATTTTGATATAATTTTTATGCAGCACAATGATGTTTCATAGTCTATATGAGATTTTCCATTTATAAGGGTTAGAGAAATTTACATATAAAGTGGGATAGTCCAAAAGTGCCACATCATTAAGTTAAAGCATAGCACAACATACCCATTAGTTTAAGATTCTGTTGCATTTCTTTAGTTAAGCAATTTCTGTGTGCTATCATATTTCCACAGATAAGCATAGGAAAACAAGGAGCCATAAAACTTATTATTTGAGATACACTGGTTTGTTTTTTAAGGTATTGTTTAGTTTTCATTAATGTTCTTAGAAATTTTATTGGTTATCCCTAAAAGCTTCTCTCCTTCCAGTGCTTTCATGTTATATTAGTAATGAGAATAACACCCTATTGGGAACATACAATATTCTGGGAAAGATATATTCTTCTCCAATGTGTGAGTCTTCACCTTGAAAGTTCACTAGAGAATTTTGTGATCTTTTACTTTATCCAGAATATAAAAATGTTCATATGAGAATTGACTTGGGGATGACTTTAGATTATGTCTTCTTATTGCTTCAGCACAATAATTAGCCTGGATAACAGGGAACCCATGTGTTCCCTCCCCATTACTCACAAAATATTTGCATCTTGAAATGACCACTTGGAATAATTTACTCAAGCATCTTTTTTTTCACATCACAGTTACTTTAAGAGCTCAAGGGAGCCTGTAGGAAATGTCCATGGTTTTGTATTCAACAATATGGAACTGAAGATTCTCAGTCTGGTCTCCAGAGTGTCACAGTCCCTGCTCCCGAGACCCATCTGATCATGCTCATTCTCATACTCTCTCTAAAGGAACCGGTTACTGGAGGAAATGTCATTCTATGTAGATGTGCCCTTCAGTTTTCCTGGTTCACTTAAACCATTATTTTCCTAAATTACTATCTTATGTGCTTTAAATTGTTATATTCCTTTGTCTAAAGGTCTTCTACAATGTTTTCCTGACTATTAATGGGCCATTTCTTATTTCTTACCCCCCTTGTTCATCATAACTTATTCTTCATCTTCCTTCTCCTCCTCCTCCTGCCTTTTTAACTCTTTCCCTTCTTTCTCTCTCCATCCCAAGAGACTTTATTTCATAGAACAGCTACAGTGTCACAGGTGCCCCATATTTTATTTATATATAATTTTTATATTCAATTAGATCCTGAGTATGAATGTCTTCTGTTTAAATGGCTAGATAGTGAGGGTAGACTCAAACTCAGAATCCCTGAATGATTTATTTACTCTACTAATTGTAATGCATTTTTTCCATATGTAACAAGAGGACTGATGAAAAGTGGTTTAATTCAACATTCATCTTTTCAAACATAAAGTTCAGTGATGAGAAATTTCTGTTCTAATATCCCTCATTATGTGGCTTTTTCCCTCATGATTTAGTTGAATAGTGCAGTTCTAGATACTGCACCTGTTTTTTGAGACAGGAAGAACTGGGGAGAAGAATTGAGGAGGATAAAACACAAAGTCACACCTGTATCAGGAAAGCAAAAATATTTTTCAGAAATCTCTAGCAGTATTTGGCTTATGATTTATTGTGAAGAATTATGCCATAAAGTCACTGTCGCTGCAAGGAATGAGATGAGACATTAAAAATGGCTCTCTGGAAAATACTCAATGGCTATTGTTGAAAAAGAATGCATTGGCATCTAGTACAATAGCCATTGGACTGGTCCCTTAGTAGTATATGGATCATAGCAGGAACATATATAACTGTTAAATCAATATATCATAAATCTTATCATTCTCACATAAATGATCCTATCCTATGTCTTCACTATGTCTGTTCATTCAGAATACGTGGACAATTTAACTTGAAATTTCTCATTCTTCTTTTTCTTAATCATGTTAATCTATTTTTTTTTAATTCTGGACACTGAGGGGGGCACTTGATGGGATGAGCACTGGATGATATCCTATAGGTTGGCAAATTAAACTCCAATAAAAAATAAATTAAAAAAATAAATAATCCCCCCAAACAAATTCCCTACTCAGAAATTTAGATTGTCAACTAGAAGGCAACTAATGAAAGTTTTGTTGACTATGTGAGTGCACGTAAAAAGGAATGGATAAGAGAATAAATAAGTAAACTAATGAAATAGGACACACCTATATCTATATATTAGTTTTTTAGTTACAGCACACCAAATGAATAGTGGATTCCAGCATTGCAATGGGAACCAGTAAAAGACATTATAGTAGGTGAGTGTTACTTGTGGAAAAGCAGAGAATTTTCACTAGATTTCTACAAATGTGCTCTCTAAGAAAAGAAAAACAAGTATGAATTTGGTGCCATTTTTTCCACTCTCCTCCTCTTAGCAGTGTATCTAAATTTAATTACTCTCTCATGCTGCTGATATTGCATGTTTCCCATAATGAATAGTCTACCCTGGTGTTCATATATAACACTCTTCATTTCTCTTCCTAGTATAATTCCCTTTTACACAAGAGAAGACTGAGGAGCCAAGAGCTTAAATGACTTGTCTAAGACATCCAGCTAGTAAGTTGTCTAACTGGAATCCAAAGCAGGCTATCTGACTCTGTCTGTTCTCAGACACTACCTTATTTTGTCCACTTCTCTTAACTCTATGTCCTGTGAAATCACAAGACATAACTATAGGAGAACTATTTCCTTGAAATAGTGGAAAATATATATTTGTACCTAGGAAGGAAGGTAACAGTTCAAGAAACATACTCATGAGCCATCAGAATGTAAGTGTCTGTGAAAATCACTGTAACATAGAAGAATACCGAGAGAATAAACACAAAGGAACATGGAAGAAAAACCAAGGGTAGACAAATGCAGAATAGAGAGCAAGTGAACTAAGAAAGAAGGGAATAGTAAAAGAAGAGAGTAGTACTCCGTATTTCCAAATATCAGTGTTTCAAGTAGAGGGGATGGATATTTAAGGGAAAACTATTAAGGATTAAACAATGATTTTTAAAAATGGTGAATACTACACAGAGTAGACAAATATTAAGCAAATCATAGAAAGTAATAATCATGAAAGAAAAGGTGAATTATTAGCACATTATTAGAATGGACAACTTTTCTTGAACAAACATTTCATGAAGACAAGGAACAAGGCACAAACAGAAAGTATTTGCAGTACAAATATCTGAGTGAAATATTGTATCTAGAATTTTTTAGCTCATAACTTAATAAGACACTGAGCAATAACCTAATTTAAATAAAATGAGCAAATGAGGATGTCAAATGGCCTGCAAGAATAAGAAAAAGTTATTCCAGAGCACTACTTATTCAAGTACATATCAAACAAAAAGAACAAACATACACATTGGAGTCATAATTAAACAGTGATAACGCCATATACTGGATAAAATATGAAGCCACAAGAACTCTTACAATTTTCTTGATAAAAGTGAAAATTAGTATCATAGCTTTTTAAAACACTTTGATACAATCTGTTAAAACTAAATAGATGCCTATTTTATGATCCAGCATTTATGAGCATATATATGTGCTCAAAAAAATTAGTGCCTCTGTCCATAAAAAAGTGAAATAATTTTCATAGCGTCTTATTCTTAACAGTCAAAAAGCAAAGACAAACCAAATGTCCCATAGTGATAGAATGTGTCATTAAATTTTGATATATTCATGCAGTGCAATGCCTTACAAAGACAGCAAAACAAAGGAAGAAACAAAAAAAATAAAGTTTTTCATAAACAACATTGAAAAAATAGGCCCAAAATAACATATACTTTATGATATCATTTATAAGAAATTCAAGAATAGTCAAAATTAATTTATGGTGTTAGAATCTACTTTGTTGGGAACTGATTGAGAGAAACTTAAAAGGTGCTGGAAATATCTTGAGCTGAGTGATGGTAAAATAGATGTATATTAATGTAACAAGTCACCTAGCTATATTAATATATGTTATTGTCTCTATCTCTCAAACATTTTAATAAATAGATCATAGATCATTAGTTAGTTTTTTCTTCTAATATACTTATCTAAATGATAAAAAAACTTATGTTATTTACAGTAAATAGTCCAAAACCAGAAGTTTGTATTGACACTTAAAATTAACATTTCTAATCAAGGCTACTGTTCTTTTAAGTCCATTTTAAAACAATATTTAATATATTCCTTGCAAAGATATTTATAAAGGTTCAAATTGTAGCTTTTCTTTCCTTGCATCATTAGGTGCATACAGTACACTTGAAGAAATCAGAAAAAATCTTGAAAAATAAATCTATTTTTCAAATACCACATGTTGTTTAATATAGTTATATATAGCAATGACTGGTGAGTTAACAGTTAAAACCTGGGGGAAAATGGTTTGAAAACAAGTCTATTTGGCAATCATTTTAAATATCAATATCAGTATTTGATTCCGATCTCAGAACACTTGCAATGCATATATTTGAATAAAGTGATACTTTCCACCTTGTGGCAATTTCAATTCCTTTTGAATATATCCATGATTAAAATACTTGAAGAAAAATACATATATCATTTTCTACTCCACAAATATCTAAAATCAACAAAATGATCTAACTCTATAGATGTTAATATTTCATAAAGAGAGCATAAGATCCCAAAAATATGAGTGGAAACCTTTGCATTATATAAGAAGAAATTAGATGAACAAGGATTCTAAGTATGTCAGGACATGTAAAGATGGGTCTGCCTAAAAATCTACATAATACTCCCAACTCAAATATTTTTAACACTTTATATTTGGTATAACTGCTTACAGAAGGTGTTTAAATTGTAGATGATACTCAACCATAAGTCAGACTAAAAACATATCCCCAGATAACCACACACTCTTATAATTTATTTTTCTTAACAAATAAAAACAAATGTCTTTACTTGGTTTTATACCTAACAGTCTCTCCATGTCTTTAGCTGGTCTAAACCATAAAAATAGTGTGGATGATGGGTAATGGCCAACGCTTAGGGAAGGGCCATTGTCTAAGGATGATCAATAATAAGATATTTGAATATGAGTAAGGAGGTAAGTTTAGAGATAAAATAGACTTTATCTAAATCAAACAATCACTCATCTCAAAACTACACATAGCAGACAGGTTAAAGAGGCGGAATTTTAACTTAAACTGTAAGCTATATTAAACTAGCATTGAGAAATTATTTTCAAAACTGGAAAAGGAAAACAAACCAAGAGAGCAGTCATTTCTGGGTGGTGTAATTATGAGGAATTTTAATTTTTCTTATTTTTAATATATATTTTCAGTTGTTTACACTGAACATAAATGCCCCCAAGACAAACAGCACCATGACCATGTGGGCAAGAACCACAGCAAAAAAATGGCAGCACAAAAATACGTCCCTATGGGACATCCTAAAGTCGCTTTTAAATTCATAAGATTTAGTAGGTAAAATATAACCCAATAGAACAGCAATTATTAAAGCTGTGAGAAACAGGTCTTCAGGTAGATGCTGTTGTTGGTGAAGTCTCTGTAGCATGTTCTGTGCCGCTCAGGGGTGTCACTGCCAGCAGCAAGTGGGTCAGAAGTACCTGTGGCTGGCTCTATGACACACTTTATTTAGTTCTGAATGCTACACATGAAACATTATTAAGATATTGAGATATGGGTGATGCTGGAGAGCAAGAATATCTTGGTGCCTTCAAGGTCCTTCTAGCAGCCAGACTAAGAATCAAATTGACATGAGACAGATGAATGGGAGAAAAATCTAAATTTATCTTCATGCATATGGGGAATCCACACAGACATGGAAATTCCAAAGACAGTTCAGGCAAAATGATGTATAAATGACATTTTGAACTAAGAGGAAGGGGGTACAGGCCCGGGACTTCAAAGGGAAAGAATGCCATTCACAAGAGGATGAAAAAATATTGAAAAACAAATATTTGCTGGGCCACTCAGAAACAATAGGGCCCAGAGGACTTTGTCCAACCGGCCTCACTAGATCCCTCCCTCTCTGCCACACCTCGTTCATAGAATAACATCATTATCAATGCCTATGGCTTTCTTCCTGTAGCAGGCAGTTATTTATTTATTTATTTATTTATTTATTTATTTATTTATCTATCTATTTATTATTTTTTTAGGCGATTGTGAGGAAGCTAAAGAGCTTTTCCTGAATCTGTTGGGGTTTTATTGTGTTCTTTTAACTCAAAATAGTCTTTATGCCAAGGTGGCCCAACTCGGGGTGCCTGTACTTGGCCTCTTTAGTAATTTACCTTCTATGAGGGATCATTTCGTTTACTTATGTGCTGAAGACATAATAGAGATCTGTACCAGAATATTTGATTCTCTAAAAGAGATTTAAATGGAGATTTTAGAATCTATTAAATGAAATTAAGAGTTCAATACATCATTTTAAGACCAGGCTAGATCTAGCAGAAAACAATATTATTGCTTGGATGCACAGAAACAAAGAGAAAGGAGAATGAATAACACAGGGGGAAAAAAGTGTGTGTGAGTCTGTGTGTGTGTGTATCTGTGTGTGTTTGTCTCAACGGTAAAGAGTATGCAAAAAGCTGGGGGTGGGGGAAGAGCCTAAAATGCATATAAATTAAGAGAAAATACTTGAAGAATCATGAGCTGAACATTTTCCGAAACTCATGATAGACATTAACCCCTAGAGTCCTGAAGCACAATAAACCCTTGTAAGAATTGATAAAAAGAAAATTACACCCAAGCACTTCATCATAAAGCTGCTGAAATAGAAAGAAATGAAAAAAAAAAATGCTGTGCAGAAGAAACACTTTGTTCTTAGTGGGGACAGAGAAAATGTGAGAACAGAAAGATATAAAATATGTATCAGGCAAATAACAGCCGAACTAAAACCTTGTATATGTACTACTGTGTGACAAAGTAGGCCTTAGGTTAAGAAAAATACGAGTGTTATAGGCTATAGGGGGTTGGAGTATATTTATATTTAATTTTGTAATACAAAGTCTCTACCGTGATGCCAAGCAAGATGTTCAATACCTGCTGTATCTTTGTCTGAGTACAGAAACTGAAGTAAAAATTGTCTAGCTCTGTGGGCCAGCTCACTTCCTTTATTTTATGGAAAGAATAAAGTGTTTTACTGTGAATAGTCACTTACAGTAAGCAAGCAACTACACTAAGAACACAGATATGCACTTACATAGATACTGAAATAGTATTTATAATTGTCCCCCAAACCAAAGCCCCAAGAACAAAATGACTGCTAATACAGGTTGAAGTAAGTGAATTCTGAAATTTTAATTTAGCTCTACAATGGAGAACTATAAAGCAATGTAAAAGACTGTGGTAGGTCTGCATATACTGATGTTAAAAATGACACATATATTGGATAAATTAGGCACAGTTGCAGAGAAATATTCAGTGCAAAATCTTGCTTATCTAAATTACATTTGCAATTTTGTATGTATGGGTCTGCATCTATATATAATTTGTGCATGCATATGGAAATATATGCAAAATGTTGCAGTTATACCTCTGAGTAGTTGGACCAGGAAACTGCTTGGGGGTGGTGAAGGAGGAATCTTTATTTTTCTACTATTCCCTTCCAACCTTTGTGTAATTTTGGTCTGCTCTGGGTGCGTGTGTGTGTTCACGTGAATGTGCGTGTTTCAAAGAGTATTTTTACTTTCATAGAAAAATAGAAATGTGTTCACTTTTAAAGGATCACCAATGCACATAGACATACACACAGCGAAACAGGATTGCACAACATTTGCATTACCAAGATTAGTATGATTCTAGAATTACAATGAATTGGTTTATCCATTCTGGATAGAATGCTACACCAAGCATATGTTACCATTTCCTAGAGCATTTTGAAGTTAGGACTGTACTTTGCCAAAAAATGTCAGATGGCCATCATATGCCAGTTGCTCGTAGTGACTATCGTGCCATATTTCAAACTTGGAATGAGGTTGAAATATGGTACAAAATACCACAAATGCCCCAGAGCAGATTGTTAGAAGACACTAGCCATTCTGAATTTCTAGGCACCTTCACCACCTGCATTTCACTGGCGGTTCAAAATAATCATAAAATAATAAAGCAATTCTGTGCCTTGCAAGGAATAAGCCTCATTTATACTGTTCCAATGAAGTGTGTAGAATTGTCCCTTAGATGACATTTGAATTTTCAAAACACTTTGTGGGTGCTTACGAAATGTGCAGTGATCATTCAAAAGAAAGGTTATTTATTTTATGATTTGAATTTTAGTTCTTATCCTTGAAATTATCATCCCAACTAAAATTTAAAAATTAATGTAAAATCACTTTTAAATGCTCAGCTTCCTACTTCATATGAAATAAACAAATCTTTTGCTTATAAAAATTTAAAAGCTATTTAATGATTCAAATACACAAAAATCTAGGAGAAATGATTTTTCTTAACACCCACCTGCCTCTTCTTAGATATCTAGTCCAAGATATTCTTGTAAGAAAGGGACTTCCTCCCTCCAGATGGCCCTGAATCAGGACATCACTCTTGCTGACCTACATTTTCAACTGTATGTTTTGCATGGTAAGTCATAGGGATGCAAAAATTGCAAAGCATCAACTGAAAACAAAACTCCAAAGTGGCAAAATGCTTTTCCACATCTTACCTCCCTCACCCAATTTGTATCCAGGCTTCTTCTTCTTCTAAAACTCTACTTTCTGAATCCTTAACCACAAAAGTATGCCAGTGAAGTTTTCCTGCTTGTTCCTTATGCTCACGTATAGGTAGTAGGCTTTATCTCTTTTAGATTCTTGATCCTGAAAATTTTGAGTTTACTTAATACCACGGGCTACTTTTGCCATATATTTGCTACATATATTCAAACAGTATAATTTTTCTTAGCCACTTTTCTTGCAAATGTCAAATGATATTTAAAAAAAAATAAAATATAGTTTTAAATAATTAATTAGTTATTATTTTACTTTTCCATTTTCCTCGGTGAAGTACTAAGAATATTTTAAGGAAATTTTCCAAAATAATAAAAGCATGTATGAAGTTATCTTATATTATGTTAAATATTAATATCAGAAGTCTATGGGATACCTGGGAGGCTTAGCAGTTGACCACCTGCCTTTGTCTCAGGTGGTGATCCCGGGATCCGGGATCCAGTCCCACGTTGGGCTCCCTGCATGGAGCCTGCTTCTCCTTCTGCCTGTGTCTCTGTCTCTCTCTCTGTCTGTGTCTCTCATGAATAAATAAATAAATTTTTTAGAAAAGAAAAAAGAACTCTATGGATGTGTCATTAGATTCATAAGACATTTAGCATCAAGGCTTTAAGAAACCTTTCATTTTCTTTTGTTCTAGATCTCTTTCAATCTCATATTTGGTGGTGGTGGTATAGAGGGTAGCTTATGGTCCATCTGCCTTTATTTTACATTTAAAAAATGTATCTTTAAATAAATTCTATTGGCATACCTGGGTGTCATCTGCCTTTGGCTCAGGGCGTGACCCCAGGGTCCTGGGATCGAGTCTCACACCAATCTCCCCACAGGGAGCCTTCTTCTCCCTTTGCCTGTGTCCCTGCCTCTCTCTGTGTCTCTCATGAGTAGATAAATAAAATCTTAAAAAATTAAAACAATATAAATCAATTATATTAATGTTTGATAAAATAAATGTCAATGTCCCTATAAATTATTTTTTAATTATTTTTCCCTTTTTTTTCCAGTTTCATTGGGAAATAATTGGCATCACTATGTAAGTTTAAGGTATATACAGGGTAACTTGGCTTACATGTGTTGTGAAATGTTTACCTAGGTATATGTTTCTTCACTCATATTAGCTAATTTTAAGGAGACTTTATTCATATTTATATTCCAAAATCTCACATAAAACTGATAAATCCAATTTTAGTATCCCCATATTTTGCTAACAATATATGACTAACTTTAAAATATTGTTTAATAACTTCTAAGTTTTGCTCTTTTGTTTGGAGGATAACATCCATTATTATCTAAATCTTTATAAATATAGAAATAGAGAAAAGAGCAGTCTCCTATAGCCTCACCATACAAAGAAATCCTTCTCTTCTTATTCTCTCCCTATGCAAGATGATTAAATTTGTTTTTGGTGTTAATTCAGTTTTTGACATGATAACACACTAATATCGAAGAACCATGTTTTTAACATTACTCCTAGATGTTTTTTAAAAGTAAATCATCTGGTTTCAATACTTTTCTATTTTTCTTTTTTACTATCAATATAACTTTAGGCATTTTTCCTGGAGTTTTATTTTAAAATTCTGATGTTATGAATTTAAATTAATTGGTATATGTAAATATAAGCCTTTAAAATATTGCCAAATTGCTATACTAAGAAACAAAAGTTATCTTATTTGAATTATTTTTAAAAATTCAGAAAAAATACAAATGTAAAAGTATAAAAATAACACTAGGAAAATAAAGATCTTATTAGAATAAAATATGAAATATCATATATGTAATTAAAAGTGATATTTGAAAGTACTAGTTCAGCCTCAAAAATCTGTATTTCAAGCTTCACTCCTCTATTGCCAGGTTGTGAGCAAGTTGCTCACTATTCTTTATGCCTTTTTTTCTTCTTATATGAAAAAGAAGAAATAATTTTATATTACTCCAAATATTAATTTAAGAAGCAATAAAATTATTAGTAAAAATTCTGATGATATCGCTGGTGTGTATTTTGTTCTGAAATACTGTATTTTATTTTCAATGATAGTTTGCTAAATGTCATTAAAAGATAAGGTATCATTTTTCAAGTTATAATTTAAAAAAATGATTTCTAAGATCGTGTTGAGACTTCGCTTGAAAATGCAAATTCCAGAAATGTTCATTCAGAGAATGTATACCCCTTGTTAATCCGCAACATTGAAAATGAAACTTGCAAAACTAATTTATTTTGTTGGTTGGGATAATTGAATGGTGTGCGGATTTTGGCTAATGGCATGTGGATTTCATCAAAAATTTCAACTATGACCATGCAAGTTGAGTGACCAACAGGCTCTCAAAGAAGTCTATCCAATACCTTCTATAGATTTAAGGTCTATCCTTAAGGCACCTAGAGGACCAAAATCGAATGAGAGATTATGGGCAATGTGTAGATACAAAAGTAAAGCAATTCCCGAAGCTTGTGAAGGTGTGTGAAGGCTTCAGGGAGGAAGGGCAGTCTGCGTTCATTCTGAAAAGAGTCACCATAGAACAATAAAGAATGAACATATCAATAAATAGCATTATGAAACGTATGGAATGGAAAGAAATTGAAAGAAGTATATACATGAAACCACAAGTTGGTATCTGTTTTGGGATACAAAGACAAGAACAAGAATTGGTGCATAGTAACACTACTGAAATATTAAGAGGCAAAATCAGGAAAAGATTTCCAAATCATATAAAGGAGATTATATATATATATATATATATATATATATATATATATATTAAAAAAACTGTATTTTAAAAGGAAGCTCTTTGACTTTAAAACAGAAGATACATTTTAATTAATTAGTCTACTTTTTTTAATTTATTTTTTAAAGATTTTGTTTATTTATTTGAATGAGAGAGCACACAGAGGGAGAGAAAGAAGCAAACTCCCTGCTGAGCAGAGACCCTACATGGAACTCAATCCTAGGACACTGAGATCATGACCTGAGCTGAAAGCAGATGTTTAAGAGACTGAGCCACCCAAGTATTCTTACAATGATTTTTTTTTTTTAATAAAGCACTGGAACAGCAGTGTAGATAATTAATTTATGTTGAATGTGATTGAGATCAGGGCACTTTATTTGTATTCCAGGTGGCAAAAAAAGGGTCAACATTTTCGACGCTGTTTAATGTTTAAAAAAAAAAAGTTTTCAGGTTTTTTGATGGGAAGTCAGCATTATGTGTTCTTTTGTAAAAGAAGGTAATTAGGGTCTGGGATACAGCCATACATAACTAACCAAATTCTTGCTTTAATGATCGGTTGAACTAATGTAAATTAAAGAATGGAGGGAGATAGGATTTGAAAGAAGCAGATTAGTTCACATTTGATCACTATGTATCAAAGTATCTCTACAAGATACTAATGGACAAATGGGGGATGAGTCTAAAACTTGTAGAGGAAGACATAGGTTATAGCTCTTGAATCTGTGAACTCTCAACCCTTGAGCATAGCTGAAATCATTAGAGAAGATAAAACTGCAGAGGATAGACAGGAGGATGAGAAGTGCTAAAAACTTGAGGAAATATAGGATTATTTATATATTAAAACTGCTTAATTGCAATTCAGAGTCAATTATAACTAATCCAGAGGAACTACAGGAAAGTTGTAGATTTTTGTGATTCCATATTAAGATTTTACTTGTTTTTTAAGGCATCCAATACAATGGTATTTATGAAATGTTTAACTTTGGAAATTTAAGTACTGGGAGGGGGCCAGTAGAGGGGCCACATTTCAGTGTAAACCAGAGACATCGGGCTTTATATAAACATTCACAATTGTTCAACTCTCCCAAAAGTAAGACGAGGTAATGCAGGTTTTACTAAAGCATGACTCATTCCTGCAATGCCCTGTGTGTTACTAAATTTGGAATCCTGGTTAGTTGAAAAAAAAAAAGGCAATTTTTGATTGAAGAAAATATTCAACTTAGAAATCATTCAGCTTTTGATATGGAAGACTTGCAGAGTAAATGCAATTCTTAAGAATGCAAAAGATCACCTCTGTTTGTAACAATCAACTTTTTTTTCTGGTCCTTCAATACATTCAGTGCGAGAAAAGTCATGGTGTCAGTTGTTTCAGGGTAGATCCCAGCAGATTACAAGAAACTCCCAGGACTCTTGTCAATCTCTTCATAATGAATATTTCAAGTCAATATAAGGTAGAACTTACAGTTTTGGCCTAAAAGGTACAGTCATCTCCCACAACAAAAGAGAACCAAGTTTATTTTACTGGAAGTGAGGTGAGTTCTTCCTTCAGCAAATCCTGAGGGTCTTACCTGTTTGCTCTCAGTCTGGAGTCATACAGGAGAATTGTGTGGCATGAAAATTTGCCCTAAACATTCCTGCTCAATGACATCACATTTTTCTTTTTGGAAAAAAATTTGCAGAACCAGCAAGATTAAGCAAAAGAACAAAAGTAAAGATTAAAGATACAAGACTACTCCTTAAATCTTATTTTCTTCTCTATTATAGTCTCCTCTCATCGATCAGGAGTTTCACATAATGAAATATTTTAAGGAAAAATAGAAACATTGACATATAGTAAGACCAATATTTTTTGAGGTATTAAAACAAATAAAGGAACTTGATATTTTTTCTAAAATATTTGAAGTATCCAAGAGGGAAGAATTAAAGGTACTAGATTCTATCAAAAATACAGATTTCATCGTTGCAGCTCTCATGTACTCTGATCCAGTTGAAGGCAGCGAGAGATTCCTCTGAAACCAAGCTGAAATCTGTCTCCTATAATGTTTATCATCCTTATTCTACTTTTTGAAGCTACTTCATGTCACCCATTCAAATACTTTATTTGCTCCAAATAATAAATTGAGAGTGTTTCTTTTTAAGCACAGAAAGATTTATTACATTTTCTCAAGCCTAGATGAAGTAATGGTATTATAATGCTCAGACTCATGTACCATTTGTAAATAAGCAAAATTACTATCATTTAGTTGTTTGCCACAAATTGCCTATCTGTTTCTCCTTCAGCAATGTGAATTCCTTTCACTCTGGAATAAGGGCTGTGCCCAAGCTGGGTGGACATGGTTTCCTCTTGGAGAACAATGACATAAAAAATCATTTTGGCTTGTTTTTACTATTTTTGTGTAAGAGTGAAAGTTTTTGCTTCTTTTAGAAGGATATTCATTTTCAGAAGGCGAGACGAAATAATTAAAACTGGATTTCATTTTGGTTTGTTTTGAATATTATACTTTGAGAAAAACCTTCTCAAGTACCAATATATATATGGTATATTATATATATAGTATATATAGTATATTATATAATTATGTATATTATATACTTATATACTATATATTATATAATATAGATATTATAGTATATATAATTATATATAATATACTATATATTATATATAAATATATATTAGAGAGGACTTTGACTACAGGGCTTAGTTTATTTTTTTTTTCTATGTATATAACTGATTTGGGTGTGTTTGTGCATGTTAGATGTTTTCTCTAAGTAATTAGGGATAAAGTCCATGCTCTCATTCTACACCCAAAAATAGAAATCATCACTTCTAGCTAGAGATTTGTTAATATTACTATAGCCTATCTATTTACAAACCATACTTGTTTTTACAGCTCTGGTTACAAAAGGGAAAAGGAGAATGTTTACATAAGGAGCCATCAGATCTAAGAGTTGTTGCTATCTCATAATGTATTTCAATAAAGAGATTTAAAATGTTGAATGGAAATAATTTAGCTGTGTCACAAAAGAGTTTGCGACCTGGTGAGATAAACACACTCACATATTTGAAAAAATGTCCTCCTTCCCTACATACTTTTCATACAGTGAAATGCACATATTTTTCCTTTATGGAGCTTCTCGTGGCTAAGAAATTAAAAATGTATGGTATGTGTTTTTAGTATCTACCTTCTTCCCCTCCTCTTAATGTCTTGAGATTCATAAATGTTATTATGAATATCAGTAGCCTATGCAATTCTTATTCTGCAAGTCATTCAGATGTATGAGGATCACTCTGATTACATCTGCTATAAGCGTTCGTTACAGATCTTTTTGTAGGACTATGTTTTTATTTCTCCTGGGTAAATATCTAAATGTGTCCTTAATGGGACATGTGTTAACTGAATGGTCATTCATAAATAACAGAATTCTACTTAGTCCACATCCTCATTTTCATGGGTTTGCTGGCCCTTGGCTATTTGCACATGTGTGTGAATGGTTAGAAGCCAAGGCACCAAGGCTGAGACTTGATCTCCAGGGACGTTCTTCTGTGTGTTTCATTCCTTGGCTTCAGATTGTTAGCTCGCACCCATGTTCTGTTCAGTACCCAACCGAACACTCACGTGACCCTTTGTAGATCTCCCTCATTCTCTTTACATGTAGGCCTTTCCTCTCAGCGCCCGATCCCACACAAATCCCCTTAGCCTCCCAGCTTTGGTTCGTGTTAGGGAATCCATAAATCCTACCTGGATTTACTCTCCCAGGGCCAGGATCTGGAAACTCCAGGCAGTAATTTGGGGTAACTGGAGGGCTAATATTTGTTGGTTGTTTCCAGTCTCTCTCAAGATGTTCAATGTACTGTTTCTTGTTTGTTTGCTTAAAAAATTTCATCTATTTATATGAGAGAGAGAGAGAGAGCACTGGAGGAGCACAAGTTGGGAGGGAGCATGGAAAGCAGAGGGAGAGGGACAAGCAGACTCCCCGCTGGGTGCAGAGCCTGAACTGGGAGTTAGTTCCAGGACTCTGAGATCATGACCTGATCCAAAGTCAGACACTTAATGGACTGAGCCACCAAGCCCCACCCCCCGCCCCAAAGTACTGTTTTGTATCCTAATTTTTTAAAAGATTTTATTTATTCATGAGAGACAGAGACAGAGGCAGAGACATAGGCAGAGGGAGAAGCAGGATCCCTGCAGGGAGCCTGGTAAGGGACTTGATCCCAGGACCCCGGGATCACAACCTGAGCCAAAGACTCAACCACTGAGCCACCCAGGTGCCTCTGTATCCTAAAAATTGTTGTTTCATTTATTTCACGTGTTTCATGGGTTGTTACACGGGGTAAATTTGGTCATTGTTACTTCATCTTGTCATGGACTGCTTGAATTTTAATTTTATTTCATTTTAATTAATTTGTACTTAAATTCATCTAGCCCTATAACTAGTGTCAACAGAACTTCACATATAGCCCAGCTCTAGATGCCAAGAGAGGACTCTGTTGCGTACTTAGTCTCACCACACAGCACTTTTTATATTCCTACTAGAAAGCCACAGGGTAGAAATCCTGCAGTCAAGAAGACAGCTTAAATCAGCATTCACCATACTTTCTTCGACTCTAGAAACATTTCATGGTGTGTTAGTTATTGAGAGCTTCCTGTGGAAGTTGTGTTCCACTGAAGAGTTTTGGGAGATGCTGCTGAGAGAAATTATATTTAACACACTTGCCTTCAGCATGAAGAAAGGATTTTCCCCAGTGTAGTAAGACAAGAATTCATAATTTTACTTATTTTGTGTGATTTGGGATTGTTTGGAATCGTCCTCGTTGCAGGAGTAGCTTTCCTGATAGAACTAAAACCAGTAAAGACTCTATCTTTTGGGTGCCTTGAGATCTGTGATGTATATCTTCTGTACTTTATGTATTATGTGATGAAAAAGTGAATAAATATGTTATCTTCTCATTACAAATATTTCCTAGATATGTTCACTGAAGGATTGAAAATGTTGCCTAACCTACGACCAATGGGCTACCCTAGTAGTCATACTATATTCAAATTATAATTTTCCTTAAAGGAACCAGAATAAGCTAAGATATAAATAGTTACAGATCCGTGAAAGTAATTAAGAGCACAAGCATGAAGTATCTTGTTATGCAATCCCACTCTTCTCTTACCCATCTCTGCATCTTGTGACACCTATGCACAACTTCCAAGTTTCTTTGTAAATTGTGATTTCAAAAGTAGTAAAGAAAAATAACTAGTGAAGAAAAAAATAATTGCTCAACCCATTAGCAGCGTTGAATTGTGACAACGGCCCTCAAACATGTATCTTTTGGTATTTTGTATTAGTTATTTTGGCCTTTAGAGCATTAGCAGGCTGCACTTCTGCTCCTTAAGTATCTTATTATTTTTTCCCATAACTATGCCACCATATTTCTTTCCAAAACCTAAAATTTCTACCTGGATGTTGGTTTGAAAAACAAGAAAAAGCCACAGGCATGTGTATAAATGTAGAATATTTTTATACTAATGTAATTTCCTCAAAGTAGAAGAATTTGCAAGTATCACATAAGGCTCAAAAATCTTTATTCTTAATAACTAAATTCATTGAAACAAATACAAAGAGTTGTGCAAATATATTTATATATCTAATCATATTTTTTAAGATTTCCTTTTTTATTTATTTGAGAAAGAGAGAGTATAAGAGATGGGGAGAAAAGGGAGAAGTAGACTCCCTGGCTGAGCAGGAAGCCCAATGTGGGGCTGGATCCCATGATCCTGGGATCAGGATCTGAGCTGAAGATGGACCCTTAACTGACTGAGCCTCCCAGGCACCCCTCTAATCACGATTAGTAACATGTTCCAAGTAGCATAGAAATCAGACTAAGAACTAGGAAAAAAAAAACCCACAAAAACTACTGTTCTGATAAGATCATTTAATACACATTTAAATGATTTAGAAAGACTCATGTTTTTACACACTGAACACTGATTTGTAAAAATTTGAGTATAAGATACAGTGGTTAGCATTAAAGATAAATTTTGATACTAGTAATATGCACACAAACAACAATAATATAAACTTCCTTATGAGAGATGTCAGGCAGTATATGAAGTACTTAACATGAACTGCCTAATGTCTCAATGACTCTGAAGCATAGACAGTTAAGCCATTTGATTCAAAAAGCTCAACTCATAAAGAGCAGAATGACTATTCCCTTTTACTGGATTCATCTTTTTCTTTTCTATTTCATGATTTCTTTTCATAAATGCAAAATATATCTCCATGCTGTGCAAAACCAGAAAAAGCAAAAAAAAACAACAACAACAACAAAAAACCAGCCAGACATGAAAGAAATTTTAAATAATATTATCAGTGATCATTATTCCATTAATGTAGCGATTTTAGTAAAGCTTAGTCATGCATAGGTTACATTGATTTCTTTTTTACAATTTACCATTCAAAACAAATTTATTTTCCTTCATCCATTCTTTTTTGTTTTTCATGAAAACAAAAGTGAAGGAGAGGGAAGGATGAAAGGAAGCAAGGAGAGGAGGAAGAGAAGGGGAAAAGGGAGCAAAGGAATGATGAGAAGAGAGAGGGAAGGAACAGGAGCAGGGGAGAGAGAAAGAAAAAAGAGTGAGAAAAAGGAAGAAGAGGAAAAGTTGAAGAAAGAAGAGGTTACATGAGTGAATCAAATATATTTAAAACATTAGGAAAGATGTGAAAAATAAATAATAAAAATACAAGCTATGTTAAAGGCTTTAGATTCAAATGGGAACAGATTGTCATTTGTTTCATTATCCATTTTTTAATTTATTTTGTCATGTTGCATTAAAAAAACCTGCCCAGACTTTGTTGATAACTCTTTAATTGGATATTTTCTTTGAGCTATCTTGCCTTACATATGTATCCAACAATCTCGAAAATGTGTATACAAGATTAACCAAAAACTAAGTAATATTTATAAACCATATATATATAAATATATTTTATTTAACATTTTTGCTATTTGGTGAGATTTTTAATGCATTTGTCCAATTTACCTGTATGGACAAATAATGTTGAAAGTTTAGGGTTTTTTTTTTAATGCAACTGCATTTCTCTGGATTTTTTTTTTATTTTTGTAATAATGTATAGTTCTATATTTTGATGTTAGTTTATCTGGTGCATATATAATCTTGACTTGTGTATTTTTGTAACTTTCTTCTACTACTTTAATTTACATGAAATGGCTCAAGTAATATTTAATAGGCATGTTCCTAAATTTTGATATATTAACATTTATTGAGCTTTTCTTTTGTTTCATTTTTTTCTCATTCACATTTGCTTCCCTTTCCTTATAACACACTTTCAGATTCAAAGTTTTGTAGCAAGCAATTCAAAGCTTGATATTTATTTTAAAATTATGGATAAAATTTCTTAAAACTGTATGTCATCCATATATAACACTCTACCATGCAAAGACACACTTTTATTTCATCTACTACAAGAGAACAAAAGCCCTGCCAGTATATGAAAAAAATTTCTCATTACGGTATTTTTCTCAAACATTGTCTTCTGGCCTCTCACAAGTACCTGTGTTGCATTATTTTTTCCCACATTTTATTGAGGTATAATTGACAAATAAAAATTATTAAAAAAAATAAAAAATAAAAAAATAAAAATTATTGGGACGCCTGGGTGGCTCAGTGGTTGAGCATCTGCCTTCAGCCCAGGGTGTGATCCTGGAGACCTGGAATCGAGTCCCAGGTCAGGCTCCCTCCAGGGAGTCTGCTTCTCCTTCTGCCTGCGTCTCTGACCCTCACTCTCTGAGTCTCTCATGCTCTCATGAACAAATAAATATTTTTTTAATTATATATATTTAAGGTCTACAACCTGATGTTTTGATAGAAATATACATTGTGAAGTAATAATCACAAACCTAGATATCCATTACCTCATATAATGTGTTTTCTTTCCTTTCTTTCTCTCTTTTTTTTTTCCTGTGAGAACACTTAAGATCTACTCACTTAATAAATTTCAAATAAAATACGGTGCCAGTTTCAATGCAGTCTTTTTAACTATAGTGACATTACTGTTTATTACACCTATAGACCTTATTCATCTTGCTTAACTGAAGCTTGGAGCCCCTTTGAAACCCATATTCATTTTGCATAACTGGCACTTCATTCCTTTCTCTACTCCTCAGCTCCTGGCAACCAACATTCTAATCTCTGTCTGCAAGGGTGTGACAACGTTAGACTCCACATACAAGTGAGGTCATGCAGTAGTTCTCTTTCTCTGTCCAGCTTATTTCACTTAACATAACATCCTCCTCGTGACCGTCCTCCAGAGGCCCATAAAGTCATCAGTGTTACCAAAAATAGCAAGACTGTATTCATTTTTAAGCCTAGATAATATTCCATTTTAGGAATATATCACATTTTTAATCTACTTGTTCACATGGAGGTTGACCCCGTCTCTTGAGTACTGTGAATAATGCTGTAATGAACATGAAGTGGAGATACCTTTTTGAGATACTGATTTTGTTTCCTCAGATATATACCCAAAAGTTTAATTGCTGAATTATATGAATAGTCCTATGTTTTCAAATTTTGAGGAACCATCATAATGTTTTCTAGAACATCTGGGCCAGTTTACATTCCCACAAACAGTACGAAAGGTCACATTTTCTTCATAATCCTTGCCAACACTTGTTCCCTCTTTTTTGTTTTGTTTTTGATAATTTACATTTTAATAGGTGCAAGATGAAATCTTATTGTGGTTTTATATGCATTCCTCTGACGATTGATGCTGTTGACCTCCTTTTATTGTGTTTGTTAGCCACTCGTACGTTTATTTTTCTTACTGATAAATGTTTATTCAGGTCCTTTGCTCATTTTTTTTAATTGGGTTATTTAGATTTGCTGTGGAGTTGTACGAGTTCCTTAAATATTTTGGATATTAATTCCTTATCAGATATATGGTTTGCAAATATTTTTCTTCCATTCCATAGGTTGCCTTTCCACTTGCCGAGTGATTCTTTTGCTCTTCAGAAATTCTTTGGTTTGATGCAATACCACTTGTCTATTCTTGCTTTTGGTCCCTATGCTTTTGGTGTCAGATCCAAAAAAATTAATGACTAGAAACCATTGTCCATGTTTTCTTATAGTAGTTTTACTATTTTATATTTTATGTTTAAGTCTCTAATCCATTTTGTGTTGAATTCTGTATACAATATAAGGGTCCAGTTTCATTCCTCTGCATGTGGATATCCAGTTTTTCCAAAACCACTCAAAGAGGCTATTCTTTCCCTAGTAAATGTTCTTGCCAGTTAATCATAGATACATAGATTTATTTCTAGGGCTTCTCTATTCTATTATATTGGTCTATAGGTCTGTTTTTATGTCAGTTTCATACTGTTTTGATCACTATAACCTTGTGATGTATTTTGAAATCAGGAAGTGTGTTGCCTTAAATTTTGTATTCCTTACTTAAATTGGCTGGACTATTTGAGATCTTTTGTAGTTTCAGGTCCATTTTAGGATTGTATTTTCTATTTTTGTAATAAAAATCCATTGGGATTTTGATAGGAATTGCTTGAATTTATTTTTTTAAAGAGTTTGTTTTATTTATTCATGAGAGACAGAGAGAGAGAGAGAGGCAGAGTCACAGGCAGAGAGAGAAGCAGGCGCCATGCAGGGAGCCCCATGTGGGACTTGATCCCAGGACTCCAGGATCATGGCCTGAGCCGAAGGCAGGTGCCAAACTGCTGAGTCACCCAGGGATCCCAAGCAATAGCTTGGATTTATAGATGATTTTGGGTAGGATGTATATTTTGATATTAATTCTTTCATGAACACAGGATATCATTTATGTTTATCTTCATTAATTTCTTTTGTCAATGTTTTATACATTTCAGTGAAGAAGTCTTTCACCTCTATGGTTATTTTTTATTCCTAAATATTTTAATTTTTGTTGTTTGTTTTGAATGGGATTATTTTCTATTTTCCTTTTCATAGTTGTTTGCACATAGACAAATGACTGTTTTTTGTACACTGATTTTGTATCATGCAATTTTACTACATTTATTAGTATTAGCAGTTATTTTGCTCAGTATTTAGGGTTTTCTGCATATACAATAATGTAACCACAATCAGGTAATTCCACCTCTTCCTTTCCAATTTGGATGCCTTGTATTTCTTTTTCTTGTCCAATTGTTTTGGTTAGAACATTCAGTAGTAGGTTAAATATAAGTAGCAAGAGTGGGCATGCTTATCATATACTGGCTTTTAGGAAAAAAAGCTTTCAGTTTTTCCACATTATGACATTAACCATGGGCTTTTCATATTTGGACTTATTGTTCTAAGATACGTTCCTTCTATACCTAGGATGTTGAGAATTTATTTATTTATTTATTGCTCATGAATAGATGTTGAATTTTGTCAGTGCATTTTCTGCACCTATTCAGATGAATAAGTGTTTTTTTTTCTTTTATTCTGTTAACATGGTATCTGTGACTCATCATTTCCTTTTAAATTTTTTATTTATTTATTTAACAGAGAAAGAGCACAAGCAGGGGGAGAAACAGGCAGAGGGAGAAGGAGAAGCAAGGCTCTCTACTGAGTAGAGAGGACCCTGGGATCGTGACCCAAGCCGAAGGAAGACACTTAACCGACTGAGTCACCCAGGCTTCCCAACACATCATTCCTTAAAAGAGTGCTCCAGTATTGTTATAAACATTTTCCTCTACTCTTGACAACCCTTCCCCAAGTGTTCATGCTGATGATAATATTGTGAAACAAAAATTAAACAAAAATGTACTAAAATGTAAATGGAATCATTGATGCACATATTTCAATTGAGGTGAGGGAATAGAAATAGCTTACAGCTATTTCATAGATATTTAGATAATATCAACAAGAATATCTCAACCTGCCCATCAGTGATCATTAAATTTGGCTTGGTTTGGGAAGTGCTACAATGAAAAAAAAAATAAATGTCTTAAAATAGATAAAACATAGAACATGAAGCACATCAGTAAATGAATAACCTCTATGCATACCAATTGTACATACAAGGTAAATGTTTTTTTGTGTATGTTAGCCCATATACTGGCTGGATCCACTTGGTATTTTCTATCATTGTTAAGCAGACTTCTTTTAAATTTAATCAATATAATTTCAAAACCATGATGTGAGCTTCTTTTCTTTCTCTCTCTGTCTCTCAAAAAGTAATAACAATAGTATTGGAATAGATGCTATGGTGTGCTTCCCAGATCCCCCAACAAGACTTAGAGCCCCATTCCTCCAGTTCCTGGGAATGTTGATGGATGACAATTTTGCTTTAAATCCTTCTTCAGGAACTGTCCTCAGGTCCCTCATGAGGGCAGCCCGCGGCCCACAAGTGCTTGAGCATAATGTTTGTTTACCACGAAATATAAAGCACAATTTATCTTCTCCCATCCATATCAGATGAATTTTAAAACTGATAATAGCCAAGAACAAAATAACCCTTGAAACGGTAGAGCCAGAAATCCATATGAGATACACAAGCCAAACTCGGATTCAATTATACCACTGGGGAGACATAAAAATACCCATTTTAGAAATGGCATATACAGAAGAACAGATGTTTTGATAATAGTTATCAAACAGACTTCATGTTTATAGTACACAAAAGTGCTAGCTGCTACTGCATTAAAAAAAAAGACAAAATATGCCATGGCACTTGCATAAAAATAAATACAGACACATTTATTGTCTTTTAACCTTAGAATCTGAATGTTACATGCCGTCTGCTCTAATGGATTACAAATAACTCGAATCTAGAATCTGTTGACAGAGTTATTCAGAACTTTCACCTCCACGTCAAAGAACTATGAGAATTTGTAAAATTTAACCACAGGACATTTTCTATTCAAAGTCGGAAGTAATACACAAATATAAAGTTATCATACTTACTAAAACTTACTGGGTTTATAATGATAATATAAAGACATTTTAGTAACAAAAATCACATCATTTACTTCCTCATTTTTATAATTATTTATCAATATCATTATTTCCTAGGGATGATTGAGAAGTATATGCATGTTTCAAAGATCATATTAAAATATTATCTTAATTTTATAGAGGGAAACACAGAGTTCCACATCACTTTAAATAACTTTAACCTATTTACCTTTTTATTCTTTATAGCCTGAAGCCACTGTTTGTTTTATTCCCTATAGAGTTCAGGTATTTAACAGTATTTAATAGCTTTATTTCCCTGATTTTCCCCAAACCAGTTTACCTATCAGCTTTTGGGGAATTAATATGAAATTAAATATAAACTATGTTTATTAATGAGGTAAATAATAAGCTTCAGGGGTTAATTAACAATGAATGCTTCAGTAGTGCTCCAAATTTGTACATTAAATGAAGTATAATAAAACCGCTTCAGTTAACTATCGCTGCATAAAGCTACCAAACACCCTGTGGCTTGTAACAATACTTATTTATTATTAGTAACGCATCTGCTTGTAACTGAGACTTGTTGTTCTAGGAGAATGTTGGCTGGGCAGCTCAGTTGTGATAGTTCTGCTGCCTAAGACTCTTCTTCTCTTTCTGGGTCCATGATTCTCTCATGGTGATGTCAAAAGTGGAAGCAAGCCACTGAAAAAACCTGATAATTTTTCAGGCCTCAGCTTGGATTAATAACTGCATTTATGGACCGTTGTCCTTAGCAAGTCTTCTGGCCAAGCCCAAGGTCAAGAACCGCTGTCCCCAGTGAGGCATGGCAAAGTTATAGACATGCAGAGGGGGGTAAAGAATCAGAGTCACGAATTTAACCCACCATACATACACACCAACCACCTCCATCAACAGAACAAACTCTCCTTTCCCGCTATTATGGTTTTTGTTTGCTTGTTTGTTTGTTTGTTTGTTTAGTTCTATGAAGAATAGAAAGGGTTTGTTTTTTTTTTTCTTGTTTTTTTTTTAATTTTTATTTATTTATTTATGATAGTCACACAGAGAGAGAGAGACAGAGACACAGGCAGAGGGAGAAGCAGGCCCCATGCACCAGGAGCCAAACGTGGGACTTGATCCCGGGTCTCCAGGATCGCGCCCTGGGCCAAAGGCAGGCGCTAAACCGCTGAGCCACCCAGGGATCCCTAGAAAGGGTTTTTACCGGACTGGTGTTAGTTATATATTTTCTGAACTTAGGGGTGTAAATCTCTTACTGAACACGTCCCTTCTTTTCCCTAAGCCTATGGGGCACTTGAAAACTAGATAATAGACATTTATTTATGATGGCCAAAGGAGAGATTGCCAACTATTTTATCACATAAAAATGTACTAGAGTTCATTATCACTTCAATAAAAATTACTGGAATTTCTTATGTAATCACTTACTGGAATGGGGGAATGCAAAGGCTTACAGGGTAGAAGTTCATATGGCATAAGAGATATGGAGAGTTCAGATAGAGGCTAAGGACAACTATACCATACTGTAGGCATGAAGTCGAAAAGATAAGCCAAGTATTTATCATATTCTGGTTTAAGAAATAGAATATTCTAATATTTCTATTATTTCAATATAAATCTAAAGGAAGATAGACAATATGAGTGCCTACAATAAGCAAGGTGAGAGTTGAATATGATGTGTTTTACAGCAATAATGTTGGAAAAAGAGAGAAATGTTCAGTTTGAGGATCATATAAGAGGCAGAACCAACATGAGTTTGTAACTGATTAGGAAAGAAGAATACGTCGGAGGAATAAATATACATAAATATAAAGCACATATATAAATATATAAATATTAATATATAGCATATATATCGATACATAAATATATCATGATAGATAGATAGATGATAGATAGATAGATAGATAGATAGATAGATAGATAGATAGATGATACATACATATTTTTAATCTTCTTTCGCCCATATCATTTTTTTTATATATTCACTGCTGGCAGACACTTAGGTTATTGCCATACCTTAGCTATTGTGAACAATGCTGCAATATTCAGTACAGATATCTCTGCAAGGTACTGATTTCATCTTCTTCAGATGTGTTTCTGGGAAGTGTAGTCGCTAGATCATATTTTTAAGACTTTTAAGAACCTCCAGACTATTTTCCAATGGCTGGACCAATATACATGCCCACTGACAATGTATAAGAATTCCCTTTTATCTACATCCTTGTCAGCACTCGTTTTTCTGTTGTGTTTTTGATGAAAGCCCTCCTAATAGGTCTAAGGTAGTATCTTATATTTTTTATTTATATTTGTATTAGTAATGTTGAGCGCTTTTTCATGTGCCTGTTGTCATTTATTTGTCTTCTTTCAAGAAGAATCTATTCAAGTCTTTTGCCCACTTTTTAATTGAGTTCTTTATTTCTTTTGGTATTGAATTATATGTTTCTTACATATTCTGGATATTAACTTCTCATCAGATATATGTTTTTCAAATATTTACTGTCTTCCCATAAGTCACCTTTCACTCCATCAATTGTTTCTTTCACTGTGCAAAAGCTTTGTAGTTTAATGTAGTCTACTTGTTTAGTTTTGCAAACTCCTGTGCTTTTGATGCCATATTCAAAATCATCATTGAAAGGTCAATATCAAGATTTTCCTTGTGTTTTCTTCTAAGAACCTATGGTTTCAGGTCTTATGTTTAAGTCTTCAAGTCACTTTGAATTAATTTTTGTGAGTAGTATAGACAGCAGCCCAACTACATTTTTTTTCATGTGAATATCAGTTTTCCCAACACTATTGAAAAGACTATCTGTTGTCTATTGTTTGTTTGTGGCACTCTCATCATGGATTAGTTGACTGTATTTGTGTGAACTTATTTCCAGTTTCCCTATTTATGGACTTGAGGATTTAACATATTGTTAAAATGTTCATAAAACCCAAAGTGATCTGCAGATTCCCTGCAATCCCAAAAACACAATAGCATTTTCACAGAAACAGAAAAAACTATCTTATATTTTGCACACAGAAATTATCCCAAATTTCTGCACAAAAGATTCCAAATAGCCAAAATAATCTAGACAAAGAACAAAGCTTTTCTTATTTCAAAATATATTACAATGATCAAGGTAAATTCGAAGATTCAAAAGATAGTGGGTTATCACAGGAAGTGTGGAAGACTAGAAAATAAAAAAAAATAATTACTATAGAAGTCACATATCTCTAAATTCTTCCTGTTTTTATTTCTATTAGCCATCTAGTTATATTTAGGGTATGCTCTAATGATTCTGGATAAATTCCATGTAATATTTCAGTCTGGTGAATAATGGGGTTTGTTTGGGACATTCACCTTCATCTCATTCTGAACACATCCTGTAATAATATCTTTACATCCAAGAGCTCAACTAGCCTATACTAAACTCTAATACAGAGGGTGCATCTGTATCTATTGACTAGTCCTTCATCATAGGGGGAATAATTAGCTTAAATGTATCCAAGACCAGTGTAACTACTTAGCAACAAATTGTCTTTGGTTTTGTAAAAGGATAATATAGTAACAATATTTCTTTCAAATATGTGAATTTTTTTTATGGTCGAATCTAATAGGTTTCCTAACTGATTTTGATTGTTGATGGCTGTACCCAGTTTCTCTTCCGTTTATTGCCACAGTTCATCTCTGCCTACTGGAGTCTCATGGTCAAGTCTAGAAAAAAAGGAATATATTAAATATCAGTACTTTCTAGTTCCAAATTCAAGTTACCATCCATATTGCGCCACCAGCCCAGGGAGCTCTGTCCAGGTCTGATTTCATGCCTACTTTTCCACACACTCAACAACCCAATCACACAGAATGGGAGCCTGCTTATTAAAGTGCTGCAAGCAAAAACACTTCAAAACTTCATTTCTCCTTGCCATGTTTTTTTTTTCTAACTACGTGGTTGTGCTTTTAATTTTTAATTTCATATTATATAAATTTTCCTTTATTTCACTAGTATGCCTGATGCATCAACTTGGTATTAGAGGAAATTTTTCAAAGCTCCTTCCAACCATCTTCCCAAGGGAGGAAGCTGTATCTTGCTTCTTATTCACAGAACTAATAGAAAGAAATATTATCTGGTCTGTTGCAGATTTCAATCATTACCTGAATTTCCTAATAGTAAGTAATAGTGAGAGCTTTCTATTTTTCGGGTACCATTCTTATTATTTTACGTGAACAATATAATTAAATTCACACAATAGCTCTATATATTTGCTACTGTCTTTTCCCCAATTTTATAGAAGTACCTGAGGCACATAAAGTTAAATCACTTGCTAAATGTAATGAAGTTAATAGTCAGTGGAGCCAGAATTTGAAATAGATTTCACCATCATAAATAATATGTAATGGTGGCTCTTCCTCTATTTAAACAAAAATATTTTTGGCATCAAGTGCTTCAAGAGCTTAAAAAAAATTACACTCCTTGGACTATGGACCACTGTCTCTTCTTTGTCATTTTAAATTGGGTGACTTCTCAGTTTTAATTCATATACTCTATACCCCTTTTATGTTTTTGAATTTTTACCAAATAATTGAGATATATTTTTGATATTTTTCCAATTTTATCAAGTTAATTGCATCCTAGCAAATTTTTCAGATAGAGGTCACCAAGCCTTTTAATCAATTCAGGATTGTGCCGCATGCACAGAATACATTCAACTCTATAAAATATTAAACGAATGTCAGATAAATATCACTTTTGCATTTATAATTTAATTAATGCAAAAACTACCGTTGCATCTTTATCAGTGATGTTGACAAGATGTTTTTAAAAATCACGTGAATAAAAACAGCCATGAGGAAATATTATTGATGCTCTTAAGATGACTAACAGAAATGTCAGAGAAATTATTTTACATTGCTAGGGAGTAATTTACTCAATTTACCAAATAGGAGTTAAATGCTTACTCTGACTGACACTGTGTTTCAGGGGCAACCAGGGAGTAATGACATCATCACACAGTCTACGGTGCTAATAATCAAGGTGCCATTATACTTTATTCCTACGGGAGGAGCCAATTTACCACAAACTATGTTTGCCAAATGTGGTAATACTGCTTTGAACTTGTTTTCTTCTTAACTTACAAGAAAGTCAGAAGGGATAAATATATAAAGCTTCAAGGGCAAAAGTTCATTTTCAGTTCAAATATGTTTCCTTATTAAAGTGCACTGCATTTTCTTATCTTATTTTCAAGGTTTCTAATGCCATTATGAATGATTTCTCCTAGTTATATATCCCCATTGTTATTTTCCAATGTTTTGAAAGCAACATGACCTATTTTGTAAAAAAAAAAAAAAAAAAAAAAGACAAAATTGAACAAATAGAGAATTGTATGATTATGAGGAAGTATTTAAACCAGTAACTTAACATGGGTACAGAGGATAGAGGGAGAGAATGAGGGTAAGAAAAGGAGAAATGAGAATACAGAGGAAATAAGCAGGAAATGTCCAAGTTGTACTAAAATAAAATTGGCATGTTGATTATGATCCCATTTATTTAATAAACTATTAAACGTATATGCACATATATATATATATATAAATTTTCTCTATGTATAAACGTTTTGAAAATTCAAATGTATTCGATATTATACGTGCCTATCTATAGCTACACTTCCAAAGAATATTCCAGAGAAATGTAAGGGTTGCATTTAAAAAATAATAACAGGGAAGCCTGGGTGGCTCAGCAGTTTAGTGCCTGCCTTTGGCCCAGGGCCTAATCCTGGATACCTGGGCTTGACTCCCACGTCAGGATCCCTGCATGGAGCCTGCATCTCCCTCTGCCTGTGTCTCTGCCTCTCTCTCTCTCTCTCTCTCTCTGTGTGTGTGTGTGTGTGTGTGTCTCTCAGGAATAAATAAAAATCTTAAAAAAAATAAAAAAATAATAACAAAAAAGGATATTTTAAAGACCATAGAAGAATAAAATACATAAACGTTGGCTCTGTCATCTACACTCTCTTGAAAGGTACTAACTTGTGTAACTTCTGGATTCTATAGTCATTTTTCAGAACTTGGAATTTATATTTTGAAATATTTACTAAATAGCTATATCCCTTTTGGTAAGTCAGCTCATAGAAAATTAGTGTAAGTACTTTCCCTCCTTTGGATAAATAAAAGAAGTGATCAATATTGGATAATTTTGGTTGGTACGTAGCAACTCATTAATGTCTTTTTGGCGAATACAAAGGTTGTCACAGAAATAGCTGCCCTTCAGCTAAAACAACAGTAGCAACAACAAACAAACAAAACACCTCCAACTGAACTCAAAGATAAGGAAGCAAAGCCCTTTCTGAGAAACCTACTGATAAAAGCAGTGCTCTGTCTAAAGATGCCATTGTGGAACTTGCGCTCCCCTGAACTCTCAGCATTGTCTGCAAGGATCTATAAAGTAACACAACAGAAACACACATTGCTTGAAACTGGGTGATAATAGATTATTAGACACTGAATACATTTTCCTGATGCAAAGAAGTGATCACACCTGTACCAATGAGGAGAGGGGGAAAAAAAAAAGAGAACCAAGAATCAAAACAAAAAAAGAAACCAGGTGGAGGAAGACCAAAATCTTTCATCCATTTGATCACTGGGGTTCATTAAATATTAGTGGGAATAAAACTTGAGGATTGAATATCAGAAGATTATGGTTCATTTTTTAATTGGTTTTCTGTTTTTATAATCACATTTATTTTGTTTCACTTTAAAATCAGTAGAAGTGTGGGATGCCTGGGTGGCTCAGTGGTTGAGCATCTGACTTAGGCTCAGGGCTGATCCCAGGGTCCTGGGGTCGAGGCCCGCATCGGGCTCCCTGCATGGAGCCTGCTTCTCCCTCTGTCTGTGTCTCTGCCACTCTCTCTCTCTCTTTGTGTCTCTCATGAATAAATAAATAAAGTCTTTTTAAAAATCAGTAATAGTGTACTTTTTAAAATGTTTTTGATTAGAGAAAGTATTTGACTCAGTTATAAAATATGAAAATTATTAAGATAATGGGTTGACACCTATTTACTAAGATCCACATTAAACAAGATATGTTTTTCTGGAGTTGAGGCATATAACAGCTTCATTTACAACTTTTTTTTTTTTCTAAAATTCTGCTATGAGTAAACATCGATTAGCACAATTCAAATAATTAGCCTAGAAAATAAGATGGTGCAGTTGACACATAACATTTGTTAGTTTCAGGTGGACAATGTAGTGATTCAATATTTATATACATTAGGCAGCTATCAGCAGGATAAATCTAGATTCCCTACGTTACCCTACAAAGTCGTTACACGTTCTTAACTATATTTCCTATATTGCACATTGTATCCTTGTGTCCTATTCATCTATTAATTTTATGAGTGGGAGTTTGTACCTTCATCCCTAGTTCATTCATCAACTGCTCGCCTCTGGCAACTACCAGATGGTTCTCTGTCTCTATGATTCTGTTTCTGTTTTGTTTTATTTGTTCATTTGTTAAGTTGTTTTTTTTTTTTTTTTAGTTTTTGTTTAGTTTTCCACTCATATCTGAAATTGTACAGTATTTGTCTTTTTTCACTTAACCTAATATTCTCTTGGCCCACCTTGTTGTCACAAATGGCAAGGTCCCTTTCTTTTTTTATGGCTGAGTAATATTCCATGGATTCATCCTCTGTATTCATTCATCTATTGATGCTTCCACATCTCGACTATTGTAAATAGTGCTGCAGTGAACATAAGGGTACACATAGCTTTTCAAATTAGTGTCTTTGATTTTTGTTTGTTTTGTTTTTCGTGTAAACATTCAGTGGAATTGCTACATTGTATGGCAGTTCTTTTTTCTTTTCTTTTCTTTTTCTTTTTTTTTTTTTAGAGAGATTGAGAGTGCATGCACGTGCTGGTGGGGAAGAGCAGAGGAAGAGGGAAGGGAGGGAGAATTCTTAAACAGCCTCCACACTCAGCATGGAGCCCAATGGGGGACTCTGCCTCTCAACCCCAAGATCATGACCTGAGTCAAAATCAAGAATCAGACCTTTATAACCAACTGAACCACCCAGGGGCCCTTGACTATATGGTGGCTCTATTTTTAATTTTTCTGAAACATCTCCATATGGTCATCCATAGTAGTTGCAACATTTTGCATCCCTACCAGCAGACCCACAGGGCAGGAGAGCAGAAAATAGATCGTAGTATTGAAACATCTGTCATGAAAAATATCTCATAAGCTATTTTTAATATAACTTTTCTTACACATAAGGTGTTCTCAAACATTTATTTTCTCCAAATCACAGGTTTATCTAGCATTTGTAAGAATTATTCCTTCAATTTTAATTATTTTTTTCCTATCATCAAGACCTATATGGCTATGGATACATTTTTGACTGCTTCAATAGATATTATCATTTTTAATTACAGGGAAATTTAGGAAAGGTGACAGTTTCACTTTCTCATCAAAAGTAAAATATTCCAAAGCTTTTTATATTACCATCATGTTATTTATATATATAATTATTATATATAATATATAATTAAAATTATATAATTATATATAATATATAATTAAAATTATATATTTATATATAATTATATATTATATACTATGACTAATTATAATATAATTATATATATACTATATATATATCAGTATATACTGATATATTATATTATATTATAATATATTATAATTATATTATATTAAATTAATTATATATATACTATATATATCAGTATATACTGATATATATTTGCTAAAATATATTTGCTTATATATATTTACTAATATATATATTTACTAATACATATATATTTACTTGTATATATATTTACTAATATATATATATTTACTAATGAAGCTCATTTCATGCCATAGTGATGTTTATATACTTAATATTAAATCCTTTAATCTTTAATGTCAACAAATATCACAGTGTATTTTGTATTAAGTCAAATCATGAGGCAGCTTCTTTTAGCTGAGGACAATTGCTGGAGAGAATTCAGCTTAATCATTAGCAACTCACAGCTGGGAAACAGCGCCTCCTCTTGAAAGAGGGTCTGAATAATCCACCAAAGTTTTCACTACAGTCCACTTTGAGCACTTCTTTGATGCTCTGGCTCCATAGAATCAGTTCACACCACCTGTGAATCACTGCTTCAGGAATTTGGAGGTCTCCTTTTTCTGGGGAAACTTATAAAGTGAAAGGTTAAAAAACCAACCCCAACCCCTACGGTGAGGTTTGTCTTGAGCCTCAACTAGTACATGAGTATCACTATCTCCCTCTTCCTTTTTTTTCTTTTTTTTTTGTCTCCCTCTTCCACCGCCCCTTCTGGATCCCCTCATTTTCAGTTAGTACCTTTACTGATCTAGGTGACTTATTCCACAGAAGGACCCAGACTCCTAATTCCGTGAGGTCTGCTCTCCTGGTCACCATGCCCCTCTTGCCTGTGACTGGCAAAACAGGGTACAGGAGTATCAAGAGACCTCCTAATAGACCAATTTGTGCCAAACATATTCTACTTTTCCCTCTTTGTTTTAATGGTGGCCTTACCTCCTTCTGTTATCAACACCTACTCATGCTAAAATGTTCCATTTTCTGAGATTTTCAATATACTTTTCCAGCATCTGTCATGGCAGTCTGGCATGTAAACATCACCTATGGTGGCCACCTGATTTCCACGTTCTCAAGATCCACGGTGGCAATGTATTGCTGCCATCTCCTACGATCTTTCTAATGGTGTTAAATTCTATACATCCCCTACTGGATCCATCCTATACATCCCCTACTGGATCTGATAAATATTGGTTAGATCTTGAAGAATCTTCTCTTAAGAAAGCAAGCACTTCTGTAAAATGTTAAGATATGACATATGTCATTAGTTTCATGGCCTGAAGAAAAGGTAGGAGGAGGTTCTGAAGGCAGCACATATTTCCTTGGAAGGCAGAAGCCTCTTCACTGTCTTCAAGCTGAGGATTAAGCTAGAGTTTAACCAAGAGAAGTGGGCTAAGTCTATAGGTCTATAGGGTTCTTGGCAATATAGAGATTTTAGATTTTCAAGGTACTGAACCTGGATGTCTCTATTCCAAGCACCGATTTCTCAGTCCTTTCAAATCCAGGTCCCATCCTTGAGGTAACAGACTTACTAGTGTTGAGAATTTAACTTTCTTTTGAACTTTACTAACTTTATAACTAAGTACTGGGTCTGATTAAGTACTTTTCTCCCTCTGGTTGTAGAAGGTGAAATATCTTTTTAACAAGTGACCAAAGAAGACCACCGTCTTCATGCTTTTTTTTTTAATTGGTAATTAATCATCCATAGCCTTTCTTCTTTCTCCGATGCACTGATGATCCACAGAAGGATTGATCCATCAATATCATAATCCTTATAGTTACCATTACCTGAACCTATCAAATTCTGGTAACATTACACCTGTCAGGAACTTTCTTACAACGTTATGCCACCCCAATTCACCACCAGTGAAAATTGTAAGAATGACCCCTGTATGAGATTCCAGGATAGGAGTGGTCTATCTTCGTAGGGCAACCGATGGAATACACCATTGTCAGCCAGTTGGTTATCGGCTTTAGAAATTTATTTTGGAATCTTCTTCCTTTTTAAATTAATCAATTTATTTATTTATTTATTTATTTATTTATTTATTTATTTGAATCTTCTTCCTATGATAACTGCTGGCACCAATCATATTTGGTCAGGTTCCCTAGGAAACAGACTTTATGATGGTGATTTTCATGGAGATGGTTTAACAGACCAACTCATGTTAGGGATAAGAAAACTAGGATTAAGCAAGGAAGAAGTTGAACTGCAATGAAGGTTGGCAAGATTCTCCACCAGATCCCACAGGATCCTTGGGACTAGGATGGCCCTGGTCCCTTTACACTACCATCACAGTAAGATATGGCTGGGGACTTCCTGCTTGGAAGCGGCATATCCATGTTTTACAGCTCACTTTAGCTGAGGGCAGTGCCCCCAAAAGAAAGCAACTGTCATCTCTCAGTATCCAACGTTTGGGGCATCTGAGGACTGAGTGCCACAGAGTATCACAATCCTGAAGGAAGAATCTGCAAAAGTACCATACTGTTGCAGGTAGGCTGGATCCAGAGACCCAGAGGATGCCCCACAGGACCTTCTAAGAGGGTCCTTGGCTCCCTGCAGGATAGAAACTAAATGTGAGCTGAAAGGAAAGGAGAGCAGACTTTATTGAATACACACAGAGAGAGTATAAATATAGACAGAGCATCTGGGAGACTCAAGTAAGTCTAGTCTTTGCACAGGGTCTGAGCTTTTTATTGAGGATGGTGGTCTGGTGCATGTGACTTCTCATTAATCCAGGTGTGTAGGTGTTTTCTAGAAATCACTCACATCCTGCAGCTGGGGGTCTTGATGAATCAGTGGTTTTAGAATAACATTCATGATGACACAGCCCAGTCACCCCGAGACGTTTTCTATTGTGTTGGAAGACTCCAAAGAAATCATTAAATCCTTGACCTTTACTAGGAAGACATATGCTATCTGTTCTACAAAGTGTGTGTAAGATTGGGATGCAGGTCCTAACAGAAATAGAAGCAGGAGAAGGAATGAAAAAAGTTTTTCATGGAATTCCCTTAGTTTTCCTGTCTCAGTATCAGCCAGGAAAATATTATGGAGCAAATTACATGTCTCTGAGACCTAATGTGAGCTATCCTAAATGAAACAATAAAAATCCCATTAATAACTTCAGAATTTAAATAATTGTGCTGTTGCAGATTTTAACACTCATTTTCCTGAAATGATTCTTTTTCTTTTCTTTTCCAGTCATACATATACATATCTACTCCATATCACCATAGCTTCTGGCATTTTACTTCTTTTTTTTTTTTTAATGCATTTTAGTTCTATCTCCATGAACATCATAAAAATACCTTTTTTTTTTTCAGAAAAAAATTTGCAAACAGTACTTTCTTGTCATTTCATGTGTTTTTTACTTGCTATTTCTATTGCTGTTTTAAAAATAGTAAGTCTTTATTTTCTCCCTCAGCTCTTCTGTGATTCCCAAGAGCCCTACAGCAAGGGCTTCACACCCCAGTCTCCTGGTCTCTTAAGGTCTTTCATATTTCCTGGCTTTTCCTCCCTGTGCTGCCTTCTGTGCAATTCTAGTCACAGTGAGTTGTGTTCTCATAAGGTTTTAATGGCACATTTAATTTTTGCTCACATTTGGTGGGCTTTTTCTATGATAATCTCTTCTAACCTGAGACTAGAGAATCACTAACCAAGAATAAATTTTATATTTAAAACTTTTTTGGGTGGAGGAGAGCAGATGTTTTCACACATTGTGAATCATGTAAATTCAAACCCCCAAACGCCATGAGTTCCAGTGTTTTGAAATGATTTGGAGACCCAGAGCCTAGGAAGAAGATGATAGTTGGTTGTCCCTGTGATATCTTATCCCTGTGGTAGTAAAGTTTTTCTAGCTTAGCATGTCAAAAAGGTATAGCTCAAGAGGGAATATTTAAAGATTAACTTGATCGATTTTTCATATAATTATTGCTAAATCAATATTAATATACCCTTAGATAAAGTTAATAAAATATTATTAGAACTTTATCTTACCCTGCATACATTTGTACCAGTATAAGACTACACCTTGAAATAAAGTCTTGCTTTTTGATTAACATTTTTAAAAGATTTTTTTTAATTTACTTATTCATGAGTGACAGAGAGAGAGAGAGAGAGAGGCATAGACACAGGCAGAGGGAGAAGCAGGCTCCATGCAGGGAGCCCGATGTGGGACTCGATCCCGGGACTTCAGGATCACGCCCTGGGCTGAAGGCAGGTGCTAAACCGCTGAGCCACACAGGGATCCCCCTAAAGTCTTGCTTTTTGAAAGTTGAAAATATTATAAAGTTAATGTATATAATCAATTCTAAAAAGTGTTCTTGGAGGGGAGGGGCAAGATGGCATGACTGCACCCCCCCAATCACCTGTCCTCAACAAATTACCTAGAAAACCTTCCAATCATCCTGAAAATCTACGAATTCGGCCTGAGATTTAAAGAGAGACCAGCTGGAACGCTGCAGTGAGAAGAGTCCGCGCTTCTATCAAGGAGGAAGACGGGGAAAAAGAAATAAAGACACAAAAGGCCTCCGAGGGGGAGGGGCCCCGAGGAGCCGGGCTGAGGCCGGGGCGAGTGTCCCCAGGACAGGAGAGCCCCGGCCCGGAGGAGCAGGAGCTGCACCGACCTTCCCGGGCGGAAAGGCCTCCCGGGGAATTGGAGCAGGATCCCCAGAAAGGCGGGGATGCCCTCGGGCTCCCGGGGACAGTAACAGAGGAACTGCGCCCCGGAGAGTGCGCCGAGCTCCCTAAGGGCTGCAGCGCTCGGCGGGACCCGGAGCAGCTCGGAGGGGCTCGGGCGGCGGCTCCGCGGAGGGGGCTGCGCGGCTCCGGGAACAGCTCAGCGGCGGCGGCTCGGGCGGAGGAAGAAGCTCCGCAGAGGGGGCGGCGCGGCTCTGGGAACAGCTCGGCAGCGGCGGCTCGGGCGGAGGAAGAAGCTCCGCAGAGGGGGCGGCGCGGCTCTGGGAACAGCTCGGAGGGGTTCGGGCGGCGGCTCCGCGGAGGGGGCTGCGCGGCTCCGGGAACAGTTCGGCGGCGGCGGCTCGGGCGGAGGAAGAAGCTCCCCGGAGGGGGCTGCGCGGCCCCGGGAACAGCTCGGAGGGGCTCCGGCGGCGGCTCCGCTGAGGGGGCTGCGGGGCGGGAGCGCGAATCCACCAGCGCAGACCGGGAGCACAGGGCGCCGGGACACAGCCCAGGATCCGGCCTCCCCCAGGGACAGGCAGAGGCCGGGAGGGCCCAGGACAGCGAGGACGCTCCTGCCTGGAACTGAGCAGATCAGCGGCCCCGCCCGGGAGCCTCCAGGCCCTGCAGACGGAGAGCCCCGGAGCTACTGCGGGAGCTGACTCCAGGGTCCCAGAGCTGCCCCCGCCACTGTGGCTTCCTCCCGGGGCCTCACGGGGTGAACACCCCCCACTGAGCCCTGCACCAGGCAGGGGCAGAGCAGCTCCCCCAAGTGCTAACACCTGAGAGTCAGCACAGCAGGCCCCTCCCCCAGAAGACCAGCGACACGGACCAGTTCCAGGGGAAGTCAAGGGACTTAAAGTACACAGAATCGGAAAATACTCCCCGTGGTTTTTGTTTTTGTTTTTGCTTTTTTTGTGTGGTTTTTTTTTTTGTTTGTTTTGTTTTGTTTTGTGCTTTTTTTTTTCTTTCTTTCTTCTTGATTTCTGATTGCTTCCCCCACTCCACCCCACCCCTTTTTTTTTCTTTTTTCTCCTTTCTTTCTTTTTCTTTCTTTTTCTTCTCTTTTCCCCCCCTTTTTTTTCTTCTTTCTCTTTTTTCTTTTTCTCTTTTCTTTCCTTCTCTCTCTCTTTCTCCTTTTCCCAATACAACTTGTTTTTGGCCACTCTGCACTGAGCAAAATGACTAGAAGGAAAACCTCACCTCAAAAAAAAAGAATCAGAAACAGCCCTCTCTCCCACAGAGTTACAAAATATGGATTACAATTCAATGTCAGAAAGCCAATTCAGAAGCACTATTTTACAGCTACTGGTGGCTCTAGAAAAAACCATAAAGGACTCAAGAGACTTCATGACTGCAGAATTTAGATCCAATCAGGCAGAAATTAAAAAACAATTAAATGAGATGCAAACCAAGCTAGAAGTCCTAACGACGAGGGTTAACGAGGTGGAAGAACGAGTGAGTGACATAGAAGACAAGTTGATGGCAAAGAGGGAAACTGAGGAAAAAAGAGACAAGCAATTAAAAGACCATGAGGATAGGTTAAGGGAAATAAATGACAGCCTGAGGAAGAAAAACCCAAGTTTAATTGGGGTTCCCAAGGGCGCCGAAAGGGACGGAGGGCCAGAATATGTATTTGAACAAATCCTAGCTGAAAACTTTCCGAATCTGGGAAGGGAAACAGGCATTCAGATCCAGGAAATAGAGAGATCCCCCCCTAAAATCAACAAAAACCGTTCAACACCTCGACATTTAATAGTGAAGCTTGCAAATTCCAAAGATAAGGAGAAGATCCTTAAAGCAGCAAGAGGAAAAAAGTCCCTGACTTTTATGGGGAGGAATATTAGGGTAACAGCAGACCTCTCCACAGAGACCTGGCAGGCCAGAAAGGGCTGGCAGGATATATTCAGGGTCCTAAATGAAAAGAACATGCAACCAAGAATACTTTATCCAGCAAGGCTTTCATTCAAAATGGAAGGAGAGATAAAGAGCTTCCAAGACAGGCAGGAACTGAAAGAATATGTAACCTCCAAACCAGCTCTGCAAGAAATTTTAAGGGGGACTCTTAAAATTCCCCTTTAAGAAGAAGTTCAGTGGAACAATCCACAAAAACAAGGACTGAATAGATATGATGACACTAAACTCATATCTATCAATAGTAACTCTGAACGTGAACGGGCTTAATGACCCCATCAAAAGGCGCAGGGTTTCAGACTGGATAAAAAAGCAGGATCCATCTATTTGCTGTCTACAAGAGACTCATTTTAGACAGAAGGACACCTACAACCTGAAAATAAAAGGTTGGAGAACCATTTACCATTCAAATGGTCCTCAAAAGAAAGCAGGGGTTGCCATCCTTATATCAGATAAATTAAAATTTACCCCAAAGACTATAGTGAGAGATGAAGAGGGACACTATCTCATACTCAAAGGATCTATCCAACAAGAGGACTTAACAATCCTCAATATATATGCCCCGAATGTGGGAGCTGCCAAATATTTAAACCAATTAATAACCAAACTCAAGAAATACCTTGATAATAATACACTTATACTTGGTGACTTCAATCTAGCTCTTTCTACCCTGGATAGGTCTTCTAAGTACAACATATCCAAAGAAACGAGAGCTCTAAATGATACACTGGACCAGATGGATTTCACAGATATCTACAGAACTTTACATCCAAACTCAACTGAATACACATTCTTCTCAAGTGCACATGGAACTTTCTCCAGAATAGACCACATACTGGGTCACAAATCAGGTCTGAACCGATACCAAAAGATCGGGATAGTCCCCTGTATATTCTCAGACCATAATGCCTTGAAATTAGAACTTAATCACAACAAGAAGTATGGAAGGACCACAAACACGTGGAGGTTAAGGACCATCCTGCTAAAAGATGAAAAGGTCAACCAGGAAATTAAGGAAGAATTAAAAAGATTCATGGAAACTAATGAGAATGAAGATACAACCGTTCAAAATCTTTGGGATGCAGCAAAAGCAGTCCTGAGGGGGAAATACATCGCAATACAAGCATCCATTCAAAAACTGGAAAGATCTCAAATTCAAAAGCTCACCTTACACATAAAGGAACTAGAGAAAAAGCAACAAATACACCCCACCCCCAGCAGAAGAAGACAGTTAATTAAAATTCGAGCAGAACTCAATGATATCGAGACCAAAAGAACTGTGGAACAGATCAACAGAACCAGGAGTTGGTTCTTTGAAAGAATTAATAAGATAGATAAACCATTAGCCAACCTTATTAAAAAGAAGAGAGAGAAGACTCAAATTAATAAAATCATGAATGAGAAAGGAGAGATCACTACCAACACCAAGGAAATACAAACGATTTTAAAAACATATTATGAACAGCTGTACGCCAATAAATTAGGAAATCTAGAAGAAATGGACGCATTCCTGGAAAGCCACAAACTACCAAAACTGGAGCAGGAAGAAATAGAAAACCTGAACAGGCCAATAACCAGGGAGGAAATTGAAGCAGTCATCAAAAACCTCCCAAGACACAAGAGTCCAGGGCCAGATGGTTTCCCAGGGGAATTCTATCAAACGTTTAAAGAAGAAATCATACCTATTCTACTAAAGCTGTTTGGAAAGATAGAAAGAGATGGAGTACTTCCAAATTCGTTCTACGAGGCCAGCATCACCTTAATTCCGAAACCAGACAAAGACCCCACCAAAAAGGAGAATTACAGACCAATATCCCTGATGAACATGGATGCAAAAATTCTCAACAAGATACTAGCCAATAGGATCCAACAACACATTAAGAAAATTATTCACCATGACCAAGTAGGATTTATCCCTGGGACACAAGGCTGGTTCAACACTCGTAAAACCATCAATGTGATTCATCATATCAGCAAGAGAAAAACCAAGAACCATATGATACTCTCATTAGATGCAGAGAAAGCATTTGACAAAATACAGCATCCATTCCTGATCAAAACCCTTCAGAGTGTTGGGATAGAGGGAACTTTCCTCGACATCTTAAAAGCCATCTACGAAAAGCCCACAGCAAATATCATTCTCAATGGGGAAGCACTGGGAGCCTTTCCCCTAAGATCAGGAACAAGACAGGGATGTCCACTCTCACCACTGCTGTTCAACATAGTTCTGGAAGTCCTCACCTCAGCAATCAGACAACAGAAAGACATTAAAGGCATTCAAATTGGCAAAGAAGAAGTCAAACTCTCCCTCTTCGCTGATGACATGATACTCTACATAGAAAACCCAAAAGCGGGATCCCTGGGTGGCGCAGCGGTTTGGCGCCTGCCTTTGGCCCAGGGCGCGATCCTGGAGACCCGGGATCGAATCCCACGTCGGGCTCCCGGTGCATGGAGCCTGCTTCTCCCTCTGCCTGTGTCTCTGCCTCTCTCTCTCTCTCTGTGTGTGACTATCATAAATAAATAAAAAATAAAAAATAAAAAAAAATAAAAAAAAAAAAGAAAGAAAACCCAAAAGCCTCCACCCCAAGATTGCTAGAACTCATACAGCAATTTGGTAGCATGGCAGGATACAAAATCAATGCCCAGAAATCAATGGCATTTCTATATACTAGCAATGAGACTGAAGAAAGAGAAATTAAGGAGTCAATCCCATTTACAATTGCACCCAAAAGCATAAGATACCTAGGAATAAACCTAACCAAAGAGGTAAAAGATCTATACCCTAAAAACTATAGAACACTTCTGAAAGAAATTGAGGAAGACACAAAGAGATGGAAAAATATTCCATGCTCATGGGTTGGCAGAATTAATATTGTAAAAATGTCAATGTTACCCAGGGCAATTTATACGTTTAATGCAATCCCTATCAAAATACCATGGACTTTCTTCAGAGAGTTAGAACAAATTATTTTAAGATTTGTGTGGAATCAGAAAAGACCCCGAATAGCCAGGGGAATTTTAAAAAAGAAAACCATATCTGGGGGCATCACAATGCCAGATTTCAGGTTGTACTACAAAGCTGTGGTCATCAAGACGGTGTGGTACTGGCACAAAAACAGACACATAGATCAATGGAACAGAATAGAGAACCCAGAAGTGGACCCTGAACTTTATGGTCATCTAATATTCAATAAAGGAGGAAAGACTATCCATTGGAAGAAAGACAGTCTCTTCAATAAATGGTGCTGGGAAAATTGGACATCCACATGCAGAAGAATGAAACTGGACCACTCTCTTTCACCATACACAAAGATAAACTCAAAATGGATGAGAGATCTAAATGTGAGACAAGAGTCCATCAAAATCATAGAAGAGAACACAGGCAACACCCTTTTTGAACTCGGCCACAGTAACTTCTTGCAAGATACATCCACAAAGGCAAAAGAAACAAAAGCAAAAATGAACTATTGGGACTTCATCAAGATAAGAAGCTTTTGCACAGCAAAGGATACAGTCAACAAAACTAAAAGACAACCTACAGAATGGGAGAAGATATTTGCAAATGACATATCAGATAAAGGGCTAGTTTCCAAAATCTATAAAGAACTTATTAAACTCAACACCAAAGAAACAAACAATCCAATCATGAAATGGGCAAAAGACATGAAGAGAAATCTCACAGAGGAAGACATGGACATGGCCAACATGCACATGAGAAAATGCTCTGCATCACTTGCCATCAGGGAAATACAAATCAAAACCACAATGAGATACCACCTCACACCAGTGGGAATGGGGAAAATTAACAAGGCAGGAAACAACAAATGTTGGAGAGGATGTGGAGAAAAGGGAACCCTCTTGCACTGTTGGTGGGAATGTGAACTGGTGCAGCCACTCTGGAAAACTGTGTGGAGGTTCCTCAAAGAGTTTAAAATAGACCTGCCCTAAGACCCAGCAATTGCACTGTTGGGGATTTACCCCAAAGATTCAGATGCAATGAAACGTCGGGACACCTGCACCCCGATGTTTCTATCAGCAATGGCCACAATAGCCAAACTGTGGAAGGAGCCTCGGTGTCCATCGAAAGATGATGGATAAAGAAGATGTGGTTTATGTATACAATGGAATATTACTCAGCCATTAGGAACGACAAATACCCACCATTTGCTTCAACGTGGATGGAACTGGAGGGTATTATGCTGAGTGAAATAAGTCAATCGGAGAAGGACAAACAGTGTATGTTCTCATTCATTTGGGGAATATGAATAATAGTGAAAGGGAATATAAAGGAAGGGAAAAGAAATGGGAAATATCAGGAAGGGAGACAGAACATAAAGACTCCTAACTCGGGGAAATGAACTAGGGGTGGTGGAAGGGGAGGAGGGCGGGTGTTGGAGGGGAATGGGTGACGGGCACTGAGGTGGACACTTGACGGGATGAGCACTGGGCGTTTTTCTGTATGTTGGTAAATTGAACACCAATAAAAATTAATTAAAAAAAAAGTGTTCTTGTTATTGAGAGATAAGCTATCACATTTTTTATTTTAAGAATTTAATGATTGCTTATGCTTTGTAGAACTATATCCTTATTGAGTTTACAGTAATAGCTTTTTTTAAAGATTTTATTTATTTATTTGACAGAGAGAGAGAGAGAGAGAGAGAGAGCACAAGTAGGGGGAGCAGCAGGTAGAGGGAGAGGGAGAAACAGGCTCCATCCCAGGACCCTGGGTTATGACCTGAGCCGAAGGCAGACACCTAACCGACTGAGCCACCTGGGCATCCCAATAATAACGTTTTCAAAATGCTTTTAAATTTGTTTTATGAAGAAATGAAATTTCTCAAATCAAGTTCAGGTGATAATAATTTGTGTGTGCATTACTGCACTATGTGACCATGCTAGAGAATTAATACACTAAGAGTGGTTGTGGGTTCCGTCCAAATACTAATAATTTTCATAAAACTGATATATTGAAAAATTACTGTGTTTTGGGAACCATGCATTACACTGAAGTTACAGATGTAAGAAAGCCAAAGTCAGCCCCTGAATTCATAAAACAATTCATTTTAGGTTTCTGTTTTTACTTTTAATACAGCATGAATACCATTTCCCCAAAATCAAGGTGAGACTACTACTGTTTCTCAAATAATATGTGTAACCCTTTCAGAAGGTATACATTCTTTCTAAAGTTTTGATCTACAAGTTACTGAGAAACTGTGCTCAAGATAGCTAAATTTCCTCTGTCTGATGCAACAAGAATGCTATTTGAAATCATATGTCATTCTTGAAATGTCAAGAAAATTGAAATTTTACAAGTTTGCCTTTCTGACCCCTCTTTAGAGGACTTGAAGGAGGGTATTGACTTTGTATTCATACTCTTTCTTTATTCATTTTTGATGCTGTGAAAGAGAGGAAGAAAGAGTGGAAAGGGAAATAAAAAGAAAGAAACAAGGCAGGAAGGAAGGAGGGAGAAGCCCACTACTCAATGGCTTAGCAACATCCTCAAAATAAAGTAACTAATCCAGTCTGCTGAATAGAGCAAATGAAGAAAGGCTTGAGTTGTCTAGAAAAATAGTATGGAATATAGGAATAAACTAGCAAAGAGTCTGAGAAAAGGGTTTGGTTCTCGATTTCTTTCTCCTTATGTATATACAAAACCTTGTTTCACGACTCATAGTCCCAGAGAAAAATCTAGTTAGCAACCACAGCATATTAATTTTCAAAACTCTCATTAAAGCAATAGCATATGGCCCAGGTAACCTCAATGATGCACTTTTGAAGCATGAAGGGAGTTGCTACAAGCACATTACTCACTGCACTGTTTCCAGGGCATTCGAAGCAACCATCTTCTACTGTGATATTTCCAGCATACAGCAGAGGGCTCTAGTAGCATTGGTCATAGACTCGGATCCTTATGAGTAACGTGAACGGAATATAGAAACAGACATTTATTAAACACAATATTGGAAAATCAAAATAAAATGAGAAAGGACAATGGTAGTCATCATTTGAATTGCTGAGTTTGTCCCAAAGCAGTTCAGTGTTTTGCTTTGTTTTCTCCTTTTTCTTTTTTTTAAGAATTACATTAAATCTGCTCAGATTTCCTTCTTTGCCAGTATTATTATATGAACATTATATGGATCTTCAAAGTAATCATGAGAGAGGCTATTGCTTCCTTCATAAATCATTTTGGCAATAAGACCATTAGAGCATCATTATTATCATAAAAATAATAAACAATCTTGCTTTTAAAGCAGATGGGATTATGGTTCATAAATAAAACACCATTGTTGAAAAATTGATGTGTAGAAGGCACTGGGCTACCCACTGAAGTGAGACAATTGTGAATAAACCACAGTGTCTTCTCTCATGGAGGGTAAGTTACGTAAAAAGATAAATAAGTATATAAGACAGGATAGAGCAAGTGTCATGAAGGAGGGAAACCTAAAGAACTGCTGGAGCAGTTCAAACAAGGGTCATGACAATTGTTTACTTGGGTGGATGGTTGGGGAGAATGAGGGTGAGGAGCTTTGTAGGCAGCGCTTAAAACTCTACGAGCCACACCATTAGGGCAGACACGGAGACTATCCAGGGAGCTACAGATGCTCAGTCTGACACAAGAGTAGGGTTTACCAAGGGGCTTAAGAAAGAGAGAGGTTTTGTGAGTTGGAATGGGCTGATGTCATTAACATCTTATAAATGACTTCCCGAATAGTTTTACTTAAAATCAGGTGGGCTTCAGTATGGCCCCTGCTAAAACCAGAGGAAGACTCAAAATTCCACATAAGCCAACTATGTTAAAGTCTTCAGGTGGATGCACGGATTCAAATATCCACATACCTAATGAAGCTCGATAACTATTGGTAGCATTACAGTGTAAGAATCTCTGCTGGAATATACGGAAATCATTTGTATTGGATTTAATAAAATTTTACAATTTTAAAAATAGTTTTGTTTTGCTGCAGCATCGTAGTTTTAAATCATAAACCTCATGTACATTCCAGAAGCTTCCATTATGTTTTTCCCTGAAACACATAATAGATTTCTGTTAGAGAAAACAAACAAGTAGCCTCCTATATCTAGCATTGGGTAAGATTTGACAAGAAAATTCCATGGAAGCTTTCGTCCATTTAAATTTATTATGATTACAAATGTATTTTATAAAGTTAATTGCGCTGTAGAAACAAAGCAAAAACAAACCAAAAAAAAAAAAAAAAAACAAAAGCAAAAAACAAAAAATAATTGCTCTGTGCTTTCAGCCAATCAAGTTCATTTACTATTACTTGAGATGGGTTTTTCAAATTAGTCTCCCAAAATACCCATGGGACAGAACATTTTATATATTTTAATTAAAGGCACACTTCCCAACAAGACTTGTCTTTTTGTTTGTTCATTTGTTTTATAGCTTAGCCCTATGGTAGGGCTTTTATGAATGAACTGCCTCTCCCTACCCCAACCTTGGCTTCTCAGACTCCTGTTCAGTTTATAAGATTCCATAGTGATTTAAAAAAAAAAAAAAGATTTCATAGTGATATAAATCTTTAATATTCCTTCCTGAGAGAGAATAAAGGCCTCTTCCAGTGTTATCCTTAAAGATTAAGGTGTCCTTTTAAGCTCACAAGCAAAGTCCCATCTACTCAGTCATGGCGCAATCGTTTACAAATTCTTAGAAAAGAATTTTATCCAGGAACAGCACTTTGGGTAGATTTAGTAGGCCAAATATAGCTCTTCAATTTGAGAACTAATTTTGGGGCCAGTGTTGATCCAACCTGAATGTTTCTCCATTATTAAGTACAGCATCTTTACATGGTAGGATCACCAAAGTTGGGGTTCTCTATGAACACCCGTGTTGGCTGTTCCGTGAAACATTTAATAGGGCACATTCTCTGATAAAGGCAGCGGGGCCTGAGCATTCTTCCCATTAGTGGCTATTTTTCCCATTCTTCCCATTAGGGGACTTCCCATTAGTGGCTTATATGACCATCAGAGGATCATGGTCAATGATATGTGGTCACTTTATCATCGATATGCTCATCTCTTCGAAGTGATCCACGTCCCATTATCTCTTGTCTTAAAGGCATCATGGCCACATTCAGATTTAATAGACGTGAAAGAGTGAAGCTGTGACAAACTAGGCAGGTAGCTAAAGTGCCTCTCCTCATATAAAGTCATCTTGGCGGTGTGTCATTCAATCCACAGAGACAGAGAGGGCAGATGCTCAGCTATCCAACTGCCTCTGCCCTGTGTGATTCCAAGGTAATATGTCTCTCTAGGTACCTAAAAAGGAAAATACAGCTATAAAGCCAGGAACCAACTATTGTAGCTCCAACAAGACGATGGTGAGCTATGAGGTGGTGCTTAACACCTCAAATCCACACTATCCAGGTCAAGTCTATAGGGGGACACTGGGCGTAAACAATGGTCCAATTTTCCTATTCTGGAAAAAGGAATTTAGGGTTTTGTTTTGTTTTGTTTTTTAAGCATCAGCCATTTGTCAGCACCAAACCTGACAAAAATGCACTCAGAGAATTGGTCTCTTTCCCTGTCAAAGTCTTGTAAGCCTTCTTCCCATTTGCCACAATCTCCATCAGGTCAGTGTAGTGCATTATTTGACCTATCTCGGGTGAACCACCCCATTTGGCAGTACTGCTCACCCAGGGAACAAGTGGTGATGACAACACTGACGTGTTCCCTCCTTCACCTCCTCCCCTGGAAGATGTCATAGGATTTGACAAGTAAAAGATTACACTACATCCTTCCACTTGCTAATGTAGTCATAAATAACTCCATTTTAACTACAGGGGAGGACATTATGATCCATCCAAGCCTTTAGTCAGGAATGTGCAAGCCAGATTTAATGGTATGGATTCACGTCTTTTGCAGTGACATTTTCTCCCACTGGCCCAGGACAGCCGCTACCCTTAGACAATCCAGGAAGTCAAAACAAAATACAAAATGTTGAGACCATTAAAGACAACAAAATTGCATGATCATATCATTCCCTAATCTATTTCTACACTCCGATACTTGGAATTTGTTCAGTACTGTCTCCCCCTTCTGTCCTTCCGTCTTCAGTGGGAGAGTGCATTTGCATAGCCACTGTCAAGACTTTCTTCCCTTCTGAATTAAACAACTTATGTTTTTTTTTAAGATTTTTTTTAAATTTATTTATTCATAGAGGCACACAGAGAGAATGAGAGGCAGAGGGAGAAGCAGGCTCCATGCAGAGAGCCTGACACGGGACTTGATCCAGGGTCTCCAGGATCACGCCCTGGGCTGCAGGCGGTGCTAAACCGCTGAGCCACCAGGGCTGCCCAACAACTTTTGTTTTAACTGCATATTAAAGCTTCATGATACCAGAGCATTGAGTGTGACACTGTGTCCATGTAATATGTTTCTTAGTCCATGTTGTATGTTGGTAATGTAACATGTGTAGAGTGATAGGAAGAAATGTATTCAAGGGGGCCAAACTGGGAGACTATTCTCTGTGTTGACAGTTTGTTCTCCTATGGGATAAGCAAACCTAGAATAGAATAATTGTGAATTGAAACACACTCATGGGTACAGCTCTAGAACTATTGATACTCCCCTAGAACTATGGGATAAGAAAAGCCTAGAATGAATATTCATTAATTTCCAGCATACCCATATGTACTGCCCCTAGAACTCCTTTTGCACTATCTTTGCACCGAGAATACCTCTGAGTTATTCTCAGTTTCTCAGAAATATTGAAATCTTATACATTTAATAAAAGTACTGGATATATTGATTAGTAATTTAATTTTTCTGTTTTACTGAGAGATAATTGATATATAGCATTATGTTAGTTTTAGATGTACAACATAATGATTTACTATTTGTACATATTATTAAATGATCCCCACAGTAAGTCTAGTTATATGCTACTTATTTTAAAAAATAATTCACTGCAATAAGTTTTTTTCTGGATTATAGACAGAGTGCCATTCGAATGACCCAAAATGGCCAAAATGACCATATGATGAGTTGTTATCCCATAAGGTTAATCATTCCTATCTATAACTATGTGATCTAAGTATATTGTTTTATATCAAATTTTAAACTAACAGTTTTTTAAACCAATAACAAATCAGTGATAAGGCTTTTTTTTTTTAAAGAGTTTTGTTTGTTTGTTTATTCATGAGACACAGAGAGAGTGAGGCAGAGACACAGGCAGAGAGAGAAGCAGGCCCCCCGACCTCTGGATCTCACCCTGAGCCAAAGGCAGATGCTCAACCATTGAGCCACCAGGCGTCCTGTGATTAGGCTTCCTTTATTTAGCATGTTATACGTGTTACTGGGTCTTCTCAGCCACCTCTGAGCTGGATCGCATTACTCTACCCATTTTGAAAATGAGGAAACAAAGACACAGAGAGGCATCTCAGTCATGGTCACAAAATTGGAAATTTGTAGAGTTACATACACCTAAATGTAGGTACCCTAGCTCAATTACCTGCTGGAATTGTATAGTATGTCATTTTTGGTTTACTTACGTAGAACAAGCTAGCAGCACTGTTCGACCATATGTGAGCTGATTTTCCCAATACTCCATTTTCATCCTTCTCACATCACTTACAATGTTTTTAATACAAATATTTTAATTAGTATTTCTCAAATTATTATTTATATCTCTAAACTACGCTATTGACAAAGAGAATAATTGCAGAAGAACATGGTAGTTGACAACATAAGATTTTTGATACTATCTTCTTAGGAAAACCAAAATAAGACAAAAATGACCCAAGCCCCTTCTAACCTGAGACTTGATGAACTAAATATGAAGTTTTGCTGATGATTACTTAAGGTTCAAGATTAGAGTCACAGTGACAAACACACTAACATTTTAATAGTTTGATTGGATTGGATTTTCCAATCTGAAATATTTGAGATGTGCAGGGAAAAGAAAGGGAGATAAACAAAGAGCCAGCCTTGGAATTTTCCATGCTTATTTCTTTGTTCCACTTTTAAAATGATTTAGAAGCAACTGTGCAAGGATTTGTGGTCTGTGAATATACTTTATGACAGATGAATAAGCATAGATTTTGTAGTTGGCATGACTGCTACTTTAATAAGCTTTCTCAGTGACAGGGTTTTATAACCTTGGGTGAAGTAATACATTGCGAGTCACTGTCTTATAAAGTGCATTAAAACCTATAATAAGGCTCTATCATTAGGGAAGGTGATACTGATTGATGAAATACAGTACAATCAATTTGTAGTGGCCATGAAAATTTGCCACTTTGGTCTTCACGCAACTGATGGATGGCTCCAGCTGTTGGCTCTGTAGATCCCCACTATGCCCTACACACTCCTCCGAAGATGCTACCAGGGGGAAATATATATTCTTATAGGGATTCTTGGAATCAAGAGTTATAAACAATAGGACAGATTTACATGATAGCAATAAAATTAGAAAATTATGAATAAAAAAGGAGCAGATTCTTAAAAGTTACTGTTGTCTCCAAAAGGATAGACTTTGCTTGGATTCAAAAAACATTTTTTTTAAGACTACACATTCATTTTTTTCTAAAATTGGGTGATTTCTTTATTGAGGGTGAACTAATAAAACATCTCCTAGTTGCACTGGTAAGAGCTCTAAAATAAAATGAAAAAAGGTACTCCTTATACAAAAGTACTTAAAATTACCAGTGAATAGAGGTAGACACAATTATTACAAATTAACACTTTTCCTTATGTTCTTCAAAATAAACAATACCCAGGCACTTTTATAATTCAACTATGTACTACACGATGTTAGGATGACTGTCTTTTCACATATCGTTGCACGGAAATCCTCCCATCTTTGGCCTCCTTTTCATCTGGTGATCAAGTGAGGAGAGAGGTCTCAACCTCCCAAAATATTAGAGCATGAAAAGAAGGAAATATCATCTATGATCGTTACAGATGAACTTAGTACACTAATCTTAGTTTCATTCTTTGGGATAAAAATGAAACAAAATAAAAAGTTCACCTTTAGAATTTAATCATCCTAATGCCACAAATAACTACGTTTAATTTTATTTGGTTTGTTTTGAATCTGTAACCCCATGATATATGTTAAACATCAAATCAGTTGCAATGTGTACTTTGAAAGCTCTTCATTTATTTTGTTCCCATTCACTCCATTGTCCAATATTGCTTTACAAAAACCCAATGCCTTTATTTAGTATTAAAGTTTTTTTTTTTAATTTGGCTATAACCAAGCATAAATACACACACTTATTTTTATATGTAATTACCTACATTTTGATTATAAGAAGTAATAAAAAATATTACAGAGTGTATGGTGTCCTAGCTGGCATCCCCCAGAGAGCATACAGCCACAGTGTGATTGAGAGAGTTTAAAGGAGAGAGTGGGGAGTAGAGGAGGAATAGTCATGTCCCCCGGAGAAACAGAACCAATAGGTATACACAGATGATATATAGGTGGAGGCTTATTGTGGGGATTGGCTTCCATGGTTATGGAGGCCAAGGAGTCCTGTGGTCCATGGTCTGCACACTTGAGAACCAAACCAGGAAAGCGTGCTGTGTAACTCGGTTCGAGTTGGAAGTCCTGAGAAGGAGGTTGAGGGTGCCAGTGGTGTTAGCCTGGTCTCAGTTCAAGAGCCAAGAGCTCCAATATCTGAGGGCAGGAGAAGAGGGATGTCTCAGCTCAAGCAGGAGACAGAGAGACAGAGAGAGAGAATTTGCCCTCTCTCTGCCTTTTTGTCCTATTTAGGCCCTGAATGGTTCAAAGGACGTCTTTCCATATTAATGAGGATAGACAGTCACTCGGTGTACAGTTTCAAATGCTATTTCTTTCCAAAATGCCCTCACAGGGATCCCTGGGTGGCGCGGTGGTTTGGCGCCTGCCTTTGGCCCAGGGCGTGATCCTGGAGACCCGGGATCGAATCCCACATCGGGCTCCTGGTGCATGGAGCCTGCTTCTCCCTCTGCCTGTGTCTCTGCCTCTCTCTCTCTCTCTCTCTGTGACTATCATAAAATTAAAAAACAAACAAACAAAAAAAAAACAAAAAACAAAAAACAAAATGCCCTCACAGACATACCCAGGAATAATACTTCACCAGCTATCTGGGCATCCATTATTCCAGGCAGATTGACACACAGAATTAAGCATCACACAGGGATTGACAGGGTTAAGGGGAACTGTGGGGATGGAAAAGTAAGAAACATTGGCATGTTGTGACCACTGTTGAGTCTCAGGAGATAAGAGAAGAGAGCAAGTTCTGGAACCCCAGTGCAGGAACTTTAGTGGTTGGTAGGAGCCCAGGCACTGGGAAACATGGAGCCAGAAGACAAACCGTCAGGATAACATGTATGTCTCCTTATATACCCTCCCACTGTCCAATATTCCTCATGTACCTCCAAGGAGATAGACCCAGAGAGAAGCCAGAGGAGAAAGGACCCCGTATAGCTTCCATTCTCCTGAAAACACACTTGTAAGGTTTTGTCATCAGCTAGCCTTTCATAGCATGCATTTCATGGTACTTATTTCAGTGTATAGACCAGCAGAGATGGTAAGATCTGGGGACAGAAAAAAAACTTGGTTCAACTCTCAGCTCTCCCACTTAGAAATTGTGTGATTTGGAGCAGGTCATTTTCTCTTTGACTTTTGACATTCTCTATTGAAAATGAGATGTATCTACGCTACGGTTGTTTTAATGAAAATGTTAGTTGTAGCTCAAACATTAGCTTGGAACATGTAAGTTGCAAGAAACACCTAGAAGACTACAAAAATGACCCTTTCTCTGTGGGTGTGCATACACACGTGTATCTATGTGCATGTACACGTCCGTATCTTCACATGCTACACGTGCCACAAGAAGTTAAGAGGTACAACTGGCTTACTTGCTGATACGGGTTTTGCCCTTTGATCATAGGGCCTACTTAATATCTTGGTGATCCCCTCGGCCTTTCCTTCAGGGTCCCGAGGTGGCTGACACAATTCTAGCTGTCACAGCTGCACTTAGGGAAAAGAAGGAAGGGGAAAACGGGTGATGATAGCAGATTCTGTTTCTACCTCATTGTCTGGAACCGCATCAGGAGGGCTCTCCTGCTGTCTAGGAGTTCTCGGATAAAGCAGTAATCCAGCTGCTTTCGGGGGGGTCTCTAGTTGAGGCCGAGAAGGTAGTTAGTAGAAATTCACACATGGACCTTGGGTGAGCAAAACTGGAGTGTATATTTAAACATAAAATTCAATAACTAGTGTATAATCTATGGCTGAGCATGGAATTTGCCAGGTAATACTATTATCACTATTATCCTGCCTGGGTATTTCATAAATATTTTAGTGACACTCTATTCTTGACATTTGGTCTTTTTAAATTAGAAAAATATGTACATTGTAAATGCTTCTGTTTAATTCACTGGGACAGAGTCTTACAAGTAAAAAGTAAAAAAAAAATCTCAATGTAGAGATCTATAGATATACAAGCAGATAGCTAGGGGCACACACTTAGATATCTGCTTATACATGTGTGTGTGTGTATAAAGCAGATTCAGGAACCTCAGCATTTGGTAGGAACCCAGGCACCAGGAAACATGAGCCCAGAAGAGAAGGAATCAAGAATATATACTTTAACTTTATCCTACTGCTGAATTTATATACATGAATATTTATCTCCTGGAAATATCATCAATAATATACTATATAAAAATAATAAAAATAAAAAAATGATATACTATATATGTCAATAAATATATTATTTCCTGTCATTAAGGAACATTTATTTCTGCCATCTGATTTTGTTTTAGTCCAAGTTATCCCAACTTCTTCTATTGATTTCTTTGATTTCTTCAGTGTGTTTTTGTTTTATTCTAAGTTTTTTGAATTTCGATTTTAATTCTATGCAAATCTTCCCCTTCCACCCAATTGCTGTGAATAAGTGCATGTATTTGATAGAAGATTAAAACATCTTAACCGGAGGCTTTACAGTAATACAAATGTATGTAATAATTCTTCACCTCTTCCTACCCATCTCTAGGGGTAGGGGAAACTTAAATAAGTTCTACCTAATGTTATAAATATATGCAAAGTCATCAACTTGATTGGATTAATGTTCAAAAACTAAAGCCTATGTCACCCCAAATGAAACACAGGAAAATTCAATTTTTAATTAGATTCAAGAGAAGTTCCAGTTTGAAGCAAAATTTTCCGTTGGTGAACCCAACTTCTTCCTGAGAATAATAATTTCATCTTTGGGAGAGGAAAAGTTTGAGTTTTTTTCGGTATCTTAGCATTGGCTAAGATTGGCTAAGGAATATATTTTTATGTATCCAAATTTTGTGTCAGATATTGGTGTCTATGATCTATGATCTCTTCTCTACTTGTTCTCTTCTCTACTTTTTTTTTATTCTGAAATGTATAATAATTTTGAATACATAACAGGATATTTTGGAACTAATTTGCGGGATGTGGGAGCATCCATATGCAGTTTGGTGAAATTCACTTTTTTGCACTACCTATTATGGAAGCAAAAATAAAATACAGTATTAATGGATCTACTAAGTATTACATATGAGTAAGATTTAAATGATTAATTATTGAAACAGCTTGCTTCCACTGACACACATTTTTTCATACCAGCTTTTATGCTGAAAATGGCAGCATGTAATTTTGACCATGAATTTTAATCATAGTTTCTTCAAATTTTACAGATAGACACAACCATGTCATTTTTACATAAGTAAATTAAAAATGTTAAATCTGTTCTTTAAGCACCTTTTCAAAATTTACAACAGAGAAAATTAAAAGACTTAATACCTTCACTTTCTTTCTATGAACGACCATAGTATTTCAATTACCATGAACTTCTTTTTTTTTTTTTTTTTTAAAGTAAGTATCCATTTTATTTTTTTTTAAAATTTTTTTATTTATTTATGATAGGCACACAGTGAGAGAGAGAGAGAGAGGCAGAGACACAGGCAGAGGGAGAAGCAGGCTCCATGCACCGGGAGCCTGATGTGGGATTCGATCCCGGGTCTCCAGGATCGCGCCCTGGGCCAAAGGCAGGCGCTAAACCGCTGCGCCACCCAGGGATCCCCAATTTCTATGAACTTCTAAATGAATTTGGATCCATTCAATTCAGTCATTAAATCCATTTTTATTAATATAAGAAATTTCAAAATAATTAGAAGCCCCAATGTTCAGCACACCTGTCTTGGCAGAGTAGCAATGCTTGGAAGTTTGTTTGAATAAAATTAAAAGAGACTTCAGCTAGAAAAAGACAGGACTTCTGCCTGAAACTGAACCAGCAAGGAGACCCTACCAGTGTCCATATTTCTTGGACAACATGTCATTCTCCCCAGCTCCTGGAACATAAACCCATCTGTTAACTCTGGGGGTCATTTGTCTAAAATACTCTTGAAATAAATATTCTAGGGCTAGAAGTTTCTTTGGCTGTAGGCAGTGTATGTTGACAAAGCCCTGTGTGCCAAATGCACACAAGCTCACATGCTTTCTAATTTCTGGGCTCATGAGACACAGTGTCAGCCCGTATTCTGATGGTGCCAAGACCAGGGATCCTCCACAAGGCTGCTTATACACCAAAAACAACAATACCTAGAGAATACCTGTTACTCCAGAGCCTGAAGCCTCTCTGAGATACCTTGGATTTGTAGTCCATGCAACATATTGTCATGTCAGTAAAAATCATAGTAGTTGCTTATTGAAAAATTGAATAACTGTGGATAGTTTGAAGAGAGAAAATAGCACACTCCTTAAAAAGTGTACCTCTTGCCTGCAACAGTTATGTTTGAAAATAAGTTTCTTTAATATCCATACAAATTACTATGAACTAGGCATTTTTATTAACTCTGTTTTACAAAGTTTACAGAAAACGTAAGGTGCTTGCCCCAGAAAACAGAGTTAGGAACCATCTTGGGCACTACGCTCATGGAGTCTAAACTCTACTATCCCTTTATTTTAACCAAAAAGCAAAGGAAGACAATCTGTGTAAGGGGAGCTGAAGGAATCCAGATACTCCACAATGACAGCTAGAAGGGGAAATATATACAACATATTTCTGGCTCTAATCACAGCCCAATCCCACCCTGAGTGTCATAAGCAGTGTCCGTAGCAGAAAATACTCAACAACTGGCTTCATTTTCCTTAAAAACACTTTGCATCATGCTCTCAGCTTCCCTTGCCATTAGTCTGCCTTTCCCAAATCTCTGTCATCCTAGAGCCAAACCAGGCTGCCCCTTTCCTAATGTCAACTGGTAGTCTAGTTATGACAAGTTTTCTTTCTTTTTTTTTTTTTTTAGATTTTATTTATATATTTATGAGACACAGGGAGAGAGAGAGAGAGAGAGAATGAGAGAGAGAGGCAGAGACACAGGCAGAGGGAGAAGCAGGCTCCCTCCAGGGAGCCCTATGTGGGACTAGATCCTAGGACCCTGGGATCATGCCCTGAGCCAAAGGCAGATGCTCAGCTGCTAAGCCATCCAGGGATCCCGAATTATGACACTTTCTATCAAATTATGTCTGTAAATCCTGACCCAACCCTTTAAGTACCTACACTGTGTATCCCCCACAAAGAATCAAACTGAAGAGAGACTGAATGAGTCACTAGCAAGGAGTTCTTTATCTCTCGAGGTACAGGTCTAGAGCTGATTTTCCGTGGCCATATATTAATGACTTACTGCATGATCCATCTGCAGTTTTTCCTTCATTCTTCATTATTATTGGGAGTTTAGTGATTTAGTTCAAAAAGTTTTAAAGTTGACAAGTTAAGTAAATGATATATTAAATGAAACTTTCTTATAGCTCAAATGATCTGCTAAATGTGCAAACACACAGTGTTTCCTACACTAGGTATTAATCCTACTTAATCTATCAAAATTACATGTTTAGCATTCTGTTCTGATTTACTGTCTCTTTTCTAACAAGGAGATTAAAGATTCTTCTTATGCTATCTATTGAATAATGTCATAGTAATAAATGGGAAGAACATCCCTGCCTTCTGGATTCTTATTTCACTTGCAAGATAACATCAGAAAGATAAAAATATATTGATTATCTAAGAAACTTCCCTCAAAAATGTAAACAGATACATGAGTGGATGTAATTATTCCTTAATTTTAAATCTCAAAATTAAAAACAGACAAACAAAAGAAGATTCCTCACTAATGAGATGTTTACAAAATGATGTCAGGAATTAAACAAAAACTTAAATTCAAATTTCAGAGATACAGTGTAAAGGTAATGTTATTATGAGATATCACCAAATATCTCATCCAATTACCTAATAAAGATGTATCCCTTACTTATCAGTTTCTGTATTCTCCCTAGAAAACAGTCAAAAAATCAAACTATTGATGAAAAAAATGGGTATTCTCACCTTCATTAGCATGAAATAGCAATCACTATGAACAGAAAGCAAATTTATCATTCTAATGTGAAGTCAACAATCTAGAAAATATAGAGTGAGCACAGCAGATGTATTATGTGAGAACTAAGTGAGTTTTTTTTTTTTTAATTGTGGTAAGAACACAGAACAGATCTGCCTCCTAACATTTTTCAATGCACAACACAGTATAGTTAACATAGGCACAATGTCGTACAGCAGATCCCTAGAACTTTTTTGACTTGCACAACTGAAACATTATAGACCCTTCGAATGACAATTCCCCACTTGCCCCTCACGTCAGCCTTGGCAACCACCATTTTTGTCTCTTTCTATGTGTTTGACTCTCTTAAGTGCCAAAATGGTGGAATCGTGAACTATTTGCCCTTGAGTAACTTCTTTTACTTAACCTAATGCCTTCCAGGTTCAATCCAAGTTGTCACATATAGCAGGACAATATACATATACATATATCACAGGATTCCCTTTTTCAAGTCTGAATAATATTTCATTGTATATTTTAAAAGAGACTTATGAAATCGAGCTACAATGGACTGTAGAAGTGCTGCCTTGCTGTAGAAATACTTCCTATCTTGTTTCTATCATAAGTATTTTGTTTACATATGGCCTATTTTCAAACAAATGGATGAGACACTTAGTGTCCTCACTAAACAGGATGAGGAGCCCTCCCCCTGTGGCCTGGACCTGTATTCACCTTAGAGTGGGCTGCACCCGTGTGGGTGCTACTGTGTTTTCTCCAGCCACTTTCTGCTCCTTGGATGCTAAGAAAAAGGTCGTATTGAATCAAGATTAAGGCTTTTCCAAGAAAGAGTAAAGAACAAGTAAGGAGCATGAGAGTTGATGGACTATTAAAGGTGGGGATCCTATGTTTTCCACGATATTTGATCTCAAAAGAATAGAAGTCACTGCTTAAGGGACAGATGGTAAAAATGAGTTGAAAGCCAGAGAGCAGAACGATTGCAATCCACTGACAAACCAAAGGGGAGCTTTATGTTGGCAAATCAAACTTCAATAAAAACAAATGAAAACATAAAAAAATAAATAAAGAAAAAATGACATTAAAAAAGCAAAACAAAGGGGAAGTCTCTATAGGAGACTGAAAGTCATTCCCAGGAATCTTTATTCAGCCCTCCAATTTATTTTTCTCTATAACATTTATCAGTTTAATGTAGTAAATACTACTTATTTTTCATAAACTCTCCAATCCCCTCATTCTCGAGAAATATGAGATTTGCATCCTCCTGCAATGTTTGAGTTCCAAGAACATAATACTGTAGTATAATCACTACACTGTCATGATATCAGCCCATAGAAGCGATGGTTACATTGGGCCTCTAAAACCTAAGAATTAGCAACAAGCAGAGAAGCTATGATTAGAAATGTTTACTTTATTAAACTGAGAATAGAATGTAAATTCATTTTCCCGAACCCCTGAGAGGCAGGCATTTCTTCAGAGTGATGGCAAAGGGTGAAGCTGAAAGCTCAAAAGGGGCAACTGAGACCGGCTGTAAAGACCCAGGAGACGGTGAAATTCCTTCGGAAATCAGGAAATGAATGTTTTTATCATTGGAGATATTTCCTAATTATATTTACAAATAATGCACGCACCCTCTTTGTTCTTGCATTTCTGTCGAAGGCTCCTTCCAGAGGAGAAATACCCCTGAGTAAGAACAGGAAAATAATAGATATAATTATTTTCCTGAGCATTTATTCTTCGTTTTATTATCTTGCCTTTATTTTCATTTAGTTGGAGTCAAATTATTACCTCATAAAACAGGACAATGATACTATTACTGCTCCTATTTTATAGAGTTTGCAGACAGAGTCTATGTAATCAGACTCTGAATTTCAGTCTTTGTAAAGTCTGGAACACATATTTTTAAATTGAAGGGTGGTTTGGAAGAACAAATGTTTCACATCACCTTGACTTCATTATATTTTAATGGGAAAGTAAACAGCTCAAACTTGGATTACTACGATTAGTTCTGGATGTTCAAAACGGTGCAAATATAATTCAATAATCAGATTCACACTACACTATCAGAAGAGTGAATGCCAAGGAATCTCTTGGCATTCAGGGTGCCATTACCTTAAAGCTAAAATTGTGAATACCATTCATCACAAAACTAATTTTTTTTCTTGCACTGCCCTATTTGTAGGCATTAATAGCTGAGGCACAGATATCTGGATATTATGTGATTCTTTCAAAGCGAATCTGGATTAAAATTCATTAAATTCATGACACACATAGAGTTTCCTGAAGTATTATTTCATACTTCTGGAATTTCCAAATGACTATATATTCAGTAATGTACATGTGTAGCCATTAAATTCCTAGAATTTTTGCATCATATTGTGGATGTATTGGCAAAGGAATTTAATGAAATATGCACAGCCACACTCAAATTATCTTAAGCACAAGTAAATGTTAAATCTTCAAATCTTTCTCATAAGTGTTTTATGAACATATGCAAATAGTGTAGAAAACTATTTTAATATGTGAATTATTTACTAGAATAGCAATCACTTAGGTAGTTAAAGGGTGTCTATTAGCAGCTCCTATGGATTTATTGTGATTTACAGTGGAAGCCCGCAGACAGCATTTTTGAGAGATGTTTTTACGTGGTTTATTTTCCTTCCACATTTCAATTTAAAAGCTTCAATAATGTTTGCATAATTTTGTACTGTTTCTTCATGTATGTGGTTGTTAAAAGGCCCATGCTGTTATCACCAACTAGCCTAGATGATAGATATACTTAAGACAGAGAATAACATAAATGCCTGCCTTAGTCATCTTGGGTTGCCATAGCAAGATGTCACAGCCTGGGTGGCTTAAGCAGCAGAAATGTATTTTCTCATAATTCTGGGAGGTGGAAATCTGCAATCAGGGTGCCAGGATGGTCAATTTCTGTTGAGAGCTCTCTTTCTGGTGTGCAGAAGGCTGCCTTCTTGCTATTTCATCACATGGCCTTTCCCTGAAGAGGGTAAGCTTTCTGGTATCCCTTCTTATTAGGGCACTGATCCTATCAAATCAGGCCCCTTCTTTTTTTTCTTTCTTTTTTTTTTTTTTTTAAATCAGGCACCTTCTTATGGTAAACCATAATTATAAACCATATTAAACCATAATTACTTCCATAGGAATCCCACCACAAATACACTACACTGGCAAGTAGGGCTTCAACACATGAATTTGTGGGGACTAAGGGGACACATTCAGGCCATAACGATGCTGAGCATATCATTTTCATTATGATATTAAGTGCACAGGAGTCATTTGGAAAAACTCAGGTCACCTGTGGACTCACAGAGTAAATATTATACTAAGGATTTCTTTGGCAATTTCAGGAAAATTTTAACTATGATGATGAATTGTCATCATGCAGTTTATCTAATGCATCATTGTATATTATATCTAATATCTATTACGATTGACTCAATTTTCTATTTGGATTATTGCCACAGCCACTGGAAATATATTTATTACATTTAAGTGGTATTGTTGTATAATCCTCCTAAGGCATTAAAAATAAGTAAAATCATATTTATCATTATATGATTATAATTAACTCCAAAATTAAAAGATTTTCTTTTTACATAAAAATTTCAAATCACGTCAAAGCTTGCTGACTTATAAAAGTACATATGTCTATAATCATTTGTATTTTCTTGCTTTCATTTCATTACTGAACAGTGTTAGGTAAGGTATTAATACCAGTCTTCTGTGCTTCTCTGCAGTTACCTTCAAGTCACAATGGTTTCCAAACTATTAGCTCTCTTTTTGCTCCTGACTTCTGTCTGGAGAGAATTAATATCTATGTCTATCTCCTTTTCCTTCTTCATCTCAAGACTCTCAATACTGTTTTCTAGGAATTTGGTGACTACCTATGAATATTCTAGTACATGTTATTGATGCTCTCACTTTGATACAATTGTGTTTGCTAAAAATGTGCATATTATGCATATTGGCTAGTTAAGATAGAGATATGCTGCAATCATGATGGAGAAGTGTTTTAAAAAGAAATTCATATGTAGGAAAGAAGGAATCCCTGTCTGAAGGATTATTCATGATTGGATTGCTCAAGAAGTAGGTGAAGATGATTAACATGAATTTACAGAAATAAATCAGTCATTAATTTCTTTCAATATCCACCATTTCTCCAATGGAAAATGGGGGAAAACTGACCCCAACCCCCCAAAAGAACAGAAACTGTGGATTTAAGTAAATTTAAGTAAAACAGAAAATAATTGTGATTTTTATTTTGGGAGGAGTTTAGATAGATGTATAAACACTGTTGATAGGAGGCATAGGAAGTAAGACAGTTCTTGTCACCTGAAAGAAGACAAATTGGCTAAAGAAAAGTTCAACAATTTCTTTAGTAAACACACAAGAGAGATTACCTTAGGGGAAGATTATTTTACTTATTTATTTTAGCAAAATCTAGCTGTTTTCTGCATCTATTGTTATTTTCAATAAAAACCTTACTGTAGAAAATAACTAATTTAAAGTATTTTTGCATTTTATTTCTTGTTGAATTTTCCATTCTCACAGTTTTTCCTTGACTGCCTCCTTTATTAACAAAAATATTTTCTGAATACATCATATATGCCAGAAACTTTGACAAATACATAAAAAACCTGAAATGAAATATACTAGGAAATACACGAGCATTCTGTATCTTCGTGCAAGAAATAGTAAACTGGAGAGAATAAAAAGATTTGAATGTAGAGATAGAGAAATGAAGACATTGTAAGTGAAAAATAATGCCAGCGAGCAGTCGATGTATATTAATCATCATCTTTGTTGCAAACAGCAGATCCAACTAATTTAATCAGGAACATAATCCATTGGAAAAATATATTTAAAGAAAATCCAGTTTCTAAGAAAATGACAGAAAACAGGATCCTTGATGGCAAGAAGATAAAGAGGGGACCTGAAACAGGCACCAGTAGGCTGCGGACCAGCGTTGGTCCCACCTCCACCCTCAGGTGCCATCTCTGCTCTCTCAGCCCCACTCCTGCCCTTGTCTATATGCCCCTGCTTCATTCCCACAGGACACAAAACAATAATTTCCAGCCTTCACTACCCTTCTTCTAGCTTCAGGGATGCAGAGAAAGATTTTTTCTAATATTGGGTAACAAAAATAAGGTAATTTTCTTCTTCAGGATGTAATTATCATTATTGTTGCTAAAAAAAATACTAACTCTATGAGTAACATCTTTTTTTTTTTTTAGAATATAGAAGAAAAAGAAGGATATGTTAAAAAAATGTTATGGATATGCAAAGAGATTCAGAGGGTTATGGAAGATTTTGGAAATTGAAACTGAAAAAGAGTTTCAGTTAGAGTAAAAGAAGCAATAAGTAAAGAAACAGTGAAATAATTTCTCAATTGTACAAAGACCTGACTCAGTCATATTTAAAAATAATCACTTTTATTTGAAAAAAATATCAAATATAAAATAAGGAAAAGATATTTTTCATCAAGGCAACAAAAAATAGTTTGATATTACTTTTACTGCGAATCTCATTGCCTTACCCCCAAAATAAATGAAACCGTTTTTTTGTTTGTCTTTAAATATTTTATTTATTTATTTATGGCAGACACAGAGAGAGAGAGCCAGAGACACGGGCAGAGGGAGGAGCAGGCTCCATGCAGGGAGCAGAACGTGGGACTAGATCCTGGGACCTCAGGATCACACCCCTGGGCTGAAGGCCACGCTAAACCACTGGGACACCGGGGCTGCCCCAAATGTAACAGTTTTAAGAGGAACCATGAATTATTTAACAATGCCAATAAAACTGTAGCCAAAAATAAAATATTTTCAGGTATAAAAATAAAGTTAAATATGTCCTTTCTCTGAAAACTATTTTGAAAATGAATTATAACACAAATTAAGAAAATTTTAAAGAAAAAACAATGAGGATGAGAAATTAATCTTTAAACATTGAAATAAATTGTGAATTTTAAATGATCCCTGTAAATGTAATCACAACACTGAATGAAAAAGAGATAATACTTTAGAAGTAATTATTATATCTTAAGGTAATTTAATCAGGATGTAGACCTATTTATTATAAAAAAATCATTTGATTTAGAGTAGTTAAATATAAAGTATATTTATTTCCTTAGCAAAGGCTTAGGACTAAAAATTAAGTTCTTAGTCATGGATGCCTCATGTTTTTGATTATAAAAACTACCACTAGCAACATGAAATACATGTTTTTTCTCTACCAAATTAGTCTAGAAGTTTTTTTTTTTTTTTTTAAGATTTTATTTATTCATGAGAATACACAGAGAGGAGACAGAGAGATAGAGGCAGAGACAGAGGCAGAGGGAGAAGCAGGCTCCATGCAGGGAGCCCGACGTGAGACTAGATCCCAGGTCTCCAGGATCAGGCCCTGGGCTGAAGGCCGGCGCTAAACCATTGAGCCACCCGGGCTGCCCAGTCTAAAAGTTTAGAATAAGTGATAGTACATACAGAAAAATTAAGAATAGTAATTAAAATTATATTTAAATGTATTAAGAAAGAAAACAATTAAGAGCAAATAATACACAAATGGGAATAATAATCTGAACATTGTACCCATAACATTGGCTGACTGCTCACTTCACAAACAGAGAAAAAGAATGAATTACGTATATATAGTAGATATTGATCTAACACAGTTCCTGAGACATAGTAAAAAATCAATGATTTTTTTAAATGCTATTATTTTTTATATATGCAAATTTTTCCATGAACATTCTCTTCTTTTTTTTTTTTTTTTTTTTTGTAATATAAATACTGAGCTCTTGCAAGAACATTTCTCAGCTTAGTTTGTAAACAGACATGGCTTTATGGCCAACTATGGTCAATGTGCAGCGTAGAGAAACTATATCCATAGATCATAGGTCACTTCCTTAGAAAGAGGATTGCCTTTTACATCTCCATCCTGCAGGCTAGAGGGCGGTGAGCCCCTTGGCAATGCAAACTCCCTCACACCTTAGGGGGTTGTAACACCTTACAAAACAAAGATATCCCAAGAACCCAGACATTCTTGTGGAGCAGAGCTTCCTACCAACTCTGGGCCATCAAATAGCCTCTGCACTGTTACATAAGAAGGAAGAGATATCCATCTTGTATTGGATTCTGTTCGAGAGGCTTAATCTACACTCCATGGAAACGTAAAATTGGTACTTGGAAGTATAACACTGTCATTAAAACACCTAGACTCCATGACGTTGGCTCAGGGGCCGGCATGCGGACAAGAACACGTAACGCAGGATAGAAAGTTTGTCTCTGTCTTGACAATAGAGGTGGTAATATGAGCACCCGTGATTGTTTAGAAGACGGAGCGTGTGCTCATTGAACTTGTAGCTCTATAAAAGTGATCGGAAAAACTGAAATTATTAGTGCTTCTTGATGCTTCTGGCATCAAGCAAGCGAGCGATTCATGCAAAAATCAGTTAATTTGCAAATAGAAATGGAAGGGAATTTCAGCTCTGCTGTAGGGAAATTTCTATGCATATGGCCCACAATTTAAATTGATTGAAATTTTGGTAATGTTGGTCCTCAGAGTTGGAAAAGCCAAAGGCTCTCGAAGGCCAAGCAGCAGGAGATAGGATTGTCATTCAGTCTCTTTTTTCAAGAGACTCTAGTTAAATGCCAGCTAGTGGAAGCCAGCTCAGCTGCAAAGAAGAGATTAATGGCACTGCTGTCCCAGCTCACCCCAAGCCTGCTGTTTCAGCTGGCCTCTCTAGAATTGTGACCAGATGTGATCTGCGGCTGCTGAAATCATGGGAAGCAAATAAACCGAAGCCTCTGAGGGGGATCTATGTCCCCAAAGATAACATAAACCTGCAATCACTAGGTTTAAAAGGCTCTTCGGGCTGTAGACACCAATGCCCACTTTAAATGGGGCCAAAGAGAATAATCGGCGAGAAAGATCCTTCGACAGGGGAAAGCCAGGGCCCGCAGAGGATAATGAAAAGGAGGATTCCTAAAGGATAGAACTAACGTTGCCAGACCAGTAATCATGAAAATTTCTTCATGCAGAGCAGATGGTTTTCACACTTTCTACCAACAGAGGTTGAAACCTTCTATCAATTACTGGCTGAATATGCTTTCCACTCCGCTCCCTTCTCCTACTTTTTTTTTTTTTCCATATCTTGCTCCTTCTTCACCAACATTTATATCTGATGGAGTAGATCATTTGTCTTTTAGTGTATCAGTCACCAGGAAATGAAGAGCCGTGTTTTGATTGGCTACAAACACAATGTCTCACAAAGAACTTGGATGATGGCTACACTCAGTAACTATAAGTCTTTTGGAAAGTCATGGACACTGACATGCATAGAAATTTGAATATACTGAAGCGGTTTTTTTTTTTTTTTTCCTGACTTTTTTTTTTTTTAAACTAATAGAATCCCCAAGTCAAGAATGAGCAGATGGCGACACAGGACTGGTCCAGTCCTAGTCTCCTTTGTCTCTATTGACTGAATAGCAATATTCTGGTCACTAAGGGTACAGAAATGAGAAATGCAACTTGCTTGGTTCATATTCATCCGAGACAGCTGCTTGCCATCTATTTTCTCATTCCTTCCTCTTACAAGCTGCACGGTGACATATTATGAATGATTCAGCTTTGACCATGTAAATGAACAAAATACCTTCAAGGCACCACAGAGCAAGATTGAAGAGACTTCATAGAATAGAGCTAGCTCTTCACTCTCGTCTGTCCATTTATCTACTAGGTTTAGGCGGGTCCATAGCTCAGGGGTTAGAGCACTGGTCTTGTATCTACTAGGTTTATTCTTAGAATTTTGTAAATATGGACCCTTTCTTTCTTTCTTTCTTTCTTCCTTTCTTCCTTCCTTCCTTCCTTTTTCTTTCTCTCTTTCTTTCTTTCTTTCTTTCTTTCTTTCTTTCTTTCTTTCTTTCTTTCTTCTTTCTTTCTTTCTTCCTTTCTCTTTCTTCTTTCTTTCTCTTTCTTTCTTTCTTTCTTTCTTTCTTTCTTTCTTTCTTTCTTCTTTCTTTCTTTCTTTCTTTCTTTCTTTCTTCTTTCTTTCTTCTTTCTTTCTTTCTTCCAATGACAGTTTGAAAAATTCTCACATGATTTTCTTATTTTAATCATAATATACTACTTCAACTCATGACAAATTCTTTTTATTTTGAAGTGCGAGAAATTTATAAAGTCATGCTTAGGGGTTAATGATTCTGTATTACATTTTCCTGCAATGCGGTACAGAATTTCAATCTACAGATTCATTTTTTTCTTGAATTTCTAAATGCATTATTATTCTAGTATATATGTATGTGTTCACTAGCCAATATTCCAATATTCTTAAAAGCGTGCTGTTTTTTTCATGGTATATTGGTTTTCTGTTGCTGTCAGATAAATTTGCATGAAGTTAGTGGGCTAAAACAACACAGAAATGTTCTCTAATAGATAATAAGTGGGGTCAGAAGTCCACCATGGGTCACACTGGGCTAAAATCAAGGTGTTGGCAAGGCTGCAGTGCTTTCTGGAATATCTAGAGAACAATCAGTTCCCTTACCTTTTACAGATTCTAGAAGATCCCACAATCTTAACTAACACATGAATCTGTCTCCATTTTCAAAGCCAGTAATTCTCACATCTCTGATCTTTCCTGTCCTCACATTTCTCTCTCTAGACACAGACTGGAAAGACCCTTTGCATTTAAGGATTCTAGATTAGATTAGTCAAACCTAGTAACAGATTTTTCCATCACAAGGTCCATCCTTAACACATACACAGGGACTCCTGTGATTCAGTGGTTGAGTGTCTGCCTTTGGTTCAGGGTGTGATCCCAAGATCCTGAGATGGAGTCCCACACTGGACTCCTTGCAGGGAGCCTGCTTCTCTCTCTGCCTGTGTTTCTTATGAATAAATAAATAAAATCTAAAAAAAAAAAACCCACAACAACAATAAAACAAAACCCACATCTACAAAGTCCTTTTGCCATGTAACGTATATATTCATAAGTTCTGAGGATTAGGACATGGCTCCCTTTGCAGGGATAGTATTATGTCTAACACACAGGGTTTATTATTTCCTTTTATTTGTTTTAAACATTTAAGGAGGAAATAAAAACAATTCTACTCAAGCTCTTTCTGAAAATAGCAGGAACATTAACACTTTCTAATTTTATTCTTCCAGAATTACCTGAATACCAAATGAAGACAAAAATATTGCAGAAGCAAATTACAAAAGCCAGTATTTCTCAAACACAGATGCAAAACTCCTTAGGATACCCAAACTCCTTTGTATTGTCCAATCATGTCTCCTAAAAGGCCTAAACCAGGTTTGGGTTTTTAACGTCTTCATATTTAGCATGTAAAACACTACTGGGAGGGAACTTTATTCAGAGAGTGTGGACATGTGTAATTTTTTGTGTGCCTACATTGTTTTTCTTTGTTGAGTATACAAAAATATTTGGTTCCTGTGATCAAAAGCAAGAAAAATCTCCGTTATCTGTTGTACCTTATAAATATCAATGAGTGTTTAAAATAATCTGTGTTTCTTTGTCATGGCTTTATAGTTAAGATTCTTTTTTTAATTTTTTTCTACTGTAGCTTTTTTTCCCTTTTTCTTTTCTATTACTACTTCCATCATTAATTTTCTCCTCCTAAACCAACAGTGACCTGAAGACACACTAAAATTAAACCCTAAGTACGATCTTTACTCCTTAGTTAGAAGGAAATATTTTATTCCTCTCTCACCTCTTCCTATATACATGAAAACCTGTCTTGCTAAATTTGCTCATTTTTTATTATCTCAGAGCCAATATATATATTGTATAAATATATATATATAATATATACATATATTTCTGCCTATACTCAGATTTGCAGCATTAAATTCAAGAAATCAGTCTGACTTAGATAGATACTTTTTGGAGAGTGGGAGGGGAAAATCGATTTTTTTTTTTTACTTTTGGTTGTTTTACTCAATAATATATGTCAAATAAGATGTAGTTTACATTTAAGTCACACTTGCTGATTTGCCTGCTTCCTGGCTAGATAACAGTGTTTATACATCTACAATAGATATTACAATGATTGTATGCCCATAGTTCCAAAAGAAAAAGCCATTAACCACAGATGGCAGGGACATGGTTGTGTGTCACAACTGCAGGGGATACTATCAGCTATTAATAAAACCTCCTACAGGTATACTAATAATGAAATTAAGAAGATCTCAGAAAATAGTTTTAGTTTCACAATATACTTCCTTCTCTTCAAAAGAAATTATACATTTCCTTAAGAGTGGTCATAAGACAAAAATTCTAAGAAAATAGAAAATTAAAAAGAGGGAAAGAGTTTGGGACACCTGGGTGGCTCAATTGATTATGCATCTGACTCTTGATTTCCACTCAGGTCATGATCTTACGATATCAGGTCATGATCATACGATATCAGGCCCTGCGTTGGGTTCCATGCTGAGCATGGAGACTGTTTAGGACTTTCTCTTTTTTCTCTCTGTGCCCTCTGTATTAAAAAAAAAAAGCAGGAGAGAGTTTTAAACATCTGGATAATAATCAATTGCTAAGCAATAAACAGCAAAAGAAAATAATAAATCATAAAACACTAATATAATTGTCTCTTTTATATAATTCTAATATTAGATGTTGATTTTAGTACACTCACTAACTATACTGTTGAATTTTTCCTATTACTTCAGTTTGAACATTCATGATCACTTCCATACAGATAAAACACTAGTTTAGCTGTTAAACATAATTAATCACTATCAATGTACTATACTCATATATGTTAGGATACACCTAAGTTATCTAATATTGAGGGCGGCAATGACTGTTATGTAACAAGTTAGGATTTTTCCATGACACTAGAAAACAATTCTGACTAATGAAGTTTAATGGGATTTGAGGCAAAAATACTAATTTATTGATAGGTGCCTCTTTTTAAGTTAATAATTCTGATGAAAATACCTGTTCTTGGAACATATGCCCACTCATATTGTGTAGAGGGTAGAATTTATTGGTAGAGAAAGTTATGGCGGACACAAAACTGTCAAACAAACGTTATAATCATTATGTAATGAAATACAAAGGATGATAAAATCCCAGAAGTAAAAAAAAAAATAAACAAATGTAAAGTTTAATAAAAGAAAATACTATCTTTTAAAAAAAAAGGTAAAAAGAGGGTTATTCAAAACTGTGCAACAATTTTGACCTCAACCTGCTTGAATAACTCTTTCAATGGGTCCCATGACACTATATTCACCTGGTTTTCCTCTTACCTTTTTGGAAAGTTCATCTGAATAGTTTAATGTCTCATTTTCCTCATCCTGGTTTGAGGAGAGGAGGTCTTTTTAATTCTTAATTCTAGGCTCTCAAGCTGTCATCTCTAAAAATGTTTTCAAACCCTTGTCTTGATGCTTCTAAGTTCATAGTAACCAATTCAAACTTTTCATAAGAACTACATTTCCATACCTATCTAATAAAATATCTACTTGAGTAGTTTAAAGTCATCCCCTATAAAAAAGTTTTGATTGATACTTGGACTACTTTTTTTTTTTCTTTTTCTTTTCTTTTTTTTTTTTTTTTTTTTTATCCAATGTCTAGATTATTTCTGTCACCCAAGTTGGGATCTTATTTTTAAAATGATAGATGTTTTTCCCAGAAGCAAAATGGCAGAAAATAATTTTTCCATATGGAAACAATATGTACATTCTATGACAAAGCCAGGTGTTGACAAGAATTGATTTGATCTATACATAAAAATCAAAAGCCCCAATGAGTATATTTTCATTTTACCCTTTTACATAATATCCATGTTTCTACTAAATATATACATATATATTTTTATTTGATTGTTTTATATAATGTGTATACACGCATACACACACACACACACACACACACACCCCTATTTAAGTAGACTCTACACCTGACATGGTGCCCAACATTGGGCTTGAACTCACAACCTGGAGATCAAGACCTGAGCTGAGATTAAGTGCCAGATCCTTAACCAATTGAGCCATCCATATGCCCCTCTACTAAATTTCTTTTATATAAACATGTTTACTTTTCCACTATTTATTAGCACTGTTTCCCAATTTTGTTTGTGTGTTGTTATGTGACTTCATGTCAGATATTATATGTAAAGGAACAGCAGAAGCTAAGGTAAACAATATTTATACCCAGAAGTAGGCATGTCCCTTCTTCCGGGGTTGACTCAATCTGGTCTGAAGGTGTGCTGGAACTGGGCTTTGACTCCTCATCCCCCTTCACATACTAAAGCTTTCAGATTTCTCTGTTGCTTTCACTCTCATTTTTTGATTTTGAGGAGTAGAGTCCTGGAGGACTTCGCCCTAATCTCAGATTTTGCACAACAGGTGTTGCATACCAGTGCGGCACAGAATTTCTCATTCCACACTGCTCCTCCCACAACACTAGACTGTCCAGTCTCAAGTTAGGACATTCATAGAATTCTTGCCCTTTGAATAAGTGACATCTTCTTCCTCCTACTTCCACCTTCTTCCTCCTTCCAGTGACTGAAGGTCCCCACCTTGTATAAGATGCTTCTGGTCTAGAACAGATGGCCTCTTCCTTCTGCTAGGGGAGAATGCAGGCCAGGTTTTCACCTGCCCCTCCTCAGCTGGAGTCCAACCTGTACCTAGTATTAGTGCAGAGTTCATTTTCTTTTGTTTTTGTATGAATCTACATTAAACGTATCCAATCCTCATCCATTGTCACCTTGCTGCTGTTCCTTCAATCTTTGTGTGAAGAAAATTGATCTTCGATATGAGTGGTTTTCAATCATTCCCGTGAGTTAGAATAACCTGGAGGTTTTGTGACTCATATTAATAAGCACTTCCTCTAAAGTTTTGAATTCAGTAAGTTTGACAGAGAATGTGAACCTCTGTGTTTCTGTTGTTTCTAGGTGTTATAGATGGTTGCTGATCTGGAGATCACACACTGAAAAATCGCTGCTCTAGCTCAAAATCAGCAACCTATGTATCCAAATTCCACAGGCCTCCTATTTTAGGAAATAAAGATTTATTGGAACAGAACCATGATCATGCATTGACCAATTTTCTACAGCTGCTTTCATGTTTGAACACAGAACTGAGTAGTGGAGATAAAGGTCATGCCATCTGCAAAACCTAAAATACGTACTGCCTTCTCTTTACCATACAAAACCAGAAAACCCCAAAGCCTTTGTTCTAGATGATACCTCAGAATTTCAGAAAGACATTTTCTCTGAGTTTTTGAATATATAGGCTATTTATCTATTACATCAATAGTTGAAGGAAATAATTTCAGATACAAATTATTTGACCGAGGCTGTCTTTTCTGGTTTCTTAATACCATTAATGTTGTCTCACATTATTTTATTGTAACTGATATTCCAACCTCAATAAGTAACTTGATATTCTGACCTGAAATCTCAGGAGTTTTTTGTTTGTTTGTTTGTTTTACTTACAATCTAATAAATTTACCAGAATATACATCAGAGCTAAACATTTAGGATACGTATCCCCTCAGATCTATCTATAGATTCCAAGCAAACCCAATCAATATCTAACAAGATATTTGTGTAATTTGTGGAAATTAGCAGGCTGATTCTAATATCTATACAGAGGTGGATGTAATCTAGAATACTAAAAAAAGTTTTAAAGGGAAAGATGTTGCAATACTTATACTTCCTTATTTAAAAATTTAACCTAAAGCTATGGTAATCAAAAGAGTGTGGTATTGTCAAATACCTTAAAGTATTGAATACAAAATAAAATAAAACATGGAAATAGATCATCACTTACAAGCTCAGTAGTTGGTTTTTCTTTTCTCTCTTCCTATTTTTTTGCAATAATGGTGGAGCAAGTTTATGGGGAAAGGATATTCTTTCAAAAAATGATAAGAAGACAACTTAGTGTTTATATTACAAATAAAAAGAATAGCAAGAATATTAATCAGTTTCTCGTAGCATATACTAAAATTTATTTGAATTGGACCACAGACTTTAAAGACAGAATCTAAAACTGTAAAATTCCTAGATGAAAATATTAGTGGCTTTGAGGTTGACATGGTTTTCATAGATAAGACAGCATCAACTAAGTGATAAAAATCATACATACTATATGATTTAATGTATATGAAATTCTGGAAAAGACAAAATTATAGTGACAGGAAGCAGGAAAAGGTTTGTAATGGTCCAGGAGTTGAGGGTAAGACTGCAGAGGGGCATGAGGAAACATTTTAAAATAACAGACCTTTTTCATATCTTATTTGTGGCAAAGGCAACACGACTGTCCAAAAATGAACAAAACTTATTAAATAGTACATCTAAAGTGAGTGAATTTAATGTATGAATATTATTTCTTAATAAAGCTAGTGAGAGAGAGGCACATATTCTGTGAAAGCAGAACTTCATCTGTATAAAATTAAATATATATATATATACACACACACAAATATATACACATATTCTATGATCTAGAAATGTCACTCCTAAATATACACCAAAGAGAAATGAAAATACATGACTGTAAGTAGATTTCAAAGATGTCTATAGTATTTATAGTCACAAAAGACAAAAACTAGAAAAAAAAGAATTTCTAAAAAAAGGTAAATCATGGACATCTCTCAAAAATATTTTGGTCAGCAAAATAATTGAGGCTTTAAATAGCATACAGTATCTTCCGAACTACATGGATTTCTAAATCTGTAAATTAGAGAAAGCCAGCCTATCAAGACAAATCAGAACAGTATCCTCCCTTAGGAAGATTGACTGGGAAGGCATAAAGTATTTCTGGAGTGAGAAATACTCTAGAGTTTGACAGTGTTGTGTCAAGCATACACATTGTCAAAACTCGTAGTACTGTACAATTGAGATTTGTACCTTTACTATATGTAAATTATATCTCAATAAAACACCTGCAAGTTATCCACAAGTAAAAATAAGAATTACATTTAGGATTATAAATCACTAGTTTGCATTTCAAATACTTGTAGGAGTATTTTTGGTTTTTAAAAGCATTTCATTTGACTTTTGTTATTACCAGAATTTCATAATTCACATAGCATACTAACCACAACACACTAAAAATTATATCTGGAGGGATATACAGAATATCTCTTCACATTACTATTAATTAAATAGATGAAAGTCTTTCTAAACATTGCATTCGAAATATGTTACTAAATATAACAGCTGCTTGCAAAAGTAATAATATTCCATTTTTCTTTTTTCTTTCTTTACTCTAATGTTTCATTCACCTTTTCTTTATATCTCATTTGTGTTGTTTGAGCTAAAGACCACATATGAATCTTAACTCCTTAATTTGGATTTTAACATCCGTATTTTGTATTCACTAGCCAATTCTTAGACCTCTAAGATTGTTTTTATGGCAAGACAAAAGATACATTAATGATTGAGTACCCAAGGATTAAAAACAGGGGCGCCTGGGTGCCTCAGTTGGGTAAGCATCGGCCTGTGCTCAGGTGATGATCCTGGAGTTTCCAAGATGAGCCCCATGTCTGGCTCCCTGCTTAGTGGGGAGTCTGCTTCTCCCTCTCCCTCTGCTCCTCCTCTCTGTTCGTGCTGGTTCTCGCTCTCTCTCGCTCTCTCTCTCAAATAAATAAAATCTTTAAAAAATTTAAAAAAGGATGCATTAACTTTCTTCTTGAATAAAAATTTCTATATAAAACATATGCATGTGTATAATACACTTCATTGATTACCTTCAATCAATTTATCTTTGCAATTGTTAGTATAACATCAAAAAAGACATAGAGAATATTAAAGCAGATGTTTGTATCACAACACCCTGAATAACTCAACAATCCACATAAGTCCTAAACAATGGGAAAATCTTTAAAAAATTCTGTATGGATCGAGCAAGCTGGGGTGCAAGATTAATGACCTACAAAAACTTTTGTTGCTCCTTCCTTAAACATAGATTAAAAGCAGATTTCATTGGACACCTTAGGTTGGAGGCCAAACTAGTGATTTTAAAAAGGTAAAAGAAAGAACAAAGAGAATGAAACTATTCACCCCATGAAACCTTTTATTTGATTCATTCAAAACCATTTTTTTTAAATTGCATTCCTGAAAACTTTGTGTCAAAATTTTTTCATTAAAATACTTCGCAATGATTTTTTTTTTAGAAATAACAAAATCAAATCCATATTATTTCAGAATGAACCATCATGTTTTATGAGAAATGGGGGATTGGTGGAAAATCTTGGGCAAATACTTCATTCAACATTAAACTATTCAGTAGCAAAGAAGGAAGAGAAAAGTACTATGAAGTAATATTCAATTGACTAATAAATAGCAAATCAATAAATAAACCATTTTTACTATTATAACCGTATATAAACCCCATCTCTGGTATGTGTTTACTATAACATCCTCAAACCAATTTAAGTTCTGAAAAAGAAAATATTATCTATTAAAAATGAAAACCATGTTCATTCTTGCTTTACAAAAATCCAAGTGTGAAAATAAAATTGAATGGTAAGGTTCACTGAAAATCTATTACAAGCCATGTGATCTCTCTCCTGGCATGTTTTCTACACAAATGTGGAATCTTTCAGTAATAATTTTGAAGTACTGAGTTTACCTTTGTATCTATTTGAAAGCCATAAAGTAAACTGTTAAGTATATTCTCGTTAAAAAAAATACATTTAAAATATCAGAGGACAAGTAGTTACCAGAGTATTTTACTTTAAAGGAAAACAGTAGAGCCCTCATTATTTTTTGCAGCATCTAAAAACATTCTTAAGCATTTTACATGGTAATAAGTTGGCTGTTTGAATAGGAGTGTATGGTGTTTATAGGAAATATATCAATTTTTTTTGGAAATATATCAAATTTTACAGCATTTTTTGTCTGCCTTCAGAGTAACATATATCGGTTCCCTAGAATTAGGCTCTGTCCATTGGTGCCATTCATGTCAGGACCTTTCCATTGTGACTTATTGCCATATTGGATTTGGACATCAGTGGAAGTATTAAGTAATCACATAGTAGATATTTTTCCATAGGATGATTAAATGTGATCCATGTCTTAAACACATGCAAAGAGAACAAGTGATTTGTATAACCTATATTTAAATTTTAAAATGTGTGGCAAAAGAAAAGGCCAACATCAATTACTCTGAATACTCAAGTCATACCCTCACTTGTATGGTAGTTACAGTTCTACTTTCTCTTGCTTTCTAGAGCCTGGTACCTGAGTACCAGAGGAGGATGATTTTGTTTTCTACTGCTCCCATAGCAAAAATAAATAAATAAATGAATAAATAAATAAATAAATAAATAAATAAATAAATCAAAAAAACAAACAAACAAAAAAAAAACAAGTCAGTGGTTTAAACAACACAAATTTAGTATCTCATAGTTTTGTAAGTGAGAAGTTCTAGTTGGCTCTGCTGATTTCTCTGCTCTGGATTTTATGAAGCCAAAGTCAGGTGTCAGCCAACTGGACTCTTCTCAGGAGACTCCGGAAAAAGTTGCTTCCAAGTTCATTCAGATTGTTGGCAGAATTTAAATCCTTATCGTCACAGGGCTGAGATTCCATTTCCTGCTGCCTGTTATCTGGCTGATGTCCCTAGCTCCTGGAGGTTTTCCTCTGGTCCCTGCAAGTGGGACTCTATATCCCAAAGCCAGCAAGGAATCCTGTGCATGCTTGTAGTTTTCTGACTCCCCTTCTGACACATCTCTTTTGCCAGAGAAAATTCTGTATGTTTAAGGGTTCATGGCATCAGATATTTTCATCCAGATAATCTAAAATAATCTCCCTGTTTTAAGGCCTGTGGCTTCAATTTCCTGTGAAAATACATTTATGCCACATAATGTAACATATTCACACTTTCTGGGGATTAGGGCAATGGCAACCTTGGTGGGGGGTATTATTATTATTCTCCTGGCCACAAAACCATTTCAATACCCTAAAGGTGAGAAGTTCTAGATTCAGAATTTAAGTGCAGGGCTAGTTCAACTACACCCACACTGAATGCCTCGTTTTCCTCAGCTCTCCTGTTATAAAACAAAGCTTGCACGTTTCAAGTAGACACAAAGGCATTCAACCACACAATCTAGTGTGATTGGAAAGTTAGAATTCTAATTCATATTGGAAAAGAGATTTACTAAAGTTATGTTAATGGAACAAGTATCAAATCAGTATATATTTAAATGTCTCTCTCTGTGTATACACAGATATGGTTGTATATCTGAGCAGGATTTTGGAAAAAGGTGGGTAGTGAGGTATAGATTCATATCATCTACAGTGTGTATGTGTGTGTGTGTGTGTGTGTGTGTGTGTGTGTGTGTGTCTGTTGGATTATATCTGAGAAAAGAGTAAAGGTTTGAGGTGGTTAACCGGAGATAGATTCTGTGAAAAACAAAAGGCCGTCAGATTAGCATGGTAAATCCTTCTTGCCTCGCTCTTCCTTGCTCTTTTTGATAAGTCACGAGGTAGTTACATTAATTTGTTCTTGATAGCTCTGCTTCAGTGCACACGCTATATATCTTTTCCTGAAGGCCAAAACGTAGTAAAGATATGGAATGTGTGAAAAACACAATTACAATTTTGATCTATTCCCACTATTAGGGAAAATACATTTGTCATGAGCATAAAGGGGTTGGATTACATGCAGAAAATGATTTAAGTACAAGGCAAAAACACATATCCATGTATTTCATTTATAGTAGAAGATCAGGGTTATTTTTAACACAATTCCATTATTTTTTCAATTAAATCTTGAAAGCATTATGCTAAGTGAAATAAGCCAGACACAATAAGACAAATATTCAGCTTATATGAGGTTCCTAGATTAGACAAATTCATAGAGAAAGAAGGTGGAACAGAGATTGGCCAGGGGCTGCAGGAAGGGTGGAGGTTTATTAATTTAATAGGCACAGAGATCTGGTGAGATTGATGAAAAAGTTCTGGAAATAGGGATATTAGCTGGATAACATTTTGAATGTACTTACTGCCACTGAATTGGTCCCTTAAAAATGTTTAAAATGATAACTTTTATGTCATGCACATTTAACCATAATAAAAAATGCTTTAAAAATTACACCAGACCTTGGAAATCACCTACACACAAACCTTCACTATTTTATGGTTCAAAGAAAAATTAAACAAATACTTGATCCTAATAACTGTAAAAAGACCACATCTGAAAATGTTTACCTGTCATCAAATCTGTAACTATGGGTGAGTTTTCACACAAATATCTTATAAATTAAAAAAAAAAAAAAACAGGGCTATAAGGTTATAAAGTTTTGGGGGAAAATAACAAAATGTAACCAAATAAGGTAGGAAGAAAGAGAACTATACACGGACACAAATACATGAAATAGAGTGTGTTTGTTGGCAAACATAAAAATTGATTAGTTGAAAGGGTAATAATAAAGATAATTCCTTGGTAAGACTATAAAGGAAAGGATTGAAGTTACAAATAAGTAATAAAAATAATAAAAAGGACAAATTATGTGTCTACTTTTTGTCTGCATTTCTCACTAACACATACTGTCTTGGTATGTAGAGATTTTCCTCTGTTTTACTTACGGTTTATGACTGGAAAAATAATGGTTCCCCAAAATGTTCATTTCCTAATCCAAGGAAAGGTAACAGTTGTTTCCTTATTTGGAAAAGGGACTTTGCAAATGTGATAAGGATTTCGAGATACAGAGAGCCCCCAGGGTTACCCAAGTGAGTCTGGTGAAATCAGATCTGTCTAAGTGAAGGAGGAATGAAGGTCAGCATCGGAAAAGATTTGAAGACTTTCTGCTGCTAGCTTTGAAGATGGAGAAAGGGATGTCAAGACAAGGTGGCCTCTAGACGCTTGTCAAGATAAAGGAATGGAGGCTCCATTAGAGGTCCGAGAAGACTCTTTGATTTTAGATCAATGAACCTCATTTTGGACTTCTAACATTCAGCACCGTAAGATAGATTTGTCTTGTTTTAAACCATTATGTTTTTGATAATTTGCTATCGCAGCGATAGATAACTAATGCACTGCTATATTCTCCGCATGCAGGATAGTCCCTGGCACAAATTAGCCAACTAACAAGTAATTCTTGTTGTTAAACAAATGAATGGGAGCAGAAAATATTAAACATGGAGATACACAGATCTCCATGTATAGTATTTAGGTATATATCCCCCCACCCCATAAGGTGGATCATAGTTACATGGTTTTCTGGTATTAACCTTTAACTTTTTTTGTTCTTAAATATTTTAATTATATAAAAAATTCCCCCACACTTAAATATTTATTTCCCCCATGTGAATTCTATCCTTGCACAACTCAATATAGGAGTTGCAGATTTGTCCAGTTTAATACAGAATAAAATTAAAATTATATTAAACCTCAAAATCTTGACTTGGGAGGAACCCTAAATGAAGAACAGTTTTTAATCTCACTAGTTTCCACTTAATAGCAGGAATATCCACACATATATGCCATGTAAGCTACATGAGGGCTTACACAGTCTATAGCAGTCATAAAGGATTCTTTAAAATATTAATGATTATTTTGAGTGTTTAACAAACTTGAATGGGAATCAGTTTTACATATCCTTATCCTGAGGAAGATATCACTGACTGCTATCTAATTTGGGAAAGAGCAGAGAATAACACTAATTAAAATGTGATATTACTATAAAATGGTATAATGGACAATATGGTGAACCAATAGCATTAAGATTATGCTGCTTTTCATATCCCCTAAACTAAGAAATTGAATGAGCATTTTAATGATCTATAACGTTTTGAGCCATTGTGATGCATGTACAAATCTAAACTGTTCTTTATAAAATAGAGGATAATTTTATATCACAAAAGTGCAAGTTGTTTTAAAGAGCTAAGTAATGACATCAGTTAGTCTCATTTTGAAATCTAGAACCACAGAAGTACCACAAATCTAAGTGTATGACCCATACTCTAGGAATAGAAAGGCATGTAAACAAGATTTTGGGAAATAGAGAAACTTGAAATTTGAAATGAAATACTGCTTTTTGGTATTAGGAGATATAGTGTTTCTTTATTACTTCACTTATTAGAATATAGGGGGAGGGGAAATTCACAGTACTGTGTGTTTGTCCTTAGGTATGAAACCCTTAAATTTGCTACAGGGTTCTTTGCAGAAAGCTTACCGAATGGTATATTGAAAAGTCCACATATCACTCCAAGATCATTGGCATTTCATAACTGATTATAACCGAATGTTTAAATCTACTGTATTAATGCTCGTATATAAACAGTATCTCTGTCTCAGCTGAGCATTGAACACCGGAATGCATATCTAAATAGAGGACAGAAAGTCAGAACTGGAAATATCAGGTGGCTTAGATCACAGATTTCACAGATATATAATAGGATTGGGTTGGGTAATTTCTAAATTCCTTTTCAAGCATGACATTACTGTAACAAAAGGTCGAGAAAAAATTAATTTGTCATAGGTGGCATTTTCAGCATTATTACCTGTTTCACAAGAAAAGTTCCTCAAATTAAAACTTATAAATCAATGTAAGAAATAGAATTATTTCTTACAGAGCCTAAAGACAATCAGCAATAAGAGATTTTGAGGAATGTAACAAAATGAAACAAAAACCCATCCAGTGGCTTTTGATATGACTAAATATTTTACAAGACTCTTTTTGTTTGGCAACAGCTACGTAGGTTTCAGCATTTTAAGACTTCATGGGATGCTATGATCTATGTCACTCATTTCTTCATTGATTAATCAATTAAATCATTAATCCATCAGATATTAATTGAATACTTAAAATGGGTCAACTAGTGTTCGAATTCTATAGAAAAATAAAATCCATTTCTTGCAAAGGCATAAGCCATCAGTGCTGAGATCGTTAGAATGGACCTCACCTATGAAGATCTAAGTCCATTACAATTTCATTTGATTGACTAAATCCTGGCAAAGTCATCAGATAATCTAGAAGACCTATGTCACTTCAATTTCAATTGGTCACAGAAAGGTTATCACTATGATAACAGCCACTAAATCTTTTGGAAGGTTCTAAGATTTTTTTAAAAAACATAATATGAAGTAAGAATACTTTATTAAACATACTTCTCAAAGATATATTTACAGGTTTTATAACAAGAAGGCACTTATACTGAAAATTTGGTTTACTCCTTCCAGGCTACGTGGTTATTAAAAGCTATTAAAAGGTAAGACAATTCCTCACCCTGTCCACATTTCTTTACTTCAGATATTTCCTTAAGAATTTAAGACAGTCCAACTGTCAGAGCATGAACTATCAAATAACCCTGAAAAAAAATCTACTTAAAATAAGAGACCTGGTTTTCTGAGAAACATTTAAATCTTTATACCTCAGCCAATGCAAAATGAAAAGTGACTTGACATAATGCCTTGCTGTGAAAGTCATTTTATGATCCCATCAAAAGATTAACTATAAAGGTACAAAGATATGTTTCATGTAAAAATCTTAGTTTTAAGGAAGGATAGAAGATGATATGTAAGCATATTTTTGCTAAACATAATAATGTTCAAAGTTTCTGATTAGATGTCAACATTTCTTGAAAAAGTAAGCAGATTAGTATTTGTAGACTAAACTTCAATTCAGCTCTTTGCTGCCTTTTATTAGGTGAACATTCTAAACTACAATTTCTGCTTATGCCTGCAGTTGACCTCATTGTATTAAAAAGATGATTGTTCATACATATTTTCTTATGAAGTTTTCTCGTTAAATTTGATCTCAAGTTTTAAGTCCTATTTTCCTGTACATCACGCAACCCCACATTGAACTACGTGTTGTGCTCTATCAGGAGCAAAAATGACAACAGAGGAAGCAGGAAGCAGCCATAGAGATAACAGTCTAGTGGTGAGATAAATTTTCTAACACACCACAAAATTATTTTAAAATGTCAAATAATACTGCTATAGGTTTCTGATTAGCACTCACATTTTAATGCCAACTTGGATGCTCTGGAACCACTTTTCTAGGAATTCCCTTCTCTGCATGGTTCCCATTTACACTTTAAAAATGAAAGTTGAGTGAAACTTGGAGGGCCGAAGTAAAGCACCCTACTTTAGTTTCTGAAGGTCACTGTGATTAGATGAGCCGAGAGAAAAATTCAGAGGTACTGTTGGGTTTCCACTTGTCTCTGCTCTGTTCTTGTGTAAGAGCTAACAAATAAAAACCAACAGGCTCCTGTTTGCTGTTCTCACTCTGCATCCAGTTCTTTCTCCCAATTGCTCACTGGGTGAATTACCAATTACCTCATGCCTACTACCAAGCATAGAAGCCAAGTCATCGTACTTTCCTGTTCAACCTTGACTGAAACAGTTATTGATGCCAGCAATAATTCTAGAGAAACTTAAAATTAAAGAAGAGAATCTTGGGACGCCAGGGTGGCTCAGCAGTTGAGCGTTTGCCTTTGGCTCAGGTCCTGATCCTGGAATCCCGGGGATCGAGTCCCACATCAGGCTTCCCTAGAGGAGCCTCCTTCTCCTTCTGCCTAGGTCTCTGCCTCTCTCCTGTGTCTCTCATGAATAAACAAATAAAATCTTAAAAAGAAAATAGATGAGAACCTCTCAGTTGTACTCATGTTTGATTTGACTTAAATGTCCTTATGCCCTACTGACAGTGTTAAACATCAGAAGGCCACGTCATTGGAGAATACTTAAATTATCACCTGTAGACATCTGTAATCAAGTGCATATTGAAAGTATAGTTTTAATTTATCAAGTAAATTCTAGCATATTTGAATATATCATTGAAAATAAGGAGTATAAGGAAGTTGGGAGGGTGTTTCTATGTATACTGAGAAATTGGGGAAAGAAATTTATCAGATCAGGGTAAATTTTCAGGTCAAGGCCCATATGAGAAACCAGAAAACTACTATGAAAGAAACCTTCTTTTTTTTATTGACCACAGTGCTTGAAATTTCTAAAACCAATCCCCAAAATTAAAATGTGCCTGAATACAATGCAAATTGAATTTATAAGGATGAATATCTACAATGTTAAGTTTAAGAATGATTAGGAAGCTGTGGAACCTTGAAAATTGGGGAGGATTCTTATGAACAGATTAAGATGGCCCTTTAGATCATGAAATGCATCTTCCTTTTAAATGATATGCATGTATAGTGTGACTGATTTATCAACTTTTTAGATTGGTTTCTTTTTTTGTTTTGTTTTGTTTGTTTGTTGTTGTTTTAGATCGGTTTCAAACAAATACTCATAACAGGAAGCGTAGAATGTTCTTTGGTCCTGGTAAATGCATTGAAACCCACAGTTAAAATCAAGATACACTTAAAACCTCATACTCCATGAAAACAACTATCAGTTAAATCCCAACAGCTTTTCCCAGGGCTTATTAAAATGCCTCACAGTAATCTGACATTCTACACCATGCCTTCTGTTATCCATGTAAAATTTTTGACGATGGAATTTCAAAGCTTATGCCCCAAAATGTGTCTTTTCTTTGCTTATTGGGGGTAGAATTCAAACTATCACTCATAGAAATTGGATTGTTTGCAAGGGGACTGAAATTCCATTTCCCAGTTGGGTATCATATTGGGCAAGAGACTCGTTGAAATAAATCCCTACCTCACTATGCAAAGAAGCAGTGGACTCTAAGGACTTGGCCAAGTCAAGTGAAGATTTAAAAAATACTAAGTGAGCTGGAGCTGTATTTGCCCCAGTTTGTCAACAATGCATGGACTTCCTTTTGGTCAGGTGGTCAATATAAGGCTAAACCAGAGCCAACCATAAGGATCATATTCAAAAGGACTAAAAATAATTGTTTTGTGGAGCAACACCATTCTTCATGGTGTCAGTCAGAAGTTAACAGAAATTGAGAGGATAAAAAAGGTCAAGCTTGGTCCACGAAACTATAAATAGAAAAAATATCATGGGGTCTTCAGAAAATTTACTGATTTGACATTGGAGGTCTGCTACACAGAGATAACAAAGGGAGGTGAATAGGACATTGTAGAATAATCTTGATGGAAGAAGAAGAGCGGAGATCAGCTACATCAAATTCAAGTTTTGATCTGGACTTTGAAAACCATAGAGATAGAGTGGGCTGGAATTAACCTAATTTGAACCCCAATAAGTCATGCCAATTTATAATCTCCTTATCTTGAGTGTGAATGGATAGAATGAATTGCTTCTAGGAAATAGAATATGGAAAAAGTAAAAATGTTGCAGATATAAATTTAATTGCCAACCCAGTTGATTTAGGGTTGATACAAGAAGAAATTATCTAGGGTGGGTTTAACTTAAATGAAAACCCTTAAAAGAGGGAATTCAGGGATTAGAGACTCTTTTCTCTCCTACTGGCCCTGACGAAGCATGAAGAAACAATTAAATAGTAGCAAGGAAATTAATTCTACAACAACCATGTGAACTTGGAAGAGGACCTGGGCCTCTGATGATACCCCAGCCTTTCGGACACCTTGATTACAGGTGGGTGAGATACTGAGCAGGGGACCCAGTTAAGTTATGTGCCTGAACTCCCGACCTAAAACTATGAGATCATAATAGGCTTTGCACTGGCTGCTATTTTGTGGTAATGTGTTCTGCAGCAGTTGAAAACTAATTCAGTGTGTGTTTTTTTTTTTTTTCAATCCATGCAATCATCTTAAAAAACTAGGCAAAGCACCTAGGAAAGCAGCAGAAAAAAAAAAAAAATAACAGCTGCATTCCTGCATTCCTGCAGCTGTTTTTTTTTTTTTTTTTTTCAGACAAAAAAAAAAAAATCCTGACAAGGAGTCACAGCTGCACAATCTATGACTAGCACAAGTGGTGTAGGTTCAGTAGCCGTGTTGTAGGACCAACAGGAAGGCAAAGAAGAGCTGTAAGAAAAATCTAGCTGGTCGGTAACTCAGAAGTCACCAAAATAGGCATTCTCATGATCTCCATTAACCTCCGTTCTAATCAGCAACACAGAAAGCACCAAAAAATCAAAAGAGAAACAAACAAAAAAGTATGCATCCTCTTCCTCTGTACTTAGTCACACTTTTTGAGTGAAAATCCCTTAGAGAGGAATTAAGAACATTTAATATTGGGAAAAATCCTCACAGGCTCTCAACTGTAGATCAATGCTCAGATAAAATGTCTCTTTTTAAAAAAAGAAAACAAAAATGATGGAGAGATGCATTTACAAAATATGGGAGAATCAAAGAGGGCTGGGAAAACAGGAAATCATTTGGAAAATGAAAATATTGCAACCATATCACACAGAATGGACAAGAATAGATTCCAGAGGGATCAGACTCCTGAATATAAAAAAATAAAACCATAAAAGTGCTGGGGAAAATGTGAAGAAACTGCACTTTAGGAATGTAAGATGATCACCTTATAGACATGATTCAAAATACGGAAACAATTAATAAAAATATGTTAAATTAGACTACATGAAAAATATTTTCTGCCAAACAACACCCCAAAGAAAAAAAATACAACTTACATAATGAGCAAATATAATTCAACAATAATTCAACACTATAATGATAAATGATGCAAATTAAAAATGGGCAAATTATTTGAATAGACATTTTACGCAAAAGATACACAAATGGCCAATAAGCAGAGGGAAAGATATTCAACATCATTAGTCATTAGAGAGATACAATTCAAAACTACAGGGATGAATGAAATCATGGCACTGAAATGGAAAAAGTAAAAAGATAACAAATGTAGTGATGTGGAGAAATTAGAATCTCATATGTTGCCAATAGAAAAGTAAAGTATATATATCACCTAATTCTATTATAGTGTTTAGCAATTTTCCTTTTCCACTGAAGAGAGCTGATTTTTTTTTTTTTGAAATGGCTATATGTTATTTTACAACCTCATAAAAACAGGTGAAGATTTATAGAATTTTAGAGACAAGGGCTCTTTTTCTAAGATTAACCCACAATCAGGAATCTTTAAAGAAAATATTAATAAATCTTGCTACTTAAAAATTAAAGTCTTCCAGACAGGAATAAAAAGGAATCATCAACTGTCAAATACAAACAAAACTTCAAATTGGGAACTCATAGAAAATAACTTCTCAAAAAATGAATATTAACGTCGTACAGCTCTTAAAAAAATGTTAAAATTCTCATAACAAAATCAGACGGTATAGAATCTAGATTATGAGACTCCATATACTACTGGTATAAATTTCAAAAGAAAGCATAACTAATTTTAGCCTCACAAAAATTAACTACACAATGAAGTTAAAACAAAAATAATTTCACCTAACATATTGGCAGAGATGAATTAACAATACTTGTAGTTTGTGACAGTTTGTATAAATATCACTGATGGTAGCCTAAATTGGAACAACATCTCTGGATATCACTTTCGTGACTACTTATTAAAAACCTTAAAATACATGTTCCTATCATTTTGAGATCCTACTTTTGGGGTTTATGTCAAATAAGGAGGCTGATATGCAGTGATATTAAGCATTACAAATGCCTGATTTATAATAGTGACAATGCACCTAACACAGAGGCATGTTTAATTAGATTAAACAGAAATAAAAACATGCTATTAATATTGATAAATGTGTAAGCTTGTTTTGAAAGTTATTATTTTACAGTAAGTTTTCGATAAAAAGCATAATGTAGCATATTTTAGTGCACACGGAGGTATGACTGTTTCTGCCCCAAATTACAGAAGTCAGAGCACTAGATATTGGGCACCACTGATTGTCATACTTTCCAGGTGTTTTGTTCTTCATCCTTTCTTGGTTATTTTCTCCCCCCACTGCTGGTTGGGGGTCTACATTATTAGCAGTGATACCTGTTTTCTAAGCAAGATACTCCCATGATGTGCTCTCCCCCTTGACAATCAGTAAAGATGGAATCAATTTCTTCAGATATTAAAATTTAATTGGACCAGTCATATCAAAACTTAAGGGCTTTCTGGGATTCCTCGTTACATAGAATATCCAAATTATAGAAACATGGTTTGAACTCAACAAAAATACTGAAGTTCATTTAGTGTCTTTTTGAATTTGCCAAATATGTGATTAGGTGCCAGTGCAGAGCTTTTTTTTACATTAATTTGCAACAAAAACCCAAGGGAGCTGTTTTTGTTTAACTGCAGAAAATATTCTCCGAACAACATTCTGATCGCTGAAATGGCACAGGTCAAGATTATCCATGTTTACAAAGGATAAAGGCATATTCCTTTGCTTTAAGGTGAAAATTAACTGGAAGGGAAATGTCAATAGACTGAAAACCGGTCATAGAAGAGTTCAGCCTATGAGGTGGCACTGAGATTTAAAAACCAGACTTTTCTCAATACACATAAAAATAATAAATTGTGCCCAACCAAACCATGATGCACTTGAACTGTTTTAACGCTCATTCATTCAAATCCATATAGTCTAAGCTAAGAGCAAACCAAACAATAATTTCACATGGATTTAAAAGTTTTAGGAAGACTACTAATATTTCCAGTAACTCCTTACGAATTCTGACCAATCTCTGCCGAGACCATCATATGACTAACTCCAGTCTCTGAAATCTTTAAGAATCTCCTCTAATTTCTACTTTTGGAGATAATACATGCGTGCCTTGGTGTTTTCTCACTTGCTGAAGCAAGTTAAGAAGAAGAAATCTAAGCTTGTTTGAACACAGTATGTTCCTGGTGGTCTTTTGGCACTGAGATTCAACTAAGTAAATGGAAATAAGAAGGAATAGGAGTTTCTGTTAGGTAATTGTACTCGATTATTAGAAAATTTTACCAAATATATGCCAAAAATCAATAAGGATTTGTTGTCAAAAGTATAATTGATGTTCTGTTCACTGACAACTCACTTAGATTCCTTTTACCTTTTTTTAAAAGATTTTATTTACTTATCCATGAGAGACACAGAGAGAGACAGAGACATAGGGAGAGGGAGAAGCAGGCTCCATGCAGGGAGCCCGATGCAGGACTCGATCCCAGAACCCTGAGATCATGACCTGAGCCAAAGGCAGACACTCAACCGCTGAACCACACAAGTGCCCCAGAATCCTTTTACTTCTTAACAGAGAAGAACTATAAATCAATAGGCATAAAAAAGGATATATATATACATATATATATTATGTAGCCATTTACTTTTTCAATTCAGATGCCAGGAAGTTTTTATTTGGGCATAGGTATGGGATGTAGCATCACAAGTGCGGGACAAATTAGAGATTTCTTTGTGAAGATAGAAAAAAAAGTCATTAACATAGGGATGGGAAGCACATAGAATCTGCCTGTTTTTCTGGGAGCAGGCGTGTTTTCAGACTGTGTACAGATGGAAGTTGTGAACTGAAAATAAATATGTTTTAAACTATCTTTGCACATAGAATTGCATATATCACAGTTTGAAGATTCCCCAGCACTAGATGACCAGAATCAGATAGTAACTGTAATACTAAGACTCTTGAAGTAGAGTAGTGTACCCTAGACAGAACTTGGTGATTAATTTAACACAGTCTGTTGTTGTAATCCTATGTTCCCCCTTTGTCCTTTTTTTAGACAAGATCCTTTCATTTGTGTTAATGTACTACCAGAATTTTTAAAACTCAGAGTTCATATCATCCTCAGATATCTTCACAAATATCAATTTTTAAATAAATGACAGTGTTGAACTAATGAAAGAAAAAGTTACTTGGAAAAAATCAGGAAAGAGAAATAAAAAAGCCTACTAAAAAAATTTACACCAAAAGATAAGGATTTTCGATAAAATAACTAAGACAACGATAAATTAAAATCATGGTTTAAGGATAACAACTAAAACCTTACTTCATTTCTCCAGGGCCAGGGACCAAGAAAAAGGATTTTTGGTAGAAAATGAAACTACCAGTGATAATGAGACTAAATTGACTTGAGATGGAAGGAACATAAAAGAAATGGAGAGATGATGGCATAATTAAGCCTCCCAGCCAAAGCTCAATGAAACACACATGACACGATCTGAGGCTAACTGTGATAATTATTTTATATGTGTCTTGGAAACATATGGCGCCCTGAAATGATGTGTCCACATATGTTGTTGTGTAATGAGTTTTCTTACTGAGCTTATGCAGATTAGTTATTCAAGTGTAGTACAGAGCATGATACCACCTGTCATTTTTCTAGCTGTGACACAGACTGTAAAATTAGTGTACGGCACATGCAACGCAGGGAAGGTGGTGATTACTAACACAGAACATTTTACACTGGGAATGATACCCTATTAACTCATGCATAATCAACTCTCACGTATCGGTAGTTCTGGAATAGCATACAATATCCAAAAAAAAAAAAAAAAAGAGTGTGTGTATGTGTTTGTGTTTGAGATGAAAGTGAGAAGAAAACACTTAGCATCTGAATAGAACATTGATACAAGAGGATCTGGAAAAATGGTTTGTTATTGCTCTCTTTGCTTCTTAATAACTTGATGCAATAATTCTTGTTTGAAACTTATAATTTCCTATTGACCTACAACAAGTTGAATTTTTCTCTACCAATATTCTTGTGAAACAAAGTTGCAAAGCTTGATCTAGAGTACACAGCAATTATTAAAATCTAAAGTCTGAAGTCTTACTTAGGAGCATCTGGGTGGCGCAGTTGGTTAAGCGCAGGTCATGATCCCAAGGTCCTGGGCTCCCTGCCTCGGGCTCCCTGCTCAGTGGGGAGACTGACCCTCCCTCTCCCTCCACCTGCTGCATCCCCTGCTTGTTTTTTCTCTCTCTCTCTCTCTCCAGTGAATAAATAAAATCTTAAAATAAAAAACTTAGGTATAACAAACGATCTTTATATCAATGTATGGCTGAAAAAAAAAACAATGCATGACTGTATTTAAATCACTATATTTCCATTAATATTTTAAATGAAATTCTAGACGAGAATTAGTTGACTCTATTCTCTATGAGGAAAGGGATAATTCTGTTTTCTACTTTGTAGTTCCAGTAGACCTTATTAAGGGTGATTGTATGTTACACATGAACGTTAGAGCAGAACGAAAGCTTTTCTGGATGGAGGACAGATTATTATTTCAAAAGGTGTGAGTTATTGGTTATTATTTTTACTAAAGAATCAAAAACTTTGTTTTAAAAATCAAATAAATGAGAACTCTCGACTACTCATAATAATGGAAATTTCTTTTGAAAACTATCTTCTAGTCTCTCTTTCAAAATATTGATGTGCAATCTATTAAGTTTGTCATAATTTTCCAAGGCTTTGTATCTCTCTCTCACACACACACAGACACACACACACAGTGCAAACAAATGACTTCGTAATTCATTTTTTATCTAATTGGGATCATCCCATTTATCGGACTTCCTCAGTCCTAATTAAACAGTGTTACTATTATTCTTATTCAACTGTCTTACTTTATCAGATGTCTTCTTATTTTTGGTGTGGTCTATAGAACAATCTTCAACTTCCATGGAAAAGAGTATGAGGTTTACCCACGGGATATAGATCGCAGTGCTTTGACAAGAATATCTTGGAAACGTGAGGGAAGTGGGGCTTAGTACAGAAAGAAGTTGAATGGTGATGCTACCACAACAGAGAACTCAGTTCCTGTCTTTCCAGTTTGATGCAACAGGGAAATGGCTTTACACCTCAAGCATTACCCAGCCATTGTGTCCAGGCTGTTCCTGGGAATGAGCTATGCTCTTGAGTGAAGGGACTCTCTTTCGGTGAAAGCAATTATCAGAGATAAACTTAGCTGAGACTCTTTATTCCCAGAAGCAAGAGGAATGAGTGTCTCAGCCGTCTGGAAGGTCTGAACACCGCACTATGGAATCCACTACAATCCACTGCTTTCCATTCTTCATACTACTTAGAACCACCTATTTTGTAAGATACACATAGCTAAGGCCGATAATCCCCTTCAATTTTGATCTGTTTTTCAGAAGAAACTGATATGACTAAGGTACTGGGACAATTACTAGTCTACAACTAATGTTATATTAGGGTTTTCCAGAGGGGAAAAAAAAACAGAACAATATTTATTTATATTTACATAAATGTATTTATATGTAGAAATTATATATCTAGCTCATATTTATACGTATCATATAAGAATTTATAGCCCTATATTATATATTATCCTCATAATATGTTACACATATATTAATGAAACTATTTATTGTGAAGAATTGGCTCATGTGTTTTTGGAGGCTGAGGTGTTCCAGAGTCTACCTCCTGTAAGCTGCAGACCCAGGATAGCCAGTGGTAAAATTCAGTCTTGAGTCCAAAGGCTTGAGAAACAAGGAAGCTGGTGGTGTAAATCCCAGTCCAAGGACAGAAGAAGATAAAATGAGGTGTCCAGGTCAGTTGGTGACACAGAAAAGGGGGATACAGTCAGCCTCCCTGCACCTCTAGTTAGATTCAGGCCCTCATTGAATTGGATGATGCCCAATCATGACACATTAGGGAGAATTATCTACTTTACTAGATTCAACAATTCAGATGCTAATCTCATCTGGAGAGGCCCTCATAGACACATGCATAAGCGATGCTTAATCTGGGCACCCTGTGGCCAGTCAAAGCGACACGTAAGACGAATCATCACAGATACTCAACAGAGTCCTTTCTTTCCCCTCATCCTCATGTAGCACTTCTGCTCATTTCTAGGGCTTCTCTAACAGAATCAATGACCCCCTCATCTCTAAGGCACAAGTCACTTAACTTCCCAGGCCTGGCTTCTGCATTTGTCCTCTCACTATCAGGACTAGGAAGAGGATTCAGAAGCAATATTTCAGTGGATCACCTGGATACGAAGAGTATTGGTCTCTGACCCTACTGCGTAACACCAGTCCTATCTGTTGCTGCTGGTCAGTTTTAGTTACACATCCGCAGCCCCCCCTCCCCCGGCCAGGACAATATCACAGATTTTATTTAAATAAAAATAGCCATAGCTGTGTATCTAGACCCCCATGCTTTTTCTGAAATTTAGCAATTTCCTATCAAGAAGCGGAGTCTACTCTACTTCCAGATGAACCCGCAGGCTTATGCCTGCTTTACCCCAGAGGATAGGGTAGACAAGATGATGTGTGACTGCTGATGTTAGGTTTTCCTCTTTGGGGGATGCTGCAGCTCTGGGGGAAATAGTCACCATGTTTCGATGGAATCATAAATAACTGTGGTTCATACATGGAAAAGTCCACATAGAGAAAACCTGAGAACCATCCCCCCCCCCAGATTTTTGCCAGTACCCATCACCAGACATGAAAGCAAACCTTCAAATGTTTCTAGTCTTAAATTTTAGTCTTCCTGCTGAGATTTCTGGTATCATAAAGAAGCTACTCCCACTATCCTTTTCTAATTTTCTGACCTATAGAATCCATGATCATAATAAATATCTGTTTCATGCTTTGAAGTTGTGGGGCAAGTAGATACATAGCAAAAACAACAACAACAACAACAACAACAACAACAAAAACAGAAAGATAACTCCTTTACAGCTAATGTCTTGCCACATGTGGCTCAAAGTGACAGAGCAGCAAACATAAAGTCCAATGGAACTTTCCTTGGTGCTCCTGAGGTGAGCATCTCCATTCTGGAAGCCAACATTTGTAGATCCACAGAGCCTTGATTTGACAGAAAGTCTGTATTCCTAAGTAGGTTACTCAGTAAGACCACACTTACTTCCACCCTTGGTTTCCCTCACCACACATCCTGCCTATTTGGGACAAAGTCTCATAAGTGGTTTACACAGTATCCTAGGAGATCAAGTCCCATTTCTGAGATCATCATCTTCAAGCTATTATGTCAACTGTGCCTTCAGAGTCCTCTCTATCCTTCTGAGATGGGTGGTTTCTGAGTGATATGACCTATGATATGGTCAATGGATATCACTGTTATATGGCTGCCACCAAAATTGCTTTCTGTAAGGCAAGTGCTTCGATTGAATGTGATGTTATGCAAAATCTTACATCAATATATCAAACATCACAATGCCTGGGTGGCCCAGCAGTTAAGCATCTGCCTTTGGCAAAGGGCGTGATCCCCAGATCCTGGGATGGGGTCACACATCCGGCTCCCTGCAGGGAGCCTGCTTCTTCCTCTGCCTATGTCTCTGACTCTCTCTATGTGTCTCTCATGAATAAATACATACAATCCTTTAAAAAAAATACATCAAATGTTATGTAAGTTTTCAGATAGTCTGGCCGAGCCTCTGGTCAGAAAGTCAAACCCATACACAGAATATATGTCAATTTCAGTGAAAGCAAGCCATGTTCCTTTCTCACTGGGAGACAATTAATAAAATCATAAATAAATAAATAAATAAATAAATAAATAAATAAATAAATAAATTTTCCTTATTACTAAGTGGTCAGTTGGTCTTCTCAAGAGATCTTGGCATCTTAGTATTTGTCTCAGTTGCTAGTAGGTTATACATTTGACATCCCCATGGGCTAATACACCTTTGAAGAGTTAAGAAGTCATCCTGGTAGGTCCATCCTTAAACTGATTCTTGCCACCCTAGGTACAACACTCATAAGCCTGGTATGCACATATGTAGGTGGTCATAATATGGACTAGCTGATACCCACCAGCTGACATCAGTTGGCCCAGTTGGCTCTGTCATTTTGTCCAATTTGTTCTTTAGTTATTTTTCCATGGTGAATATTCTCTAAAGTGTGTTAACATGGGATACAAATAATCTCATATTTCTTGAACACTTTCGTGGATCTGTTTCTATGTTCCTCTCTCCTGAATATACTTCCCTGAAATTAATCATGCTTCTTTTACCGGGCTGACCAGACAGCTAAGGCATTTGCAACGGCCCATCTAACGTAAGCCTTCTAAGCACAAGTCACATCTCTTTGGACACAAAGTGTATCAACAGATGCACTTGAAACACTTGCTTATTTGGGAGAATAGTTGCTCGGCTCTGTCTTTTAGGACCATCCCTAAACGGAGCTGTATTGCAGTCACACACGATTTCCAACTTGTACTCATTCTTTTTTTTTTTTTTTTTTTTTACTTTTACTCATTCTATGTTGACCCATCCATGGCCACGAGTCAAGCTTGGCCTTCTTCAACCTTTAGCAGATTATTATAGCCAACTCCTCTGCAGTCATAGTTGTGAGGTGAGGGAGAGGCAATGGCCCCATAATGGTGGGTTTCATAGACTGAAGCGCTGGCTTGTGTGACTCTCTTGTATCCTCTGGCCAATCTATGGTATATATATGGCTCATGTACAATTTATGATATATCAATGTTATATCTGAATTGATTTCTAATGGTTCTGCCCTATGTTATGACTCTTTTAGCCCAATAGAACCCATCTTTGGCACATGGTCACTTCATCATCTAATCTTCCTTCAGAATTAACTCCAGAGGCACACTAGAAGCTATATTTTCATATAATCTATATTCTGTGGGTGGAAACATGATCTTTTTCTGGAAGCCACTCTGGCTTCTATTTTTCCAGCTTTTAATGAAGCTCGCCATACACTTCTCTTATATTCATGGAATTTTTTCCTACCAGACAGATTTCTAAGTTTATAGGGTTTTTTCACTCACATAGTTCAAAGAATAGATAGGACTCCTTAGACAGAATATGTGCTTGCTTCAGACACTGTTCTTACGGTAGACCCTACTCAAGCCTGGGACACTTACTTCTCGTGTTGTAAATGCATTGGTATAACATTTCAAAGTATCGAATATGATGTTTCCATAATTTAAAGAGAGTGATGATATATATATGTGTTTCTGGTGGTGATGGGTGCAAAAGGCAATGATAATGTTTTTTTTTTTTTTTTTTTTCTTTGGAGGACTTTTTCATTTCAGGGTCAATTCCTGTAGACCACTGATCATTTCATTGATGTGTTGGGTCCCTCAGTCATTGCTTATGTATCTCCAAATACTGGTATTTTTTTCAAATAAGATCTTCAATATGCTCCTTATCTGGGTGTTCTTTTCAATTTTGCCAGCAGTGGTGTGGATGATAGCTGCAAGAGAGGTCAGGAACACCCTCTTAGATTTGTACATTGGGTTGTAGAAGTTTGGGAGACATAATTGGTCTGAATATAAACAAACCAAATATTTAACAGAATTCATTATTGAGAGGCAACACTGTAGGTGAATTTTAATATTTTCCATTTAATATTAAATAGTTAAATATTTTCATTTAATATTTTCCTATCTTTTTCAAGTTATGTTTTCTAAAGTATACATTTTTTCAATAAGAAAAAAATAACTAATGCTACAAGACACAATAAAAGGTGATGTGTAAAATTAAATACATTTTTATGACTTGTAATTATACACAGAAACCCTTGGGAGTAACTCTCCTTGGAGTTAACACAGAGGTAACATAATCATTGTCAGAATGTTTTTACAATATGATGCTTTGCATCTTGTGTGAACCTAAAATTATAAGCCCTATTGGGCTTTGCAAATATAACACCAGTAATATCTACCTTACAGGTATTATAATGTTAATTTTCTCATTAAAAATGGTGAAAAGTCATGTAAGTGAGATGCTGTTCTCTTAAAAAATTCTTTTTTTGTTGTTTTAGTTTAGTTGGAAACAAAATTAAGTGGAACTCACTTGACTTGAGCAAATAAAATGGCTTTTCGAAAATTAATCAAGTGAAGTGCTCTCCGGGGTTGGTAATCATAATATGGAGTGGCACATTAGGGAGTGCTGACCATGAAGTAAAGAATGAAGGGAATCATTATCAATTAAAAAATAGTTTACAATTATTTTAAAACATTAATGAAATACTCCCAAAGAAATATGGTAATCAGAAAAATGCAAACTACTGATTACACTTCAGTTAGCAGTGAATTTGCAGCATATGGTGCAATTAAATCTTTATGGATCAATGAAAACTTAACGAAGGTGCTTTCCAAAGTCAGTGTTGAGATCACTCATGAAGTTAGAGAAACATGAAGGTCTTTCAAGTTACAGGAACTTTACAAATCCATTGAAAAGCAACTCTTTTTTTTTTTAAAGAAGACATAATTTAATTCCTCTATTAAATTTGTTATGAATCATTTTTTAAGTCACAAATTCACAGAATATAAAACATAGAGTAGTGATTAAGTTTCTGAAAAAAATCATAACTTGAAGAAAAATGTAACTTATTTGAAAACTTCCCAAGCCACAATAGTTTCCTTTTATAGGTCAGTTCATTCTATATTATATAATTTACCAGAAAATAACATTATACGCAAATCTAAACAAGGAGAACCAAGTGAAAAAAAAAGAGTAAATTACTAAGATGTTATTTATACCCAACTAGTGCATTTGTTAGTTCCCTGAGAACTGTGTGCCTTGAAAAACTATGCCTTTATTACATTTTGTTTTTATAGGTTTTTCAGTTTCTTAACAACTGAGACATAAGGAATATTTTGAAACTAAACAGTACAGCTGATAGCATTATAAATATAGCCAATTCTATTAAATAATTTCCTCAAATAAATGTTCATATTAACTGAATTTTAGAAAGAGCATAAACTGGAAATATTATATTGCGTTTTACTATTACTAATATATACAAAGGAAAATAAATATTTCCCCTGTGCAGTTAATATCACTACAATATAAAGATACTAGATCAATAATTTTAATTAAAATGGAAAATTGCTAACATCATTTTTAAGACTAATTTACATTATATAAAGATGATCTTTTAAAGAAAGAAAGAAATTTTTAACCTTAGGCAAGTTCATTAAATTTTTAGATAACTAGGTAAAATTAGATAATTTATTAAATGTCCTTTGGAATCTTATATATACATTTCAACTATGAATATATTCATGAAACTAATGTGGTTTTTTTGAAACTAATGTTTTTTAAACACATTTCCCTAAACACACATACACTCACATGTGCATATACACACATGCGCACGTATCCACTTATATTTTCATATGCCCTACAATTTGGGATACTAATTTTAAAAAGACCCCAAAATATTTAAGTGAAAAAGAAAAGCATAAATATTTTTAAAGCATTACTGAAGGAAGAAATTAAGTGATAAAAATATGTCTACTTTCAGCACAAGTTTTATAGCAAATGGACAATCTATTGACAAACATGGTATTTTATTAAAAGTGAACTTAAATAATTAAAAGGAAGATATAAAATAAATACATAATGCTATAAAATAAAATTACATGAGATAAAGTATAAATTCTATGTTACATAGTGTATATACCATATGTCATCTATACTATACCATACAGTATATATACACCGTGTATACTATCTTACAGTATATATATATATTTACTAAATATCATATTATACATAAATGCCACATAAATACTATATAGTTAATATTGAGAGGTAATATATTTCCCAAATTTGTGTTAAATTTGACAGAACTAAGATGTGACTCTTGAAGTGTTTTCAGTATTTCTTCCTGAACAATAGCCTTTGGTTACTTGCCACAGTCATGATTAACTTATGCTTCATGAAATCTCCATGATTTCAAGATTGTATTGTTTTAATAACAAAATTAGAAAGCTCATTCAAAAGCCTATGAAAAACAATGGAATACATCAAATAGAATCATTGCATATTAATGTAGGAATGTGTCAGTGAAGACAGACATATTTCATATCACAGAATAAATTTTGATGCACTTTTTACAGAATGAGGGGTTCCAAGAAGATTGTTATTTTTCTGAAATTGTTTGGCTGAGATAAAATGTTAGGAGTTGATATTTCTTTTTTTTTTTTAAATATATATATATATATATATATATATATATATATATTTTTTTTTTTTATGATAGTCACAGAGAGAGAGAGAGAGGCAGAGACACAGGCGGAGGAAGAAGCAGGCTCCATGCACCGGGAGCCTGATGTGGGATTCGATCCGGAGTCTCCAGGATCGCGCCCTGGGCCAAAGGCAGGCGCCAAACCACTGCGCCACCCAGGGATCCCAAGAGTTGATATTTCTTAAGGCTAGATTCTGGAATATTGTTTGCCCGTACTTCAAGGAACTATAACAAAATTGACTCTCATCAATGAATATAACTATCCATATGTATTTAGAAAACTGAGGCCCATTGCTCATGTAACTCTACACTTTTGTATAAAACAATTTTTTCTGTAAAGTATTCCATTTTCTGGAAATTCATATTACTAATTACATTTTGTATTTTTTTTTCCAAAATACAAAAGTTAAGTGGTACCAAAATACTTTGAGGTGTTGTTTTGTTTTGTTTTGACAGAACCCAAAAGATTTCAATGATACAAACGTTAGATATTTTTGTTACAGTCTCACATATTCCAGAAGCTCTGTTCTTTTTAAAAAATTTTTCAAAAAAAAAAATTTTCAGTACATTAGTCTCTTATGTTAGGATTAGGTATTTCTGTCCTCAAGTTCACTAATACTTTACTCTGTCCTTTCAATTCTGCTGTTTTATCCATACATGGAATTCTTCCCCAAATGGTACAATCTTCAATTCATTGGTTTTTGACAGCAACAAAATATTTGAAGATGTGGATACACTATAATTCACCCAGCTATTACCCTGATGGTGGACATTTTTTTTTCTTTCTCTTCACTCTAAACAATGTGGCAGTGAATATTCTTGTACCTATTTTTTATAGTTTCTTCAGGAGGGAAGCTGTACAATGTATTGGCTGGAGCAGGTGCTTTTGGACAAACCCACTTGAATCTGAACCTCACTCCACCTCTTAGCAGCTGTATTAACTTAAGAGACTTCACTTCTCCTTCTCATGGTGTTAGGAAGGGAAAGTCGGATAATGTATGCAAATCTTTTTAGTTGGTGCCTGAAACATTGAGATTTTTATTCCAGTCGTTGGATTTTTCAGTTCTAAAATCTCCATTCGTGTCTTCTTTATGTCTTCATTTTCTTTGCTGAGATTCCTCTTTTGCTTCCTCTATGTCTTTACATAGATTCATTTGCCTCAAGCATGTTCATAATCGTTCATGAAGCACTTTTATGGTGGCTGTTTTAAAATCCTTGTCACATAATTCTAACATCTGTGTCATCTCAGGGTTGTCATCTGTTGACTATCTTTTCTCAATTAAGATTTCCTGCTTCTAGGTATGATGAGTGATTTTTATGAAAACCTGGACATTTTGTATATTAAAAGAAACCGAATCTTATCTGGTAAAGTGGGGATGATGACTCATGACTGCCAGTTTTTTCTTTTGTTTTTTGTTTTGTTTTGTTTTGTTGGTTGGTTGAGCTTTGTTAAATTAGCTCTTGGACTTTACTTTGAAGTAAAGCAATAGTTCAGCTGTGCCTCTGAATCCTTTGGGGGACTCATTCCAACACAGGCTGCTGGACTCTACTCTCAGAGTTTTTGATCCAGCAGGTCTGCCATGGAGTCTGAGGACCTGAATTTGTAACATATTCCTAGGTGATGCTGATGATTTTGTTCTAGGGTTAGAGAATCTGGGTAATGAGCAAAGGGGAAATAATTGAGCCTGTTGATTGACATATTAAATAACCAAGGGTGAAGGTGTTTGTGAGCAGGAGGTGCAAAGGGAGTCTCATACAACCATGGAGAGTAGAAAGAGAGGAAAATGTAAAATGTTTCTTAAGGGTTGTCAAGGCAACTTTAGAATTTCTTTGAAACTACTCCTGATGAGTACTAGGTGTTTCTTTGAAGAGTGCATCCAGTTTCCACGGCCCTGGGAGTGATTTGAGCTGCATGAATTTGCCTTGACTTGTGGGACTTCTCTCTGGGGGACCAACCTTCAGCTTATCTCCACGGTGCATCCCACTGCCCCGGCCCTCACAAGTTAGGTAAGTCTGTGACTTCTTTCTCTGTGTGCCTTTGTCCTGGCAAGGCTGAGAGCTTCTCCACGTGGAGAAGCATGTGCAGAGTTGAGTTCTCTTCTCTCACTGGGCACTTTGCCTCCAGAGCCTGGCTTCAGGTATGCACTCCTCTGTCTACCCCTGTCTACTCCTCAAACTGGAGGAGAACCTGTAACATGGAGGGGTCCTTATGGCTTAAGGGAAAGCCGTTCTAGGTCTTGATGTTCCCAAATGACACATCCAGACAATTACATCAGTCTCAGCTTTTCAGCCTGTTCCACATGGCTTTTAAGGACACTAAAACAAACAAACAAACAAACAAACAACAACAACAACAACAAAGAGTCCTGAATTGCAAGAAACTCACCAGGCAGTAATACCTGTTAATGAAATTGCTTTCTCTTAATTTGAGTTTTACAAAATAAATGGCTCTCAACAATCTGGCATCACTGTGATGGTATCTACCTCCCAGGAAGGTCGGGTTCTCCCCTTAGCCTCCGCTGAGATGGAGGAGGGAAGGGTTCCTTGCTACTGAGTAGAGTAGATGTTAGCATTCATGCTTCGTACTCATCCTCCACTGGTACCAAACGGGATGCAAAAGCAAATGAGTTCTGTTTACTTCTACTGTTGAGTGGTGGTAAAAGTTCTCACCCTCTATTTGCCCTCCTCTGACACCATCAGGGAGGAGGGGGAAAGCGGCCTCATTGCCACCAGGTAGGGTATAAGTCCAGGCTCCCCAGAATGTCTTCCCTGACATGGGGAGAGGGATAACAGACTAGGTGGTGGAGAGGATCAAGGCCAGGCTACAACAGCCTGGCACTCTCTTCTAACAAAGAAAATAAATGATGAACAGGAAGTGCATTTTTCTTTTGTCATGACACCCAGGGACAGTGAAATAAATTCCCACATAGCACATTTCACTTTCATAACTATTTTGATACAGAGGATACAGTTCACCCAAGTGACCCTTTTTATGTTAACTAAAGCCTAAAATTGAATAAAATAATTTGTTTTTATTTTTCAAGTATTTTACTGCAATGTTAAGATTTGTATGGACTACATATTTTTTTCTCTTATTGTCTTAGCAGATATATAGTGTTGGAAGAAATATTGAGGAGTTCTACAACTGAGGAAAACTAAATCCTCATAAGTGAAGTGTTTAGACTAAGGTAACATAGCTTTAATGACACAATTGTAATGTACAGTGAAATTTAATTTTCCTCACAGTGATTTTTGTTGAAGAAAGCCACACCTGTAGTCAATATACAATCTGATCTTCCTCTATATCGTGATTGCTATTCTCGCATAGCAATGCTTCATTTTCTTTGATTTCATACTACATGATTTGTGCATGTGTGTACTTGTAAGAGTGAAATGGACAAGTTTTGCTCTTATCCTATCTACAATAAAAATCACTCCAAAAATGACTTTCTTTCCAGGGATTTCAGATTATGTGAAATGAAGGTGCAAAATGCAGCTTTGTTTCATCAGTAGGTGGCATCTGCCAGGACAGTGAGTATAAAACTCGAGATGACTGCTGCCATAAAGGTAAAAAAGGAATCCAGTTGTTTCATGAAAGTCCATAAAATTGATGACAGCATCTATTCAAATGATCTGTATTATGTAATGTGAAGCTGCTTAATACTGTCATTTTTTTTTAATTTCAAGGGATTCGTAAAAGATAATTAAATAAATTTGTACATTATATCAGATACTTCTCATTTTATTATTTTGCTCTGTAAAATTCTGGATATATTACTTTAAGACATTTCATCTTACCTTTTAAAAATGTTAACTGAATCATTTAGGATATTTTCTCTATTTCCTATTCCACTCTAATTTGCTGAAAAGTATGATCTCCAAGCCTCTTCCATTTTCTTTGATCCTTTTCTGGGGAGAAAAACTTATTATAGTTTAAACTTTACTGAGGTTGCTTTTCTTTCTTTCTTTCAAATATTTTATTTATTTCTTTGTTTATTATTTTTTTATTTATTTATGTGAGAGAGAGCACAAGCGGCAGGGAGGGACAGAGGGAGAAGGAGAAGCAAACTCCCCACTGAACAGGTGGCCCCACACTTGGGCTCAATTCCAGGGCCCTGGGGTCATGACCTGAGCAGAAGGCAGATGCTTAACCCAAGCGCCCTGACATTTCTTTTCTTAACTTCAATATTGAGCAAAATGAAATTACAGATGATAGAAGTGCCTGGGTGACTTAGTTGGTTAGGAGTCTGCCTTTGGCTGGGGTCCTGATCCCAAGGCTCCGGGATCAAGCCCCATGTCAGGAAGCCTGTTTCTTTTTTTTTTTTTAGGAAGCCTGTTTCTCTCTCTCTTCCCCACACATGCTCTCTGTCACTATCTCTGTCTCTCTATCTCTTAAATAAATAATTTTAATTAAAATAAACAAATAAATTGCAGATGATAGAAGATAAAATATACCTCAGAATTTATTTTTTCTCAGAATCATAACTTCATTTCTTTAAAAAACATTCCATTCTTTGTGTAGTCATCTTTTAGTAATAAGTGTGCAGGAAACAAAACAAAGGTGTGGAAAGGGACATGAAGAATATTTTGCCAAAGATTAGGTACTTGCCTAACACTACAGAATCAAATGATTAAAAATAATTAATACAAATTTTAATTTTATATATGTTTAAAATAGTTAAGAGTCAGTATGTGTAATAAAAAAAAATTGAATACTTGAGGGTCTGATTCCCTAGGATTCCAAATTACTAGACTTATTTTGGATGAAGGAATCTGCTTCCCAATGTGATTGGAAATACTGACCGAAGAAGTTCACAAATTGCATTTTGAGACTTACGGAAGAGATAGGATATTTTCCACTTTGAGATATGAGAATTAGATAAAATCAAATTATTTGACTTTTCAATCTAAATACATTTTAATGGTATGGCAGCTAATCAGTCTTACATTTTTATACTTTTTAAAAATATTTTAAAATTTCATTTACTTTTATAAGGACCTCTCTCAGCTACACAGCTTTAAATTACATCAAAACAACCATATATCATAGGTATTTAAATCTGACATGGATCCCATCAGCATTTTAAGTCAAAATGTTCAGATCAAAGTAAGAATATGGGTACCCAAAGTCAGATACTTAGCTTCTTGTCCTCTGAGGACCTTGAATTGCTTCCATGATACACAGTTTCCTGAAAATGTTTCTACCTTGTAAATTTCTAATTAAATTACGAAGAAATTTAATTCTCCTGAGTAGACAATATATATGCTATTAAGATAAAAAAAATTACCAAGCTAAAACCTACCTCATTATTTTGCAGTCCACCAGCCTTATTATTATATAGGAAAAAGCCTTCATTGGACGTTCTTTTTCTCTGGAGGATGATGTGATTATCACTAGCCTCCAATTATTTCCATAATCTTGCATATGCAAATCCAGTATACAAGCAACCCTACCCAGGAACAGGTTTAGAAACTGTCTCATGTTTGAAAATCTTTATTATTTTGAAATAATATAATTTGTCATGATTGGCTATTTTTTCATTCTTGGAATACATCTACTTTATGATGATAATATAATAATAATTGATAAATTCATACTTCTAGTTCTCTCTAGTAATTGTCCTGCAAAAATATAAATTATAACCGAGATCTTCCATTTCCTCTAACACTATGTTTTTATAGCCTTTAGAACTTTATGATAATGAAATCACATAGAATCTTTATAGAAATTTCTGTCTGAAGTGATCTGTGTGTTTATGTGTTCTCTGTCTCCATATAATGGTTTTTAATACTTCTGGTTTCTTTCTTTCTTTTTTTTTTAATATTTTAATTATTTATTCATGAGAGACACAGAGAGAGGCAGAGACACAGGCAGAGGGAAAAGTAGGCTCCATGCAGGGAGGCCGATGTGCGATTTGATCCCAGGACCCCAGGATCACGCCCTGAGCTGAAGGCAGATGCTCAACCACAGAGCCCCCCAGGTGTCCCTTAAACTCTGGTTTCTAACTTTTCTAGAGCAAATATAAATAATTCATCTTATTTCTATATCAACTTATAAATAATTCATCTTATTTCTATATCAACTTACTTTTCATTCCTACAGTTCAATATTTTAGAGAAATTTAAGTTCCTTTCATTTATTCTATCAATTATATATGGGACAACTATTTTTTTCTCCTTTCTCATTCCCAAAGCATTTGTTTTTACCATGTTTGAATTTTATCTCCTTTCGATTTCATATTTACATACTTGTTCTCTTATTTATTACATTGCCTTCAATATAATAAATAAAAATGTCTATACACTTTTTCCCTATATGTAGACCTTTTATTCTTTAATTATTATAGTTAGTTATTTTATATTTTGATTACAAAAATAATTGGCAATCTACTTTTTTGTAGATATTTTCTTTGTTTCAAGCTTTTTATTTACCCCATCCTCATCTCCGTTTGATCAATAAAGTTTATAATGCATCTACTCCTGTTATTCAACATATTTTAAAATAGATAACATTTTTTAGGAGTTATGCAAAATTTTAATACACATCATTGAGGTATTTGAATGTATTCCACATTTTCTATCCTTCCCTTTCTTAAAATTTCAATCAAGATGTAAACTATGAAAAATGTTATAGTTGGTGCACTTGAAAATTTATATTCAATTCTACTGACTGAAAGTTTAATTTAATACAGAAGTCTAACCTGATATCCATCTAGTATAAATAAACTATTATTCCAGGTTCTTTGGTCCTTATTTTTACTTAAAGAAAGTGTGTTATTTTAGTGCTGTTTCTTCATAGGGAATTTTCCCTTCTGTCTGGTAACTTTTAAGATTTGAATTTGGTCATTTCGATTCAGTAGTTTCAGTACCATATTTCTGTTGTAGATTTATATTTATTGTGCTCATACTTCCCCATTCTTCTACCAATGACACATCTTTCTTAAATAACTGATTACAGACTTTGCCTTTATATATCCATGTCTTTGAATGTCTGCAGTTTATTTTGGGAGATTTAATCATACATATCTTGCTTTTATTTATTATTTTTTGAAAGTGCATTTTTTTCATAAAATGAATATCTGAGTAACCACAAGGCATACACACATTTATATGCACACAGAAAAACCTGATGCCTTAGAAGTTAACTTTTGAAAATCAAAAAAATACATAAACCAGCTCTCCGGATTAATAAGTAAATATTACAAGGTCATGGAATCTACATCAATGTACAAAAGTCAAGTGGCTCCTGGGTGGTGGAGTGGGGGGTAGGCCTCTGACTCTTGGTTTCTGCTGGGGTCATGATCTCAGGGCCCTGGCATCTACCACTGCCTTGGGCAATATGCTCTGCATGGAGTCTGCTTAAGATTCTTTCTCCCTCCGCCCCTCCCACACCTCAAGTAAATAAATAAATCTTTTTTAAAAAGTCAACAGCATATCTTTAAAAAAAAAGCAACGATCTAAGATTACGTGAAATCAATGAACAACCTAATATAATATAAAATGAAAAATACTAGATAAAATAATATCAAAACCCAGAAAATACCTAGAAATAAATTGAATTTCCACTTGGTTACTTTTGTAGATTCTCTGAAATTCTCCATTTCTTCAATATACAAATGATGAATATTTTAAAGTTCTGTCTCATAATGCCTTTATTTGGATTTTCTGATAGCCTGTTTCCATTTGTTTATTTTTCCTCTTGGATTTGATTTTGTTTTTTTAACATGCTTTGTTTTTTTCCCTCCCTTTGGCCATATTTTGTGTTGACAGAAGCTCTGGAGGATAAAATCTTCTCAAGAAAGTAAAGTTCCCCCTTCCTTGCTAGCAACGTGAGTGCCAGCAATTTACTGTCATTGAAGAGAGCTCATTTTAGGGATCTAAAGGGTTGGTGGTCCTTTTCAGTTGTGCCTTCATCACATGATGCGATGCTTTGGGATTAATTGGTAAAATTCTGAGTCATTTACCAGAGCCGATATTTCTAAATTCAGAATAAAATCAAGTTCATCCCTGCCAGCATCTTGAAGTTGCTGAAAACTACCGCAAAACCCTTTAGCCTTCCAGACGCTGCTTTCTGCTGGACTTTCTCATGTCTTACCCTCTGCATGCATGGTTTGGGATTAGGCTAGTGACTCATGGTAAGAGAGCATACAGATTCTTTTGCTGACCTCTCTGAAGTTCCCTTCATTCCAATGAAAACGTTTTCATGTTTTCTCTTGAGGTACAGCGCTCGGACAGATCTAAGTCTTACTTCTGTTCGTGCACCACTGGTGCTGTAGCTTTCTTTCTGCTGGGACTCTACATCCTTTTTGTCCAAGTGTCTTCAGAGTGCTTGCTTCTTCTCTTAAGGACTGGGTACCTTGTCTCCTCAGCTTCTAAAATCCTTTACCCAGCATCCCATGCCCATCCATCATCTTCAAAATCTGCTTTGAATGAGTGAAGTAGTAAAATTCAGAACCCTCACAGTTTTAGCCATTACCAAAATTATTTGATAACATTTTTAACATAATTACTATAAGTCTTTTGTGATGTTCAATTTCTTTTCTACTTATTACACTTTAAATGGCCCAACTTGTTTCTTTACTGACACTCTCTTACACTAGTATGTTGTTTTTCAGTGGTTGTTGTTGTTATTGTTTTGGTGGGGGAGGGGATAATTATAAGAGCTAATTTTTTTTTAAGATTTTATTTATTTACTCATGAGACACACACACAGAGAGAGAGAGAGAGAGAGAGAGAGAGAGAGAGAGGCAGAGACACAGGCAGAGGAAGAAGCGGGCTCCATGCAGGGAACCTGATGCAGGACTCGATCCCAGGACTCTAGGATCACGCCCTGAGCCAAAGGCAGATGCTTGACTGCAGAGCGACCCAGGCATCCCAAGAGCTAATTTTTAATAGAAGTTGTTTCCTGTGAAAATAAGCACTTCTCTTCTGGAAGTTGCCTATAGCAAAATCCCCCCTTTAAATGTCTGATTCAATTTTTACATGACTGTATTTGCTGACTATTTCAAATATATACATAGTGCATATTGGGATCCAATTCCCATGTTTTGCAAGGCACAGATTTTCCAGAACATTCTGTCCCCTGACACTAAGTTTTGGCCAGTCAAAAAACATTAAAATCCATATCCGTTTCTGATACCCATAGGCTATTTTGAAATCAATGCCATATTCCCAAACTTACTTTGAGCTTCCTTTCTGTTCCAGACATCTAGAAATTTCCCTCTCTACTACAGACTTAATAATATAAGGAAACAGTACACTTTTATATTTCATTTGGCCAATTTATTATTGTAGAACAAGTTTAAATCGGAACACCATATATGTTTTATAAACTAGATTAACTAGAAGTCTCTATAAGAAATCTGAAGTGCCAACTCCTAACTATATCTCTTTACCAAAGATTGGTATGCAAAATTAAAGTAGTTACCTATTTCCTGTCATTCTCAAAATATATATCAAGAAACAGATTTATTAGTGCAATGATTACTCTAATACTTAGCATATAAAGCTAAAGACTAACTATTGCTTATTATTATATTTGTTTTATAGGTGAGAAGAATTGGTAAACATGTCTTGAGTAACACCAGTGATATTTTGTTCTTGGAATCTCTTGGAATTCTGTACCGAATGCCCTGAGAGACAGGTTATTACTATTTTTCCTTCAACAAATGTTTATTATTTCCTAGTTCTATACTTATATCAGTTAAAAAAAGGAATATGGTTCTATGTATAAACATTATATTAAGCCAAGAAAATCGGAAAGTAGTGAAGAAAACAGTTATATATATATATATATATATATATATATATATATATATATAATAAAATTACATTAAAAAGGTACTCTCAGTTTGGGCTAAGAAATACATGTTTAGTCTCTAAGTAGGAATAAGGGCACCTAGTCAGATCATGCAAAAAAGGTAGTAAGAAGAGCACAAAACTCAAGTTGATAAATTAGAGTCCTTCCCTTTATTTTTCTGTCAAAACTCATGAGGGGAGGGAGATTCCTTTATAATGAGCTGAAAGATTATTGGCAATAGGCAAAACTGGGAATAACACAGACATAGAAATGGAGACAGCCAGAAGGTGGGGTCTGATGATTTTGCATCTCCAAATAAAATAGGCTTTGCAGAAAATCCCAACCTTTGCCTTTTTAAACTATTAAAATTTTATTCATATTAAATTATAAGATCAAATGGTTTAATTTTTTCTTACTTTTTAAGTAATAAATTTAAATTTGGAGCAGTTTTAATTTTATCTCAGTTTTCCTGAGCTATACTTTTAGAGCTAAGAGTATCGAGATTCCTCAATTCCCCTTTCAGCACTAACCACCTCAATTCCCACTATTTTTAACATCTTGCATTAGTATAGTACATTTGCTACAACTTTATTTCATTTTTAATGAATGCTGTAGTTTTTCTTTGTAGTGCTATGAAATGTATACATTCATTTTTCTTTTTTAAGCCAGGAAATGATTTTATATATCCAAAATAAATAACACGGTAGTGTACATTCTATTTTTATCATTATATTTAGAGCAAATATGATTGCAGGAGAGATTCTGGAATGTAAAAATTGCTTTTATTAAGGAACTACCTTCTGTTGGTAAAGTTTTTCATTATAATTTAAGGATTATTAAGTCAGTTTTTAATTTAACAACAACAGAAAAAGTGTATTTATTTATTTTTTATTTTTTTTTAAAGACTGGCTTTTATAAGAGCAGTTTTGTGTTTACAACAAAATTGAGATTTCCCATATCCCTTGCCCCCACACATGCATAGCTTCCCCATTATCAACATCACTTAGAGTGTTTTATCTTTTTTTAACCTAGGATAAACCTACATTACCACATAATCACCCCAAATCCATAGTTTACCTTAGGGTTCATTTTTGGTGTTGCATATTCTATGGGTTGGATGAATAAATGCATGACATATTTCCATATTTTGCTATTACATAGAGTATTTTCATTGCCCCAAAAATCTTACATGCCCCACCTTTCATCTTCCCAACCCAAGTACCCGGCAACTGCTGAACGTCTTACTGTCTCCATAGTCTTGGCTTCTCTAAAGTGCCATATGGTTGCAATTTTACAATATGTAGTCTTTTCAGATTGCCTTCTTTTACTCCATAATTTGCAGTTAGGTTTCCTTCATAGCTTGATAACCCATTTCTTTACTGAAAGACCTCCTGGTTGCTTTCAAGTTTCGACAATCATGAATAGAGCTGCCATAAACATCTCTATGCTGCTTTATGTGTGGATATAAGTTTTCAACTCATTTGGACATGCAACAAGAAACACAACTGCTGGGTCATGGTAAGAGTACGTTCAGCTTTGTCAGAAACCACCAAACTGTCTTGCAGAATGTCCACACCATTTTGTACTACAACCAGCAATGAATGAGAGTTCCTGTTGTTTGACCTCCTCAGCATCATGTGATATTGTCTCGTTCCAGATTTTGGTCATTCTAATAGTTGTGTAATGGTATCTCGTTGTGGTTTTAACTTGTATTTCCCTGATGCAACATGGAGCATCTTTTCATACGCTTATTTGTCATCTGTATATTTTCTTTGATGAGGTGTTGTTTACAGTTTTTGGACCAGTTTAATTTAGGTATGTTTTTTTTTTTCCCATTGGTTTTATTCATATATTTTTTGCAAATATGTATTTTTTAACCTGAAATAGCCAAAGGAGGGCCCTCTTATCATCTTTTAAGATTAATCTAAAATACAAAGTACTAAAGAGTTGAGGTAGCTCTTTTTCTAAGGGCCAGAAGTTCTTCTTTGGACAAATGAATGACAGAAAATAGGAAGGTGATATTCTAAGGACATATTGAAAAAAAAAAGAGGCTATCATTTTCTGCTTCTTGTATTGCCTAGCCTTATTTTCTTAGTAAAATTTAATGGATATTAGGTCATAAAAATTACACATTTGTAGATTTCACATAACTAAGCACATATTTTGGTAAGCATATTAAACAAGTTATTTTTGAACACAATAAAATATCAGATTTTCTATAGAGGGTTTTGGAAGTATAACTGTCCAATATAAGTTGTATACAATTCCAATAATAGAAATCCTAAAAGTAAAATGAGAACACACTTAAAAAAACTGTTCTATTGGATCAGAGACAAATATGCTTCATTGGTTGCCTGATCTGATTTTTCAACAAATTATTTTCATGATCTCCTAAAAGATTTTTCAGTCATTTTAAATAAGGAAAGAAAATGGAACCAACACACTGACACTATCAGAAGTCAATATTTTAGTTCTTTTAAAAATATTTTTTTCATTTATTCATGAAAGACAGAGAGAGAGAGGCAGAGGTACAGGCAGAGGGAGAAGCAGACTCCCTGTAGGGATCCCCATGTGGGACTAGATTCTGGGTCTCCAGGATCATGCCCTGGGCTGAAGGCAGACACAACTGCTGAGCCACCGAGGTGAAACTTTAGTTCCTTAATTGAGTGGAAGAGCTGACATATCCTTTTAAATATGGTCTTTCTATTTGGATAAATAATTCATTTCGGATTCTTTATTTCACATTCTTTAGGCCAAATTCTCAATCACACAATGGACTTCTATAAATTCGCGAACTATGGCATCTTTATTGAGAAAGCAAAAAATACCAGCGTAAGAAAATACCTGTTATGTGTAATCAACTTTATATTTGAAAAAAAATATAGAAGTCAAGAAATACCAATTGCCCCAGTCACTTGTCTTTCTTATATTAAGCATATGACTTCCTAAGATTGTCCTAAAACTAAACAACAGACATGAGAATGGGTAGGAAGACACACCAACATATGCTAGTGACGCAGTCAAGAACTGATTCACTGACATACTCCCAGAAAGAAGAGCTTTGTTAAGTCACCTACATGAAAGGTGGACAGAAAGGGTTGGAAATGTTTCCTGCTCCTGGCTCTAACTTCTTTCTTCTCATCAGCATTAATTCCTGGTAAAGTTAAAGGCCAAATCATGTTGTAAGGTAAACAGAGGGCATGGTGAGCTGGAGTGCTGATAATGCAAGAGTAGCAAAACATTGCCTTAAGGATATGCCATGATTCAATTATCTCTAATATTTGGGGTAGGTAGAGTGATCATTTCACTTTGAATATTTACATATTGCATTTAGGGATATTGAGAGGAATTGTTTCAAGCAGTTGCTATATCTCTAGATTTATTCCATGATGATATTAATTCAACACGATCAATACTTTTATTAAGGCCATAAAATAAAACATTGCAATGTTACCTATATACAAAGATGTTTTTCCCTAAAAAAGAAAGAAAGCCCTGCCATTTGTGATAACACAGAGTTTGAGGGCATTATGCTTAGTGAAATAAGTCAGAGAGAGAAAGACGTAGCATATGATCTCACATGCAGAATTAAAAAAAAAACAAACTTAGATAAAAAGATGGGTGGCTGCCTGAGGCAGGGGGTGGGGTGGGTGAAATGAGTGAAGGAGGTCAGGAAGTACAAAATTTCCAGTTATAAGAGTCCTAGGGATATAATGAACACCATGGTGACTAATTAATAATACTTTATTATATATTTGAAAGCTGCTAAAAGAGTAAATATGAAACATTTTCATCACAAGAAAAAAGTAATTAACTAGACTTATTGTGGAGATCAATTAACTAGACTTAATGTTAACTAGACTTATTGTGGAGATCATTTCACAACATGTACACAAATATTGAATAAGTGTGTTATACACTGAAATGAATATGATGTTATAGGTCACTTATATCTCAATACAAGATAATAAAACCTGTTTCTTATTTGAAAATTGCACCCATTGAAGATGAAATCGAAATATCCAAATAAAGCTATAAAGTAATTTCTTATACATATACTGGAAAAAATTAAAAATAAAATCAGTGCCTCCAATTTTAAGTAAATGATGAATTTCTCAACCAAATATATTAAAGTACTTGCTTCGGCAGCACATATACAAATATATTAAAAAAATATGTTGAACCCTGTGTCTGAACTCTTTAACGTGAGATTTGGTAAAGAATGTATGCATGATAAATTATTGATTTCATTTTTTACACATATCTTCAAAGATATTCATAAATATTATAAGCATATGCATTGATAAAATATTTTTAAAATATTCACATTAAGGAAAATTATTTAGTGTGAAATATAAAATCTGATTCTCACATGTCAGTGTTAACTTAAATCCCCTATCGCTAATGTTTCTTGAAAATTCTGTGAAGCGGGACGCCTGGGTGGCTCAGTGGTTGAGCATCTGCCTTTGGCTCAGGGCATGATCCCGGGTCCTGGGATTGAGTCCCACATCTGGTTCTTTGCAGGAAGCCTGCTTCTCCCTCTGCCTGTGTCTCTGCCTCTCTTTCTATCTGTCTTCCATGAATAAATAAATAAAATCTTAAAAAATAAATGAAGAAAATTTTTAAAAATTCTGTGAAGAAGTTATAAAATGAGAATAGTAATGCAATGACTTATAGTTCCATTTTCATATGATAATCACTGTGAAAATATTACTTTTGATGTACCCTATACTTTTGTGCATACGTACCTGTGTGTATAAATGTAAGAATGTATGTAATACATGTGTGTATGTTTTATCTCCTTTATAAGCTAAAAGAAAGGGCCAAGTTTGTTCAACTTAATTGTAGGACAATTCATAAAGTATGAGCATTGAGTATGGATTTCGCAGGGAATTAAGATTTGAGAAAATTTCTGAAAATTCTGTTCCAAGATAGATCCAAATGCTAAATCCAACTATTCAGGAGAGGAATAGAATGGAATATGGTGAAATTCTCTTCATAAAAAATCTAAAAATGCTCTGTACCCTAGAGGTAGCATATCTTGTGTAAAGATAAGTCAATTATAAATTATGAAAACTGATTCAATTCCTCTCTTTGAAATTAAGTAGTCATATCAATTGATTAAATGATTTAATGAATTGTGAAACCTGGCGAAGGCATTTTCACTGCTTATAATGCAGAAATAAACTGAGTGAATTGCTTTGGAAATCTTTCGTACGGATATAAATCTAAGAATTATATGTGCAAGAGATAAAACCTCTCATTATCTTTCCCCCTATGGACACTTTTAATATATGTGTGATCATTTTTTTCATTTTATATAAAGTTGTTTTGATTTTTTGTGCATTATATCATGTGCTGAACAGTGTGGGGAAAGGATTTTTTAATAACTCCAGACAACAAATTCCAGTGATATAGATTTGTTATTTTAAAATAGACTGCATCTGTGTCTTTTTCTTTCTTTTTTAACTGAACCAAACACCTCTATTATTTACAGATAACTTTAAATTTTAAAAGTCACTATGAGAGAACCCATGAAAAGTTATTTTATGTAATTTACCAGAATGGGAGGTGGGCAAGGCCTTAGTTATATGGGTGATGGGCATTAGGGAGACCACTTGTGAGGAGCACTGGTTCTACGTAAGTGATGAACCACTAAATTCTACTATTGAAACGAATATTACACTATATGTTAGCTAACTAGAATTTAAATAAGGACTTGAAGTAAACAAACAAAAATAACATATCTATTTGCTTTAGAACTTCAGAAGACCAAGAAAAAATAATAGAGTTAACTGACAATTCTACAGAGCCATGCTGTCCTATAGATACAGTGGCTATGAGCCACACAAGACTATCTGCATTGAATTTAGTTACATTTAAAACTAAAAAACAAAGCAAAACTTTCACAGTCACACCACCACATTACAAATGCTCAATAGCCACACGTGGTAACAACTAAGGTAGAGGACGGTGCAGATAACATTTCCTCTTGGCAGTTCTTTCTGCTGAAAGAACTACATTAATAGGATTGCAAATCAGTATGATATTTTTTAATATTGAGTTTGTTATCATATTTTCTACAGCTCCTGAAATACAAAAATATGTAATCAGAATGAAAATGAGGTGAATTTTAACGCAAAGATTCAGTGATCAGATATTGATTTAAACAATTATCTCATAACATAATAAAAATTTAGTCAACACTCTCTTTCCATTTAGACTTTTACTGATTAAAATTGCATTCACATATTTATTTGTGAAAGTTTTATACACAAGATCATTCAGTTCAACTCACCTTACTTGATTAGAATCGAATTTCAGGTTAGTTGGCTCTCACACAGTAGATGGCAGGCCTGGCCTTGCAAAGGGCAAAAGCCCATTTCTGTATTAGCAGTTAGTCTTCAAACACTGATTGGCAACTATAGCTCTAGTTTAATAAAATTAAAATTCCTTCTAATTAGCTATGATATCAGGTATCAATTTAGTATGCTGAAGTTCTATGAACTTTTGTGGCTGATTCAGAATATGCAGAAATACAGAAGATTAAATACAAGTCTAATGATTTTGAGTATCTTCCCAATGGAAAAAAAATATTAGTTGTTACCCTTGTAATTAAAATTCAGAACCTTGGGATTGTACAAAATTCATACCATTTTTATTTTAAAATTTCATTTATTAATTAGTTCCTTAATTTGGTGACATACAGACACCCAACACTACAGATCTTACACTATTCAACAACATACGAAGTTAAACATAGTGCAAAGCATGTTTGGTTTGGTTTAATACCTCTCAAGGAAAATCTGAAAAAAGTTTTTTTAGAGGATTCTAAAGATCTTTATAGTACAGATTGACTCATTCTTGATATGAGATGGTGATACCTCTCTCAGGTAAGTGAGTTCAGTCTTGGTAATTCTGAACTAAGGGTGTCTTTGCCCCCTTGTAATGAAACTTTAAACCTGCCAACAAAATTCTATAATATTAATTAATTCACTATTAGCTTCCAATCAAATGAAAGGATAGGGTGTTTCAGGAAATCTTTTTTTTTTTTTTTTTTTTTTTTACTTATTAGCATTTCCATTTTTCTTTAATTCATGCTGAAAATCTCAACTGTTTCACCAGGAGAGCAAAGTAAATTGCTACAGAATCCAATCTGGGAGTCTGTGAAGCAATTAAACACTAAAACAGACAAGCAGTAGGGGACTCTTTCAGCTCAGGAGAATAAATTAGGAATGATGTTAACACAGTTAACTTAAAAAGAAATTTTAATGGCTAAGCTCAGATGGAGAGTTTGTGGAATCCAACAAAACCTTAGAATGAGTGTATTTCAGAATTGTACTTAAAATCTAATTAGATCTCAAATAGAATATTATGAACACATGCTCTATTTAAGTAGAATCTTGGTAAATTTTGATTATATAATCTCTCTTGTGGCATAACACAATCCAGATTAGGTACATAATAAAAGCTGTATGTGTTTTATATGTAGTTTAAAAGACTCAAATTATAAATATGAGGAAATGCATTAAACAAATGTGTGTGTGTTTTCTGACAGCCATTTTAATTTTTTTTTTTAATTTAGCAAATACATATTGGATGTTTACCATATAGCTGTATCTTATCTAGGAAAACCAAAGACAGAAGCCCTGGTTCTTGTTATTGTTATTGATCAGAATATAGTCCCTTTGGGAAGATAGTCATTTATGGAGAGACTGTGAAACAAATATTACAATCTAAGAATGAAGATAATTCCCCTGAAACATTGATGAAACCACTCATAATCAGTTTTTAACTAAGTATTATCTTTATCCTTTAGCTTTACACTTGAAAATGGCTCTTGCAATTCCTAAGCCCATATTCTATGACCCACCCTAAATCTCACACATGAAGTCTTAAAACTGAAACTCTGGTTTCCAGCCATTCCTCCAAAAAAGTTATTTCAAATGACCATGGACTGTAAAATAAATAAATGAATAAGTGAATGAATGAATGAATGAATAAATAAATACACAAATAATAAAAAATCTTTCTAAAATGTTTTACTTAAAAAATCTCTTAAATGGATCCTCTAGGTTTCCAGGACTACTGCTGAAACTTGACTAGTCACCAGATTCATGTGAGTGTTTTTAAAAATAAATCTATTTCCAGACCCAGAATAATAGAATTCAAATCTCAGAGGAGTACCTTTGGGATCTTTGTATTAAACAAATGACATGTTTGAGACATATGACTTTCTAGTTTTAAGAAGTATTGGTTAATTCCAGTAGGTGCCCAGTCAAAGAACACAGCAGTATTAAAAATAAAAGAAAGAAAATTTAATTTAAGAAGTTATTAACTAAATACAAGGGTCCTAATCTAGATAATGGAAAAATAAGAACTCTAAGGGATCATTGAAGTACAACTGCAGGCAGCAGCTACTTAAGTGCTGAGCGAATAAAAGGAAGTAGTTGCAATGTTAGGAGTTATTTGGACAGTTAGGGTGTCGGGGCCAGGTCCCCAACTACAAAATATGGAGTCAGGACAGCTAAGATAAAACAGCACTAACACCCTGTTTTGTAGCCTAGAGGGGGCCACACTAGCATTGTTTTGCAGGCTTTCCTGAAATGACTTCTGCAAAATATCCTAAAATAAGACAACCACGAGGCATTTGTCCCCATCACGGGCAAGGGTCAGTTAAAACATAAGCCTTCAGATGTCAGCCAAAAAGACCATCAGCACGTAGACATTAGCCTAGTAAGTAGACAGATATGGGACCAAAGCCCTGATTGGTATGACTCAGCACATCCTGATCCCTTAAGGGAGTTCCAAAAAAGCTCATAAAACCCCCAAACTCCAAGGGTAACCTTCTTGAGCCCCCTTCCCCTCCAGGAGGGAGCTTTGCACTGTTGCTCAAGAAGACTCAACTTTGCTGCCCACCTCTTCCTCTGGTCTACCTCTTCATTCTTTGAAGCAGCTCTGGCACTAGAGACAGAGAATTCCTACAACAGTAGCAATTTCAACTAAGAAATTTCTAAAAGCTTTCCCTGAAGCTAAAAATTCAGACTTCTAAAGAAAATGTGATACCCTGGCTGGTGCTACTATCTCTGAGCTCAGAAGCCTCCTCCCCCAGCCCAGAAGGGGGACACTCACAACTTCGATCAATGGCAACAGCTAGTTGTGGTCATATCTCTGAGGTTGAACATAGTGATGCTGGTTGTACACACTAGAAAAAGTGAAGACTTGATTGAGCCACTGTTAGAGGAATGGATTGCTGCTCCTGAGATAAAATAAATACATAAATAAAAGCTCTGCTGGGGCTGCTGCCCATTGAGTGAGGAAGCCGACAAGGAACCCATGGGAAGTACACAGGAGAGGTAATACTCATCTTCTTTTTAGTCTTACAGTCTCAGTCTGGTACTTCCTGTTGGCATAATCTTGCATAAACCCAGCTGGAAAAGAAGAAATGTGGTTGTCAGAATCCCAGCAAACCAAAGAGAGTATAGAAGGGTGAGTTTGGAGCTGAGAAACAATTGCTTAATAACTGGAGCATCAGCGTAACTGATGAAATAAAAAGATGCATTAGAATCACAACAGTCTAAATAATTTGCGCATGATCTGACCTTTCGTTGCAGGTCCTGACAAGCTTCCATCCTTACATCATCTATTCTAAATGACTTAACCATTTCCACACATAATTAAATATGAAAGACCTCTGCAAGCCATACTACACTTGTTCTCTTTGCTTTAACTACCCATAATAAACTTTCTCCTTTTGACTACCTGAGTAGTACTCTTATCATTTTCTAAGATTCTCTCCAGTTTCAACACTCCATAAAGGCTATTTTGACACCCACTTTACAACAGCTTTAACATATGTAAATAATATAAAATATAATCTATATAATACATGTGTATATAACACATAGGTGCAGGAATATATGTAAATAAAGAAATTTAAGATTTTACGTACATATATACGTATATACTCGTGTAATATTTTGTACTTTTAATAGTTTATATAGATTATTCTGTGGCAATATTACAACCTTTGTACCTACCTCCCTGCCATTAAGCTATAACTTCCTCAAGAATGAGTCATGTTGGGGGTCCCTGGGTGGTGCAGCGGCACAGCGGCTTAGCACCTGCCTTTGGCCCAGGGCGTGATCCTGGAGACCCGGGATCGAATCCCACATCGGGCTCCCGGTGCATGGAGCCTGCTTCTCCCTCTGCCTATGTCTCTGCCTCTCTCTCTCTCTCTCTCTGTGACTATCATAAATAAAATAAATAAATAAAAATTAAAAAAAAAAAGAATGAGTCATGTTGCCTCTTATTTCCAGGCCTAGCAAAGTGGCTGGTATGTAGCAAGTAATGCATTTATATTTTTTTAATGAAAGAATTAATTAACATATCTAAAAGGAGCCTATATTGAAGAATTTAGATAATTACATAAGCCTCTAGAAAATGATGAGTACTTCACTGGCAGTATTTCTGTAGGAAGCATGTCCAGAGCAAAGGCAGTCATAAGCAGATGGGACACAATCAAAGATAGACAGACTAGATGCGCAATACCTCATATGAAACCTACGTTTTTATCCATAGCCATAAATCTATGTAAAAAGTAATTTTACCTGTGAAGAATAAAAAGCCACGATAACAACAAAAGCAACAATAAAAATAATACTTTAATTTGGGAATTAAAATGATAGAAAAGACATTCGTTCATAAGGAAATATTTTATAAATTTTTCCTCATTGATGTACACTAATGCTGATCAGACATGCTGAATGTGTAAAACAGCATATGCAATGTAGAAAATACGGTTGGTTTCAACATGAAAAGGGAAAATAATTCTGTATGTAACGAGTCTTTTTGTTTAAGCTGAGCTGTGAATAATGACTTTTATGGAAATTGTATTTAATTTAACTTTATTAATAAAATCCCCTAATGTGTAAAAGATAGGACAGGAAATACCCCCACACACACCCCACTATGCCATGGAAAGATTTTAAAAATCTAACAATTATACTACTATAATTTTCAAAGGACTTTTTGCATACCCTATTTCAAAGTGAAGATCACAATAACCTTTTAGGCTACTTGCTAGGGATTTTTATTTCCAGAATTCTACAGCACAGAGCAGTTAAGGAATTTGCCAGAGCAACAAATTACTTGAAATGGAAGAACACTTCGTTAAACGCTTTCATTAAACCCTTTCTGTTGAACTACATTCTTAATAATCAGAAAAGCAACTTGTTTTAAACAGAGAGCCAGGCTCTACATAATTCTTTCGGACAATGAAACTGTGTGTCAGTACAAATGACAACAAAAAGACAATTCATCCTGAGAAAATGAGTCCCTTTTCTCTCTTTCTCCCTCTGTCCTCAAAGACATATAAACACAATAATACTGAAATGAAACTTGTTCTGAAAACACTGAAAGGGATCCAGAAAAGCATTCCCATCAGAACCTAATTGAAGCATGAAACTCAAGACCCATATTTTCAGAGGCTCAGAAATCTTGCCATTCTCCAAAGTGAAATGATACGTTGGAAATCATCAAATGTTTTAAAACTCCTTGAGTTGTCATTCTTGCCAAATTATGCTTTAATAGAACAACATTTATCCAAATGAATCCTAAGCATTCCAAAAACACCCAAGTATGATAATTACGGAGAAAATAATGGCTTATACAGAAAATAATTAGAAGAGAAAGTCAAGAACGAATGCATGCAGATGAGCTTTGTAAACAATGAAAGTTAGGAAGCTGAACATTGCTTTTGGTAGAAGTGCAATGGAGAAGATTTTACAGAAACAGTGAACTAAGATTAATCATCAAAAGAGATATTAATATTGTTATTGCTGCTGCTGCTGTTGCTTCATTAAGGAGATGAAATGAAGAAAGTAACAAATAGGTTTTAGAGAAGCATTAAGTGTATGGATTATTTAATTGAAAGTGGGCAAATTTTAAAAAAAATAAAAGCAGGGAATTTACTATTAATTTGAGACTTTTAAAAATGTTTTGAGTTCATAAGAAATAGTGAAAGGGACCATAAGGGAAGGAAGGGAAACTATGTGGGGAAAAATTAGAGAGGAAGACAAACCAGAGACTCCTGACTCTGGGAAACAAAGGGTTGCAGAAAGGGAGGTGGGTGGGTAGACTGGGTAACTGGGTGACGGGCACTAAGGAGGGTGCACAATGTGATGAGCACTGAGTGTTATACTATGTGTTGGAAAATTGAATTTAAATTAAAGAAAATAAATATAAAAATAAATGATTTCAGTTAAAATATCTGATTTCAAATAAATTAATTCTACTCAAATAAATCAATTAATAAAACTAATAAATACATTAATAATGAATTAATAAATATTGATGTTTAAATGTGATAAATACCAAAAACATTAATGGATGATCCCTCATGGGGAAGAGGAGGAAGATTTATAAAGAAATACTGCCCTGCAAGGTGGTGAAGGACACAAACACAAATGATCAGGGAATAAGCAAGAAACTAGCTATTAAAATATTTATGCTTAAGTTCCATATATGCATCAATGGTTTGCAGATTATTTTCACTTACGGACTTCCATTGGAAGAGTTAACTGTAGATATATATTTTCCTCTTCACTTGTGCTACTCATTGAAATTGCAACACATGCAGACATTTCATACACAAATGCCCATCTGTCACACACACACATACACACAGAAATGGGAATCAGTATTTTACAAACCATTTTCAGAGATGCAAGATATAACAATTATCGAAATATAATAACAATACTGAATAAATAAAAAAAGAACTTTCTAAATACTTTTCTGATTAAAAAAAATCTAATATATTACTCAAAAAGAAGCACATCTAAACTATAATGATTTAAACATTTTTTAATAAATTTATTTTTATTGGTGTTCAATTTACCAACATACAGAATAACACCCAGTGCTCATCCCATCAAGTGCCCACCTCAGTGCCTGTCACCCATTCACCCCCACCCCTACCCTCCTCCCCTTCCACCACCCCTAGTTCGTTTCCCAGAGTTAGGAGTCTTCATGTTCTGTCTCCCTTTCTGATATTTCCCACACATTTCTTCTCCCTTCCCTTATATTCCCTTTCAATATTATTTATATTCCCCAAATGAAGGAGAACATATAATGTTTGTCCTTCCCCGATTGACTTACTTCACTCAGCATAATACCCTGCAGTTCCATCCACGTTAGTAGAAAAGGAAGAGCATTTATATCTGACGAAAAGTAACTGAAGAAGTACATCTATTCATATAAATACCTTAAAGATAACTTTTTTTAATCAAGAGAGAAATTAGAGAATAATGATGGTAAAAGCTACCACAATGACGCAGAACTAATAAATTCACAGAAATGTGAGGAAAAATTAAGAAAGTTGCAATACCTGGAAGGGTTTCAACCCAACATTATAAATAAAAAAAGGAGAAAACTCAGAATTAGAAAAAAAGAAAACTATTATAGCAGTGCAGTTAACAAACCAACAGAAAGGATATACATATATTCTAAAAAACTTCAGAAAAATCACCAAATTAATTATATATATTAAAAAGACACATGAGCAGCTAAAAAAGTGATATTGTACAGTGAAAAAAATCATAAACAAAATTCAATAAAAAAGATAAATCAACAAAAAGAAGAGAAAATGTCTTTTATAGGAGGACTAAAAAAATAAAATTGCTTCTAAATAATAAAGTTATTAAAAAGTAAAACAACATGGATATTAAACTTATATTCACTTAAATATGAATAACAATAGAAATACTGCATATAAAAACAACTGGCTCATAGTTAAAGAGATAAGTAGAATATTATTTAAAAATATTTGAACAATATGTCAATTTTGCAGCTCAACAAGCCAGAGAATACAGAACATATAAAATATCACAATATCTACACAATGGAATATTATATCATAGCTAAAATAACAAATAGCTATAGCAAGGAACATAACAAAATCTTTAGAACCTAATGTTGAGTGAAGAAAGTACATTTTAATATAAGTATGCAATGTTACAATTTAAATAAACTTTAAAGATTATAGAATTAAACTCTAAAAGTCTGATTAAAGATATAAGCACTTGTTTGTTGGGGGTGGTAGGGCATGAGTTCATAGGCAGAAGGGAGAAGAGATAAAAGTGTGGGAATGGGGAGCTGCAGGAATAGGGTTGCAATCCTATATACAATCTCTATTTTAAAATACCCTAAATTAAATAACACAGTGGTAAGAATTGCTAAACCTGATTTGTTTATGTTTGAGAGTTTCTTTTGTTATTCTCTGCACTTGTCTGTATGGTTATATCATATCACAGTATATGTAAAAATTTTTAAAAAGTGAATGTTTTAGGGGCACCTGGGTGGCTTAGTGGTTGAGGGTCTGCCTTGGGCTCAGGGCGTGATCCTGGGGTCCTGGGATTGAGTCCCACATCGGGCTCCCCACAGAGAGCTTGTTTCTCCCTCTGTGTCTCTGCCTCTCTCTCTCTCTCTCTCTCTGTCTCTCATGAATAAATAAATAAGATATTTTAAGAAAGAAAGGGTGCTGTAGACCACATAATTTTTTTTTATCATACTTCTGGTAAAAAAAAAAAGGAAACAATTTCATGTATCAATAACCTTCTCTTCAACATAGTCCTTTTAAATGTGAAGTTTAGAACATTTGGAACAATGATTGATCACACATCTAAAAAAAATGAGTTGATATAATATACTGAGTGAAAATGTGTGCTAGTCATCCTCTGTGTGTGTATAACAGTGCACAAGACTAAATTCTTGATCTCTAGGAATTTACATTCTCGTAGATAATAAAAATAATGAGGCACAGAATCCTATACAGAGTACATTTTCATGAATAATAAATTATTTTGCTGTGTTGGTGTGACTTTTGTTTAAAATAATCATTTGGGAAAAATTAAAAAATAATAATCATTTGGATTTAGATACAGTCTTTCATGACAAAATTAAAAAGTAAAATAGAAAATGTACCATTTTAAAGAGCAACTTTTGGTACATCCTTGGATGTTACAAAACTTATTGTAATTATTTTGTAGTGTATATGTCAAACCTGTGCTGTACACTTAATACTAATACAATATTATATCCATTATATTTCAGTAAAAAATAAATAAAAATATCCATAAAATATTCTGATATTAACAAATAGGAAAATTGACGTCCAGGAGAATAAGTTGGGAATGGCTTTAATCCAGGAGTCAGAGAGTGGCCTGGGATAGAGTAATGTCACCAGAATGATGAAAATGGATGAATGCAAGCATCTCTATGAAGAGAAAATTGATATGCCACATTAATTTATTAAATATTTTGAAAAAGGACAATACAGTAATTAAATATTTGAGAATTATCCAAAGGTTTCTGATATCTAGAGTTAGGAAACCAAGAAGTAACAAAAGTGTGTGGCAAAGCTAGTCATTCCTGAAACTGTTCGTGCATGCCTTGTCTAAATATCTGTGGCCACCCAGGCAGTCTGTCGTAGGTTGTTAGATGTGTTGTTCTAAAGTTAAAAAAAAAAAAAAAAGTCGGTGTATAGAAAAAAATTTTGTAGAGCATAGCAATGGATTAGATTGGATCTCATGGGGAGGATATATTAAAAGAGAAGATACAAAGTCTAAGAACCAGGAGGAACAAAACTCAAATCTATTAACTGTTGAAGATTTGTGATATCGTTGGTTCAAACTGCTCTATATTTAATCAATCTCAACAGAGAAAACTACCATAGAAATAACAAATCTATCTCCAGTATTTGCTTCATACACAAAATAAGAAAAGTGTTATGCCAATTAGGATTTTCCAGAATTAAATATGAAATGAAACATAGATCTCACGTCAAAGTAAATGCCATTCATTCTAAGGGACATTGCAATTAAGATTCAAACAAATTCCTGTACCCACGTTCCTTTAATGGCATTCACAAATACCTTTTGAGAAGATTGTTCTTTGGTTAAATATGATATGCCACAATTTACTTTGTTCTGTGTAAACAACATAACTGGAAATACACTACAAGGGTACGCATTTTATTTATTTTTTTAAGGGTACGCATTTAAAATAGTTGTTTACTTTCTGCACTTAATAATGGTGCACACACACACACACACACACAAACACACACATATATGCCAAATCCATGAAAATATGCTGAGATGCTACAGGCCATATAGCAATTCTATCCTAATAAACCTAAAACTCTGTGTTAAAATGAAAGTGACAGCACAGAAAGCCTCAGGGCAGAATTTCTTCATCCACCTGGTCTATGAGAAATAAAAGGAACAGTTTCATTCCAGAAAATGTGCTTCTGTTTCAATATGGAGGAGGTGCTAGGTAATTCTAAATTCTTTGTGATCTGATTTAATTTGTGAAATAACTTAGAAGTCAATAGTGTTGTATGTACAAGGAACGTGTTATCACAAACATGCTTCATATGGATGATACTTATTTTTTGTTGTTTTTATCTATCTGAGGATAATAAATTTGTAGTTACCATTTATTTATATATCATTGAATGTTTTATGGAAGTTTAAATAATATGTGGAGGGATGCCTGGGTGGCATAGTCAGCTAAGTGTCCAAGTCCTGATTTTGGCTCAGGTCACGACCTCACGGTCATGAGATCAAGCCCAGCATCGGGCTCTGCACTCTGCAGGGAATGTGCCTGAAGATTCTCTCTCTCTCTCCCTTTCCCATTGCCCCCCACCCCCGGGCCCATGCTTTCTCTTTCTCTCTCTCTCTCTCTCTCTAATAAATAAATCTTTAGAAAAAAAAACCTAATTACATGCAGAAAATAACACAAATTTAAATAAAATATAGAGGCCAATGGATTTTCACAAATTGAACAAATTCATGTAAAAATTACTGAGATCAAGTTATAGAAAGTTAACCAACTAACTAAATTTCCCTTCCAAACATGACCACGCCTCCCTTCAGGGTTATACTGGTCTTGAACACTGTAAACTAGCTTAGGTTGTTTTTTACTTTATATAATGTAATTCTACTGCATACATGAAACTTACGTTTGACTTTCCCCTAAATATAGTACATAAGAAATCTCTCTGTATTTCTGAGGTTAGCTCTGATTTATTATTGCAGCATTTTGTGCCATTGTATAACTCTACCACCGTGTATCTATCCATTCTACTGTTTAGAGACATAAGCACCATTTCCATTTTAGGTCTACTTTGAACAGCAATGTTATTGACACTTTTGAAATGAAGATATGGGAGCATTTTAATTGGAGACATCAATGTGAGTTTTAAAGCATCCTAAAATTACAAGGAACTTACAGTATTCTTCCCTTGTAAGAGATGAAGGTTTGTGTTATCTTCAACTTGTAGATTGAGAATCTGAGCATCAAGAACATTGACCAACTCTGCAAGGAAGGACACATGGACGGTATCACCAAAAAAGGAGCAGAATCAGCAGAATCATTCTATGAATTCATAGGATTCCAAGGGATTACAGAGAGTAAGAGTTCTGGGGACCTTGAGAGGACATAGAGGGATTCTGAATAGGAAGTGGTAGTTTAGCTGATACAGTGGGTGCAATTCTGAAATGGCCCTCGAGATTTCCATCCCCGTATAATCCCCTTCTCTTGAGTGAAAAGACTTGTAGACTTGTAGTCCACAACTACAATGAGTAGGATCCCCGTGATTATGCTATTTTATATGTCAAAGGAGACAGGGTATTTTAGAAACGTTAGATACAGTCCAGATAACTTGATATTGATTTAGTCAAAAATAAGAGTCTCCTGAACAGGACTAATCGAATCAGTTGAGCTCCATAAAAAAGGGTCTGGAAGTCAGAGAGATGTTTCTGCTGTTGAAAACTTCTTATGGAAAAATCTAGGGATGGACAGCTTCAAACACACGGCCTCCAGAAACTTACTGTACTGCTGCCGGCAATCTGAGTAAAGTTGACAGAAGACCCTTAGATGTCCATGTAGTCTAGGCCACAACCTCCCGCTGCCCTGAGGAACCCAAAGAGAGGATCCACTACGTGTGCTTTGACTCTTTCCCAACACAGGGAACTGTGAGATGAAAACTGGGTGCGTTGAGAAGCTGAGTTTGTCATAACTTGTTACACAGGAACAGAAAACTAATATTGACTTTGGTAAAAGAAATAGTGTAGTGCTGCAACAAATACCTTAAATGTGGGAGAGACTAGGACTGGATGGTGGGCTCGGAGAGAACCTGAGAGAGCGTGACAGAGGGAAAGTACAAATCAGTTTGACAAAATGTTAGTAGAAATTTGGTTGTTGAGGATGCTGAAGGCGTGAAGTCTTTAAATGAGGAACCTGTTACTGAGAAATTAGAGGAGACAGGATTCCTATCATGGAGTAATGAATAAGTAAGTCAGAATTCTTAGCAAAATTGTGCCTGCTTTTATTTGAAAAGAAAACCTTATAAGACATTAACTTTGATATTCTGAAGGAGATTTCCAGAGTTTTAAAGAGGCTGCCTGATTTTTCTGGGTGCTTACGGTAAAACATGAGAAAAGAGAGCTCAATAATGGGAAGAGTTGTTAAACATTAGCCTTTCAAAATGCAAAAGACACTAACGTTTGGAAATGGCCACTAAAAGCATGGCACAGAGAACAGGCCAGGTGTGTGACCATACAGGTCTTTGCTAAAACTTCAGAAAGGTCGCAAAGTCAGAATCCACAGTGGCCAGAGCCCATTGAAGAGATTAAGGGCATACCTCTCAGAATGTCTCGAATAACTCAGAGGGTCCCTTGGAAGCACACCTCATCTCAGCAGGAGCCCAAGATAGAGAAGAGATTATCTCAGAAAGATTTGTAGCTATGGCTTTTGTCTAATGAATTTAATCCCCTTGAAATCCATGAAGGCTCAGAGAGTTCTGGAGAAAATTGTTTCCACAGGGCTACTGTCAGCTTGAACCAAGAGGGACAGACTGAGTATGTAATGAAATAAGGCTGTCACTCTTCCAAAATTTCGTTGGCAGAAAAGAGTATGATAAAACCACTCGGCTGCAAACACGTAAGACCTTTCATGAAGAAAGGAACAATGGCTCCGAGGGTGGAACAGGGTCCAGGGGGAGAGCAGTGAATCACCGAAGATTATTCCCAGATCTTGAAACCTAATCAAGGAAAATCCAACATTTGTCCTGCTGGATTTCAGGACTCTTAGGGTCCATTGGCTCATTTTTACTTTTTTTTTTTCCCTTAAACCAGATGTCTGTAACTGCTATTCCATGCCTGTCCCATTATTGTGTATTGACAGTATGAGGGGCCTTTAGCTTTGTCCACAGATGGAGACTAACTGTGACCCACAACCTATACTCAGACAATTTAGACAGTGAGATTTTGGACTTTGAGCTGATTCTCTAATGGGATGAGGCTCGTGGAAACTTTTGGTAAGGATTAATAAGTTCTGAAAGTCAGAGGGAAGTAAAATGTTAGGGCCAGAAGATGGACTGGAATATTCAGAATGATAAACTGGCCCCCAAGTTTCTTGTCCCCTGGAACACATTCTGCTACAGACCATAGGTTTGTATAGTCCCAAATTCATGTATCGACCCCCTAAACCCCCAATGTGTAGAAGAGGTAGGGCATTTGGGAGATAACTTGGCATTAGATGAAGTCCTGAGGGTGGGGCACTTATGAATGGGATTAGTGCCCTTAAAAAAGTCAGGAGAGAGCTTGCTTCCTCTCTCCGCCTTGTGCCATGTGAAGATACAATGAGAAAGGAATATTCCAGTCAAGGGAAATAACACCCACTTAATGTAGGAGGTAGGAAACTTGAAGAACATTGTATAACTCAAAATTACTTCAATATGACTATAACAAAAATTAGTGGGACTATTGATAATTATGTCTCCAATGACTCAGACACTGTGCCAGATGTATATACTAACTCATTTAAATTTCACAATAATATTATCAAGTAGGCTCTACTTTTAAAAAAATATCTTATTCATTTATGTATTTATGTATTTATGTATTTGTTTATTTATTTATTTATTTATTTATTTATTTGAGAGAGACAGAGATAGTGACAGCACAAGCAGGGGAGAGGGATAAGCAGGCTCCGTGTTGAGCAGGGACCCCCGATGCAGGGCTTCATCCTAGGATCAAGACCTGAGCTAAAGGCAGATGCTTAACCAACTGAGCCCCAGGTGCCCCAAGTAGGTTCTACTCTTACTGCCATTTTTCTGTACATTGATTTTTTTTTATTCTATGACTTTACTGAATTCATTTATCATTTCTACTAGTTTTTTTTTTTTTTTGGTGGAATCTTTAGGGTTTTCTACATATAGAATCATGTCACGCAAATAGTGAAAATTTTCCTTCTTCCTTACCAATTTGTACATTTTATGTTTATTGTCTGATTGCTGCAGCTAGAACTTATAGTGATATATTGAATAAAAGTGGTAAGACTGTTCCTGACCTTAAGGGAGAAGCTCTCAGTTGTTCCCTACTGAGTATGATGTTAATCTTGGGTTTTTCATATATGGCCTTTATTGTGTTGGGGCACTTTCCCTCTAAACCTACCTTGTTGAGGGTTTTTATCATGAATGGAGGTCATACTTTGTCAAATAATTTTTTTGCATCTGTTGAAATGAGCCTAATCATTTTGATTGCACAACTGTGACCTTCACATGGAATGGTCTAAAGACACATTAGAAGGTAATATTCTCATCATGATCACTGATCTCTGCAGAGAGGTGGAAAATGATCTGAAACATTAGGGCTTAGGCCGATGCACCCAAATCCTTGAAACTCTGTTGTCTCAAGCAGTTCCATAGATACATATTTTTTTAAAGTCACTACCAATCAAGTGTAAGATTATATCTAAATTTGATCTAAAAGTAATATTCATGGCATGAAAAAAATTAAGATTTTGTATTTGTGACTTAAGAGTCTATGCTTTTATCTTATGGAGTTTCAAACCTTATATGACTTTTCCAAGTGATAGAAATGTTGGGATATATTGGATTTGGTCTTTCATTTAAACATGTATTCAGAATCAGCTAATGTGATTAAAATGATCAAAAGCAGCATGTGTTATTATAACAGCATGTTGTAGCTGCATGTATGTATTCTAACATACTGAAATGTTCACGAAGCTCAATTCATTATTTGGCAATATTCCATTTAGTTTTGTTTTAACTGTGTGAGGAACTATGACATAATTCATTACTAATATCTCACTGATAAGAAGACAGACCATATCTATTAATGATGACAAATACTCTAAGACGCTGGTTAAGACTACCTCTGTGCCTTTGCTTCCTCATCTGGAAATGGAACTTATAGTGGTAGCCTCCTACTAGACTTCTTGCAAGTGCTAAATAAGTTATTATGTGTAACTTCATTGATGAGCGGTTGACCATGGGTAGTTCCATGAAATGACAAAATATATTGGTTTTACATTTCAAGGATTCACATTTCATCTCTTTCTTGTAAAGTACACTGAGGACTCTCATGACTGTAGTACAGCTCTATGCTACTCTCCATGTGGTCTGTGAACATAAGCATCAGTCAGAAACTTGTTAGAAATTCAGAAGTTGGGGCACAATCCCAAGCCTCTGAACTCACGATTTGAATTTTAATACCATTGAATAATGTTAGGTCATTTGTGTGCACATTAAAGTTTGTGGAGTACCAATACAGGTGCTCCTTTCAATTATTCTCTATACCACCTTATCACAGCATCTCAGTATACCTAAAGTATTCCACTATTACCTCATATTAATTGGCTTTTCCTATATGAAGGTTTTTTTTATTTAGATAAAGAGATTAAAAGGTAAAATCTCCAGTTATAAAGTCAATGGGTAATAAAAAGTATGACAAAGGGAATATAGTCGAAAACATTGTATGGTGACAAATGGTGATTACAATCCTCAGATGAGCACTGAGTAATATATAAAATTGGTGAATCAATACAATGTTCACCTGAAACTGGTATGATATTGTATGTTACTTATACCTTAATAAAAATTTTAAAAGTACAATTATAAAACTAAAATCAATTAAAAAATGAAGTGGATGACCATATGAAAATTTAAAACATGAACTACAAAATTAAAGAAGGAGGAGGAGAAACAAGCAGATTGCATTGAAAGGCTCATCAATTGTCTAGAATTTGTCAACCAAAAAAAGCGTATTCTTTCCTTTGCCATTTGATTTGTATTTATAGCCTGCAGTTTGATCAGATACGAAGAGAAAAGTACGGCGACTGTGTACAAAATTTGATTGATGTTCTGTGCAATGGTCGAACTAGAGTGGCTATTGCACAGCACTGTCCAGGACTTCGGGCTTTAAGAAAGCAAAACAGGAAAATATGAATTATTGCAGTTTCCTGGGGCAAAATGCATCAGAGTACAACATAAGTAAACCACGGTTCAGTGACTTCCACTCTACAGAAAGAGATTTAGGTTGTGATGTATACGAAATAAAATGCCTCAGATATATCCACCTGCAAAGTCACCCATAGGGTACCATGAGAGGGAGTCAAGTCAGGGAACAATGATGATGGGCTATTTGGGGACATTTTGATAGGTTCCTAAGTATCACAGTACAGCCTGACTACAAAAACCTGCTGTGGTTTTGCTGGGAAGGAATTTGTAAGGCCAGTGTCAGTGTAATCCCTCCCGTGTGTTTCTTAAATAATTTTTCCCTTTCCTTTCTTTTCTTCTTTCTTTTCATTTATTTTCTGATCCTGGCGTAGATGGTATTGCCTTTCCACCATTCCTTCGCTCTCTGGTATGTGGAATGATTCATATATCCTACACTGTCTGCCTTCCCATCTTTAGTAACACAAATACACACACACACACACACACACACACACGACATAATTTTGAGCCATGGAGCTTCTGGAATCTGGCCTTTATATTAGTTTATTTGTAAGAACCCCACAGAGAATTAGAGCCAACACATAGGTAATAGGTAAATATAAATACGTATGCATATATATGTAAAGAAATTTACTTCAGGAAATGACCTAATTCAATTGTAGAGGCTTAGTGAGTTTAGAATCTGATGGGGGAGGCCTTTAGGCTGTTAAATCTGTTTAGGTCCAAGTCAATCTGCTGGAGAATTCCCTCTTGCTAGGGAGGTCAGCCCTTTAGTTCTATTCAGGCCTTCAAATGATTGGAGAAGGTCACTCACATTATAGAGACTTTGCTGTAAACTTTGGCTTACAGATTTAAATGTGTATCTCACCCAAAACATGCAGCATCTGTTGACCAAACCTATTTAAGCGTTGTGCCCAGACATGTTGACAAATAGAATGAACCATCAAGTTGTTTAAAAAAAGAATTTAAAATAGTGAAAAAAGACTTTAACGTCTGCCTGAAGACATTAGATAAAACTGGAAAGATGATACCTCAGAAAAATGGACACCTAAAAAAATAATAATTAACCTCACAATACTAGTTATTACTCTGTCATCTGTCTTCAACAGACTTCATTTATAATAACTTTATATTATCTTTATATCCATAATATTTAACAGTGTTGATGTACAAAGCATATATGTGCGTGTAATTGCATAATCTCAATAAACTACGCCACTCATCCATTCACTTAGTTATTGGCTCAAAAGTATTTATTGATTATTTACTTGTGTCAGACATTCTTTTAAATGCTTGGAAAACACACAGTGAACACAATGGAAAAATTATAACCATTCGCCATATTTCTGAAGTTAGAAAACTCGAAATTTTGCAGAACTTTGAATATTTTTATCAAAATATCCTACCCGTAACATATCCCGAATCTTGAATATATCTACTTTCCTATCCTTCAACTTGTCTAACTTGCCTACATCACTGGTCCGTTGCTTTCAGTTTCTTTTCCTTGAACTCAAAAGTGCCACAGCTTGCCAACCATAGTAAATAACTCTACCAGGCACATTTTCTTCTATCTCCTTGCTGCCAAAATCAGATGAGAGCAAACAAAAAAACCCAAAAAGCGACACAAAACCTCAAAACCAAAAAACATTCACTTTAGGTCACATTTGATGATGACATTTACTTCACTTATGATGCCCAATCTGCAAGCTTGTCTCAACTAGGTGGAGGAAATCACTCTGGTATGCTTCTTCCTACCATTGGTTATGTACAAGAGAGTCCCATATCCACACACCAGAGAGAGTGAGTTTTTTTTTTAATATTTTTTTTATTTATTTGGCAGAGATAGAGAGAGAACACAAACAGGAGGAGTGATGGGCAGAGAGAGAAGGAGAATCAGGCTCCCTGCTGAGTGGTGAGACCAATGTGGGGCTCGATCCCAGAACCCTGGAATCATGACCTGAGCTGAAGGCAGACCCTTAACCAAGTGGGTCACCAGATGTCCCAAGAGTGAGTGTTAAAAGTCAAATTTCAATGTTTGTCACTTGCTTCCTTCAACTAAAATAATGTCTGTTTCTCAGTAGCCTGTACAGAGCCTCCATGACCTGGCCCCTTGCAGCTCTCTGGCTGAACCTTATCCCGCCTATTAATACAACCTTCTCTAGCCGTATGAACTTATGAATGTGCATCTTCTCTCCTAATATTCTGGATGTTTTTTTTTAATATTCTGGATCTTAAACATGTGCTTCCAGCCCAGAGATACTTGTTCTTGATGGACAATTCATAAATACACTTCAGGTTGCTGCTTAACCATCAATTTCCTTAACTCCTGAATTATTATAGATATTATTACATGATTCCCTAACTTCACACTTCATTTCATAGCACTGCTAAGTTCATAAGCATGTAACATTTTGTGTTTCTTGGCTCTATTTCCCAAGCAGACAATATGCTTCATAAGGTATGTAACCTGGTTGGCCTTCCTTCTACCGGTGCTTTAGCAACAAGACTTAGATACAGCCCGTGTGGAATTAATAAAGGAGTAAAAGATTATATACACACAGAAACAAGTACTTACAAGAGAATATTTTGTAATGACCTGTACGTTACCATCTATTCCCTATTCATACTCTACTGCGAATCTACTATCTATTTTATTCTCAGGTAATGCCTTATTCCCTCCATAAATTGTACGGATCAAATTGCAACTTCTCCTGATACTTTTTCTTAGCTTCCTCTGTGTATTCTTGTGAGATCATCCTGGACACAATCCCTTGCTTGAGTTTGTCATAAAACCTAGTCAGTTCATGTTTGCCAAATGATTCCATAGCTAAAGCATCTTGCCTTATGTTACCAAACATTTCATTTACTTTTGATTTTCCATGTCCCACATTTTCTATTGCTTTTTCCTTTTTTGATTATCTACATTTATTACTACTTACAATAATTTAGTATCCTCCAAACAAAAAAGAGAAAGTCCTTGAAAGCAGCAATTTTTGTTACTTTATTATCCACTGATTCTGCAATTCCTAGATGTGTTTAACATATATTAAAAATCAATAAACAATATTGTTTCATTGATTGTGTTATATGCCATTATATCTCTTTTACAAATATTTTTGAAGACATATCCATTTAATAACAATACAGGGGTGCCTGGGTGTCTCAGTTGGTTAGGAGCCTGACTCTTGATTCCAGCACAGGTCATGACCTCAGAGTCATGAAATCAAACCCCTCATCAGGCTCCATGCTCAGCATGGAGTCTGCTTGAGATTCTCTCTCTCCCTCTACCTCTGCTCCTCCTCCTACTTTCACTCACTCACTCATTCACTCTCTCTAGAATAAATAAATAAATAAATAAATAAATAAATAAATAAATAAATAAATAAAATATTTAAAAATAACAATAGGGAGAACCTGGGTGGCTCAGTCAATGAAGCATCTGTTTTTCAGCTCAGATCATGATCCCAGGGTCCTGGGATGGAGCCCTGCATTGAGCTCCCTGCTCACCGAGGAGCCTGCTTCTCCCTCTCACTCTGCTACTCTCACTGCTTGTGTGCTCTCTCTCTGTCAAATGAAAATAGTAATAATAATAATAATAATAGAAATGAATGTGAATAACAATTGTTTTATTTTTTTCAATTAAAAAAAAAAAAAAAGCTATGGGCAGCCTGGGTGGCTCAACAGTTTGGTGCTGCCTTCAGCTCTGGATGTGATTCTGGAGACCCGGCATCGAGTCTCACGTTGGGCTTCCTGCATGGGGTCTGCTTCTCCCTCTGCTTGTGTCTTTGCCTCTCTCTTTCTGTGTGTCTCTCATAAATAAATAAAATCTTTATTTAAAAAAATAAAAAAAAATAAAAAAAACTGATGATTAAGTGATAAGGTCATTTTTAATGATCTACTCACCTGGAGTTTTAAATAAAGTATTTATCATCAGATAAATACATTTTATTTCTGTCTGATAACAGCATGTTTAGGAAATTATAAACTCCTTAAAATAAATTCTCAAGTATACCATCACAGAAATGACCAAAATGTGCTACACTGTGAAGGCCAACTATAAAAATTAACAAAGGCTAGTGGTTCCAAAAATAGAGTGTCGAGTTTATCAGGGTAGAGTGAATGAGGTTCCATGAATGTAATGCTTTGAAGTTTCAGTGACCTCATCAATAATAGAGGGATAATAAATTCTCTCTCATCTGTAGTGATTTTGAAGATTTAAAGAAATATATATGAAAGGCTAAAGATATTTCCTGGTGTGTATTAAATAATAGATTCTACTTAATAAGGTTATGCTCATATTAGTGAATATGAATTTAGGACATCTTGTACTGAATCATTAATATTTAGATATGCAGGCTATCATAGTTATTCTATATTTGAAGTGTGGATATATTTTGAATTCAAGTGTAAAATTGTCTAAATCTTCTACTGAACTGAGAAGGATATATCTGTAGCATGTAGAATGATACTAAACACATTGTGTCAAATATATCTTACTCTCAATTCCAATTTTGAGTTACGAAATAAAGAAACTAAACAAAATACAAATTCATTAGACTACTGGCATGGTATACTGTTCTGGGGAAAAGAGGGAACTGAAACAGGTGGTGAGATGGGGATTTCAAATGTCCACTTTTTCTGTTATTTAATAATCTTTATCTCCATATAGTATATATTATTAAGAAGTGGATATATTTTCCTATTATCGTTCTAATCAATAATCTATCCCAGTTTAAAACACATAGTTTAACACTGAACCTTTCCAGTGGAAAATAAATTGCAACTGGTAGTATAGTAAGAGATTGAGAATAACATTTACAAAAATATCAACATTTGCTCCAGGAATCTTTACCTGCTGGACAATATGCAGTATTTCATGACATGCAATTTTACTCATCCCTGGAGAATATGTGTATACGGAATGCAATGTTCAGACTTCACTGTTTTAAAAGAGACTTTTGATGTTCTTTCTTCTAATTTACTAAGTACTTGGCCTTGCACTGATTACTTTGGTTGAACCAACTTTGGTTTCCTCATATATATTTATTTAAGATTTATTTATTTATTTATATGAGAGAAAGAGCATGAGAGGGAGGGTCAAAGGGAGAGGGAGAGAGAATCTCAAGCAGACTCTGTGGTGAGTACAGAGCCCTACATGGGGCTGGATTACACAACCCTGAGATCATGACCTGAGCTGAAACAAGAGTCGGATGTTTAACTGACTGTGTCACTCAAGTGCCCCCGGTTTCCTTATTTTTAAGATGTAAATAACAATAGTGCCAGCTTATGTAAATGACATAAGGATTATATGAGATATAAATAAACTAGCACATTAATAACTGTCAGATCAGTTACTATTGCTCAAATCAGTAATAAAAAATCTTGAATTCTATTAGTAAGTGCCAAAATCTTCATTCAGTTTTACCTGTTTCATTATATAGCCATCACATTTAGTTAATTATGCAGCAAATTTAATTAATTATGCAGCACATATAAATATATTTAACCAAAGACTAACATTAAATAACATTTTGTAAACTATGTTTACTGGAAAATAATAAATGTGGAACTGGAATCAATTCTAAATAATCAGTGGTTTTATTCTAAAAATCTCAAATATCTACAAATAGTACCATCTATTTGAATCAACTGTAAGATGCTGTTGGAAGTAGTCATTTCTATTTCTCTTGCTTCCTTTTTATTCCCCATTTGGCCTGTAATTACTTTAAGGTTGCTATCAGCAGAATACTTCCCACTGTGCATCCCTATGAAATAATTGCACCACACGGCATATAAAAGGTTTATATTCAGACTGTTATTTTGGGTTCTTTAGCAACACAAATGCACCTGTTCTCAACACAATTAGGGTAAGCCATATTGAAGATAATCAAAACAAATAATGAAAAATGGTTTGCTTGATTTGGAAAATAAGGCATAATGCCTACTCAGGCATTGGCAAAGCTTTGATAGTGATGCTGTGCAGAATTAACATACTTAATGAAAATTGATTTTGTTTATGTACAGAGGTAATGGATATGCCTGCATAATTTCTGGGCATTGGCTCTTAGTTATTAATTATTATTTTATAATTTACCCAAGACAATTCAAGCCAAAGGTAGCATCTGTTTGGCACTGAGGTTCTACTTAGATTTAATTTTCCAGTTCAAGAGAAATAGCTAGAGAGAGTCAAATAAACTATTCAAGGTCACAAAAACAGTAATCTGCCTTGATTAGAGATCTACTGCAGCTCAGATAGTCAATTATAAGAGTTTACCACCAAAATACATTCTTGTCCACATATTATCACACAGAGAAAAAAGTAGAAGAATAGATAAAGAATCAGACAGATACCTGTTTTTTTTTAATACAAGTACCTCTTTCCCTCTGACATTTCTAAAAAGATATTCACAATGCTGTCAGTTTTATACTTCCTCGTTATCTTTCCAACTATAGTCAGAAAACAATAAAAAGTACTTTACAATTCCCGTGCCATCATATCATAAACAATCCTTTGAATTAATACTTAGATATCTGAAAAACTTTATCCATGTGACTAAAATTGAATTTAACTTTTAAAAATTTAGTTTGAAAAAACTAAGTCTCTAAGCCACTTTCCAGATAGGCACACCTTCTAAAAATTACCCAATTTATGCATCCTTGACATTTGCATAGTGCTTTTGCAGTTTAAAATTCATAGTAACATTTAATTTCATTCCAAATTAATCACAATAGAGATTTTGTTAACATTATTACTTCACAGAGGAAATCTGTAATGAAATTAGATCAAGAAATGGAGATGAAGAGAGAATATTATAAAGTTCATATATTTAAGATGTGATATGAAAGGAATTAGAGCTTTAGTCTGTTGTATTTTAATCCAGAACCATGTATCTAGCTCATCCACTGCTAACGCTCTAATATTAATCTCGTTGTGAAGCTTAGAATGTGGCTCTATCAATATTGGATGAAATAAATTGTACTGAATTCTCCTGCTCTTTCTATTGTACGCTACTTCTTCATTCAGATACATTTTTTTTTAATGCAGTGTCATTATTCCAAGTATATTACTTGATGAAATTTTGGAATTTATAGAAAATTCTCTTCTGCACCAAGCAGTGTTTGAGTTCCCAGTTTGGCCTGTCATCAAATGGCTCTAAAAATATAGTGCAAATACTATTTTTTAGGAGATATTTGTCTTCCTTTAGATAATTAAGTTATAGGACTAGTTAAAAATAGAATATATCAACATATTATACTACAGGAGAATCCATCTAATCACTGCTTTGTGTATTACAGTATACAAATATACATACTTAATATACCTCCTATGAAACCCATGCAGAATTAAAAAGGAATAATCTCTAGCATTAATAACAATTACATATTTTAGTTTGGTATTTTTAAAGTAGTTATCTCTCTCCTTATATGACATACATTTTGATTTCTTTTAACATTAAGTTTTCAGGGCAGCCCAGGTGGCTGAGTGGTTTGGTGCCACCTTCAGCCCAGGGCCTGCCTGATCCTGGAGACCCGGGATCGAGATCGAGTCCCATATCGGGCTCCCTGCATCTCCCTCTGCCTGTGTCTCTGTCTCTCTGTCTCTCTCTCTCTCTCTCTTGTCTCTCAGGAATAAATAAAATAAAATCTTAAAAAAAATACTTAAAAAGTTTTCAGATAAATTTCTCTAAAGAGTAATATATGATATACTAAATTACATAATTTTAAATATGTAACAACCAGGAAAAGAAGAAGAGAACATACTTTTCCTCCTCATTGCTGTAGAGTTCATGAAGCAGTATGCTACGTGGCTTTCCATGCCCACAGTATAGGTTCATATCACACATACTGTGACTTGAGTTTAATAATTTTATCTAAGCATATGTTCTCTTTCTTTCTCTACACACAGCCACATCTTCTTATTTATTCATCTATTGATAGATACTTAGGTTGCTTCCAGATCTCGGCTATTGTAAATAATGCTGCAATAAACACAGGGGGGCATATGTCTCTTTTAATACGGGTTTTCTCTCATGAATAAATAAATAAAATCTTTTAAAAAGGGGGGGGGGGCGGCCTGGGTGGCTCAGTGGTTTAGTGCCGCCTTTGGCCCAGGGTGTGCTCCTGGAGACCCAGGATCGAGTCCCACGTCAGGCTCCCTGCAGGGAGCCTGCTTTTCCCTCTGCCTGTGTCTCTGCCTCTCTCTCTCTCTCTCTCTCTCTCCTCTCTGTGTTTCTCATGAATAAATAAATAAAATCTTTAAAAATAAATAAACATAAACAAACAAACAAACAAATAAATAAGGGTTTTGTTTTCTTTGGATATTCCACCCAGAAGTGGAATTGCTTGATCTCAATGGCATTTTTCACAGAACTAGAAAAAGGAATTGTAAAATATGTATGAAACACAGAAGATTCTGAATAACCAAAGCCATCTTGAGAAGGAACAACAAAGCTGAAGCAGCGCTCAGTCCATTGAGCATATGACTTGATGTCGGTTCAGGTCATGATCTCAGAGTCATGAGATTGAGCCCTGCATTGGGCTCCACGCTCAGTGTGGAGTCTGCTTGAGATTCTCTCTCTCCCTCTCCTTCTGCCTCTCATTCCACCCATGCTTATTTTCTCTAGATACATAAATAAATAACATTTAAAAAAAAGACAAAGCTGGAGGTATCACACACCCTGATTTCAAACTATACTACAAAACCATAATAATCAAAACAGTATGGCACTGATAGAAAAACAGAACATAGATCAGTGGAATAAAGAGCCCAGGGATAAACCCATGCATATATGCTCAAATAATCTATGACAAAGGAAGAGAGAATATACAATGTGAAAAAGTCTCTTCAATAGATGGTGTTGAGAAAATGGACAGCTACTTGCAAAAGAATGAAATGAACTGCTATCTTACATCATATAGAAAATAAGATCTCAGTCATTACCATATTTGTTATAATAAGTTGATCAGAATTATATGTCAGAAGTTATATAACATCATTAAATTCTTCTGAAAATAGTGATACGAAGTTAAAAATTAAAGAAAAAGAAGTCATAGGAATGAACAATGCCCACAAAGTAACATTTAATGGAACCCATAACTTTTGTAGGTAAGATGGAAAAATACTGTATTTTTCGAGTAAAATACTCCGTAGTGAAAATGTTGGAGATAAGAAAATGTGCCAGAAAGATGACCAAATCGATACTTTACAATACATCATGGTTAAGCTTCACTTTCTTTTCATCAAATATCTAATTGGAAACACACTATGCAGTCACAAAACTCATCAGAATTTCATGTTTATTCTGTGAGAAATCAGATACCTAAAGATAGAGAAATTATTGAAAAACATGTTTACGCCCTGCTCCCTTATTATAGGAAGTGATTATTTGACTAACAAAGAACTGTAGCTGTAAAAAATGCCAGAATATATTCACAGATGCAAAATAGCTTGATTACACTCTACTTCAATTGGGAGTCCAAAAACAGCTCATTCAGTGAGTGTTCATTAAAGCCAGCTTCTGGAAACTTGCTGTCAATGATTCAATTTTCTAAGGAAAGAAATTGTTGAAAGGAGATTTAAATGGGTTTAAAGTTGTCACCTTTAGGAAGCAAATAATCCCGAGTACTAAAGGCCTACTCTGGATAACATTTAAGCAAATATTTTACTTTTCAATTTTAACACATTCTGGACTTTATAAATGGGGGGAAGAGGTAGTATGACCTGTTTTTCCTGAGCATCAAGTTTTCAACTTAACTTTATCAGGATTAAAGTACAAAAAAAAATATTATGTGTGTCTAGAAGGAATACAAAGAAATCTGAAGTTTCTTCCAGAAGCTTTTTGTAGAACTTAAATTTTAAGTCATTTATTAAAGAGCCACTCTATGGGTCTTTATTCATAAATAGCTTTGATAAATATAATGGATATTCTTTGAAATGATGCATTTCTTCTTAGCAACTTTTTTTTTTCCTTAGTCACTCCAATTTCAGTCCTGGAATTGAACTAATGGTTTTGAAGACTCCTGCCTGAAGCATAGGGCTGCCGGGAAATTGTGCAGTTGAGCACACAGTGCTCCTACGTACACAATCCAAAGCTGACCATAGAACACCAGAAATTTCAAAATTATTACGTTGTTCTTGGTCTACTTATCACGTTCCCAGTAAGGTAAAACTACTTAAAACTACTCCTAGTAGTTGGGAGAACTTTATCTAAACCTGCTTCTCTGCTTCTTTACCATATGCTAATATGTATACATGTACATGGTTAAAATTAAAAAAAAAAAAAGAAAGAAAAATAAGCCTTGAAAGTTCCCTGAGCAAATAAAACTAGTTTAGTCATACAAACAAATTTTAGTTTAGCTTATTTTGCAAGGCTAACTTGACCCAGGTCATTTCTTGTTTATGCCTCTGGAAATCATAAGAAAACAAACTGTCCCCCAAGGTTGATAGGAGGTAACCACTGACCAATTCCCTATCATTTAAGAAAATGGTAATAGCTTAACCAATCACTATGACAAGTAAATGGTCACGACCTTTTCACTATATAAGCTGCTTTGTAACAATATACCCCAGAGCCTCATTTAATCTTTGGGTTTGAGTGCTCCCAGGTTCCAAACTGCCATTTTGGTTTATGCACAATAAAATTTTACTAATTACTATTTCAGCAACTCATTGGTTTTACTTCTATTTCTGAACTTTTGACAATATAAAATATGATTAGAAATGTAATATTTAATATAAATGTGTATTATATAAACATATATTTAAGATTAATTCTGAAAGTTATTGAAATATTAAGATACGACCATTAGAATTGCAGGTTTGAGTACAAAAAAAAAAGGAGATACTTTTGGTTGTTTGTTTTCAACATGAAACAAAGAATGTCTAAGGAATATATTTGAGTAGATAATAAATCAAACTAGGAAAATATCTCTCTGTAGATTCAAAATAATTTCTCTTGGGTGGCGAGTGTGTCAGATGTACAGAAAATAACATTACACGTAATATCCAGGATTATGGTATTAATATTGAGAACAATTATGAATAATATATTATTACATAAATATTTCTTATATAGTAAATTTGCTTAAAAACCAAAATGTGGTCTTTAGAAGATATTTATACAGTAATACTGCACTCAAAGGTATGCACCCTTATTGAAACAATGATTTTTCATTATCTGGAAATAAAGATGTATTATCTGACCTTTTATTTTAAAATATGACTTCAGGGGCACCTGAGTGATTCCATCCTTTAAGGGTCTGACTCCCCCCCCCCAAAAAAAAGGGGTCTGACTCCCTGTTTTGGCTCAGGTCCTATCTCAGGGTCCTGAGATTGAGCCCCACGTCAGAAGTTTGCCTGACATCCTCTTCCTCTCTCTCCCTCTGCCCCCCCCTAAAGTAAATAAATATTTTAAAAATTAAAATATGACTAGCCAAGTATTTGTATATATAGTTATGTTGCAACATTGTCTTTTTTTCCTCGTTAGCCTCTGCCAAATAAAAAGATGCAGCGACTGGTTTTAAATTGCTCAGATATAGAGAATTTATGACAGAAACCTTATAAACTCGGATTATGAAGTTGAGGGAAATGTTCTTATAAGAACTGTAACTGTAATTTTGAATTTTTGAAATGTTGATTATTTCTAAAACTTCACTTTTGCCCATTCTTGCCCTTCTCAGGGGATTATTCTGTAGCAATAACGAAATTTTCGAAGCAATGCACACAGGTGGAAATTCCACCTGCGCCGTCTCATGCTCTTCGATTAGGATATGCACAGGGAGGCCTAGAGCATCTGGCATTTGCTTAAAGCTACTCTGAGGCACGAGTGGAAATAATCAATGACATGTGATATGGCACCAGCTATTGGATTGTGGACGAGGTTCCTCGGTGGCAACAATCAGCCCCACATGTCAGGGTGCAGGCAGGAGAAGTTTCCATTTGCTCAGGAGGAAGTCGCGTGCTGGGCGGTATTTGTAACCCGTGCACCTGGCAGAGCGCAGGCGGAGGCCCCGACACGCACAGGGCCTCGGCGCAGGTGGGCCGGTCGCAGGTAGTGAAGGCTGCGCTGCACGCGATGCGCAAAGGAAGGAGCGTGGCCTCGGTGGGGGGCTACGTAGGGCACACAGGTGGACTCGCGCCCATCGCGGCCCCGACTGTGTACACGCACCCGTCTCGGTAGCATCGACTCGATTTGCACCACGCCCCGCCGTCGGGTGCGCATCTGCCAGTGAGTGTGCGCGGACACACACCGACCCCGGGAAGCGCCCGGCCGAGCCCCGCGCCGCCGGCCGCCTGGGCCCCGAGCGCTCCCGGGACCGCACCTGCCGGGAGGAGCACCTGCCTGGAGGAGCACCTGCCTGGAGGAGCACTTGTCGGGAGGAGCACCTGCCTGGAGGAGCACTTGTCGGGAGGAGCACCTGCCGGGAGGGCACTTGCCTAGAGGAGCATCTGCTAGGAGGAGCACCTGCCTGGAGGAGCACCTGTCAGGAGGAGCATCTGCTAGGAGGAGCACCTGCCGGGATGACACTTGCCTGGAGGAGCACCTGCTGGGAGGAGCACCTACCGAGATGGCATTTGCCTGGAGGAGCACCTGCTGGGAGGAGCACCTACCGAGATGGCATTTGCCTGGAGGAGCATCTGCTGGGAGGGCACTTGCCTGGAGTGCACCTGCCAGGAGGAGCACCTGCCTGGAGGAGCACCTGTCGGGAGGAGCATCTGCTAGGAGGAGCACCTGCCGGGATGACACTTGCCTGGAGGAGCACCTGCTGGGAGGAGCACCTACCGAGATGGCATTTGCCTGGAGGAGCACCTGCTGGGAGGAGCACCTACCGAGATGGCATTTGCCTGGAGGAGCACCTGCTGGGAGGGCACTTGCCTGGAGTGCACCTGCCAGGAGGAGCACCTGCCTGGAGGAGCATCTGCTGGGAGGGCACTTGCCTGGAGTGCACCTGCCAGGAGGAGCACGTTATGGGAGGAACACCTGCTTGGAGGAGTTCCTCCCGGGATGGCACCTGCCAGGAGGAGCACCTGCAGGGAGGGCACTTGCCAGAAGGAGCACCTGCGGGGAGGAGCACCTGCCAAGATGGCACCTGCCAGGAGGGCACCTGCTGGAAGGAGCACATGTCGAGAGGAGCACCTGCTGGGATGGCACTTGCCTGGAGGAGCACCTGCTGGGAGGAGCACCTACCGGGAGGAGCACTTGCCGGGATGGCATTTGCCGGGAGAAGGACCTGCTGGGGAGGCACTTCCAGGAGGAGCACCCTATGGGAGGAGCACTTGCTGGGAGGAGCACCTCCTGGGATGGCACCTGCCAGGAGGAGCACCTGCCAGGAGGGCACCTGCTGGAAGGTGCATCTGCTGGAAGGGCACCTGCCGGGAGGAGCTCCTGCTGGGAGGAGCACCGGCTGGAAGGGCACCTGCAGCCCCCCAGTCCATCAGGAGGAGCAGGGCCGCCTCAGCCGGTCCGGGAGCCCCCTGGGGAGCGCACACTGGGCAGCCGCCTGACCTGCTCCTGGGAACTTCCAGATGTTCCAAGAGCTGCCAGTTTGGTGCCTCCGCCGGACACAGCCTCGTGGCAGGGCTAGGACGCCCAGCACAGACCTCCGTGGCCACCGCAGGCATCCAGGCGCTCAGGCCAAGGACAAGCAGCTCCCCCGCGACCTGCCAGTCCCCCGCAGGCAGGCCTGTTGGCTGTGCCCCCCCCCCAGGAGGGGCATGCGGGTGGCCCCCCAGCAGGTGCATGGTCGAGCCTCCCAGCAGGTGCCTGCACAGCAGCCCCCAGCAGGTGCATGGCGGAGCCCCCCAGCAGGTGCAGGACCCAGATGCTGAGCTTCTCGGGTGAACAGTCACTTATCTCATGATTCCAGAATGTTCGGGATCAAAAGCGGGCAGGACATCATGCTACATGAGGCTGAATCGTTTTAAGATTCGACACTTGCCTCTGACCTTGCATGTGACAGTTTGTCTTCAACGACATGTATTTTGCAGTCGTGAAAAAGCTAAAGCAAGAGCCCAGGGCATCCTCGATCAGTGTCATTGGGCCTGAGGGGGTAGGAGCACAGCTGGCAACTCAGTGGCTCCCAGCCCCAGGGTGGAAGCAGCACATCGTGTCCCCTAGAATTAATTCATCAGGGGCACCTGGGGGGCTCGGCAGTTGAGCATCTGCCTTCAGCCCTCGTGTGATCCCGGGGTCCTGGGATCGAGTTCCGCACCCCGCTCCTCCGCAGGGAGCCTGCTTCTCCCTCTCTCTCTGTGTCTCTCATGAATAAATAAAAAAAATCTTATAAAAATAATAATTTATCAAGTCAAGTCACAAGGTCACTTTTCAATTGATCCTACAAATTTAACTCACCCTTTCCCCCCAAGGTTTTTCCCCATCCACTCAGATCATGGAGCTTAGAGTCTATAATCAGCATAACGCGCATAGTCTCCACCACTGCTGAAACAGAGTGGCCTCTTCATTGTGTCTTCATGTAGCTTTTCTTAACGTGGATGCTTATAAACAAAAAAGACAAGTATCTGCCCCATTTTGATTCTAAGCTGTTCCCAGAACCAATGGCCACGCTCATATTACTGGAAGTACTTCCTAGGAATTGGATGTCTTATTGCATCATGTCTTAAAAAAAAAGAAAGAAAGAAAGAAAGAAAGAAAGAAAGAAAGAAAGAAAGATTTATTTCTTTATTTGAGAGAGAGAGAGAGAGAGGGAGAGAGAGAGAGAGAGAGAGATCACGTGCAAGGAAACGGGAGGAGCAGAGGAAGAGGGAGGGGGAAAGAGAACAGCAGAGTCCTCAGGGAGAGGAGCCCAGAGTGGGGTGCTGGATCCCACAACCCTGAGATCATGACCTGAGCTGAAATCTACAGTCAGACACTTAACTGAGTCACCCAGGTGCCCTGCGTCATGTCTTTACATCTTTTGAGTTAATTTTGGATAATTTGGGCCTATGGACTCCCCTGCAAGAGCCACACTTTTAATGACATTTCTCTGAGTCATGTTTTTCACCCAAAAGTACTGAATAGGCACCACCATAAGCAATATGGGCATTTTAGCAGTGGGTGTAAAGGTCAGGTTATTTATTTAATTCTTGCCTTATGAATCAGTTGCTCCAATAATTATTTAATTTTATATTTTACTGATTTTTTTTTTTTTTTGTAAGATAGTACTTGCTGTTTCTGGCTCTAAAATTCCTGAAATGCGTGTATAGTTTCTCGTCCTATTGAACTCAGCCTGCAGATGACCCAGTTATTTTGAGCACCTATCACTTTCCCGTACCACCTTGCCAAGCACAGAAACAAGCACACACGAAAAATTTCCTGTTTTCCAGTCTTACTCTGTAAGTTTACCAAGTTTATGAAGCATTTTATCTGCTTTCCTAGTTATCACTAACAACCACATATAAAAGCTACTGAATTATGTTAGTCACCATTCTTCAAGACGTCAAAAGAATTTCTTAGCCAACTTGTTGGTATGTTGTTGTTGTTGTTTGTTGTTGTTGTTGTTGTTGTTGTTGTTGTTATGGCGACACCTGACTTCTAGATGCCAATGTCTGTTTCTGTCAGGATGGGGTATGATACATGTGGTAGCAAACCACTTCCAAAATCCAGGGAGGTAATCGGCAAAATTTATTTCTCTAGCACAGTAGTGTCTCTAACTAAGGTTGGCACCAGGGAGTTGGGCGGGGGGAGTCAGAAGAGCAAGTATCTGATCACCAAAGTCACTCAAGTAACCTAAATAAAAGATGTTTCATCTTTACAGTGCTTCCGCTAGAAACACGGTAACCCCGGCACCACCTATTCTACTTTCAGCCAAGAAGGGACACATATAATTTCTGCTCATGTTTCACTTGGCAGAGCAATTCAAATGACAATTATGAAGAGCCAAGTGCTAGAGAAATGTCGTAGGGAGGAAAGCAACAGCACAGAGCATGCTTGGTGCACGATATTAATGCCTTCTATCTGTAGTCCTTTGGGCCATCTAATTTAAATCTAGTAATTTTGTGAGTAGAAAATGCAAATTTTATGAATGGAAATGACTATATTTATAAGAAAATGCTGAACTCACTTCTAAAGATGAAAGAGAAACTCCGTTATCATATGTGCTGTAACATCCTGGTATTTGATGGTCTAAAAGGCACGTTTAATGGCAAGATGCTATACCTAAAACATAGTAGTCAACGTGCTCAGGTCTTTTCTATTCAGATTTTCAAAGAATGAGACACCAGCACGATTGCTCATCATAGTATGATCTTCCTAATTCCTTTACAATGAAAATATAGTGTATGTCACCCACAGTCAGCCAAATCCAAGAATGGTTAGAAGTTTCACTTTTTTTTAACCTCCATTGTCTCTGGCGATTAATCATAAATACCTAAGCTTCTTGTGGTTTATATTTGCCCTGTTTTTTTTTTTTAATTTTTATTTTTATTTTAACAGTACAGGGTCCTGTTAGGCTCTTCAACTTTAAAATCAGGGAACTTAGCAAAGGCTCAGGACTTAATCTATTTCCTTTTTTTTGTTGTTGTTTTTCATGGACTCATGCTATAAACAAGCAATTGTTGAGAGAAAGCTCTTTCCTGATGGTGAAGAGAATTGCTGATTTTTCTTCCTCTGCATAAACAAAATTATATTCACTTGGAGTGATAAGACATGATCTTTAGGCATTGGTCTCATAAAAACTCAATTTTCTGCTGGTGACAATCAAAGGTCCTTTTTAACTTCTCTATCTTCCCTCTTACCTCGGTCAAATAATTTTATATCTGACTTTCCACTTCCTTCTACAAGTGGCTTCTTTAACTTTTTGGTGGCTTAAACAAAAAATGCCTATAGTTTTTCCCCTCCTATGAAAAGGTGTGATTTTTTTTTTTTTCTCCACCTCTCAAGTTTGAATGGCCACACTGAGTTTTGGGCAATGACCAAACATGATCTGATCTTCCTTGTCCAGTGGGACATCATCTCTTGCTATGGTTAGGAAGGCCGGCCACGACCATCCTGTGAAGAGCCACAATAGAGTCTGCAAAATACTGAGAGATATGTGACAGTTCACTCCTGTCATCTCAGCCAAACACTCATAGTCAAGGACTCGGTTCCTTGCCTCTGTCTGCACAGATGTAGTCAACCCTTTGACCTGTGAGAAAAAAAAAAAAAAAAAAAAAAGGAATATTGAAGAAGCCAGTACCTTCTCCTTTGGCTTCTTGCTTGCATCTCTACAAGTGACTGAATAAAAAGTCTTGATTGTTCTTTTTAATTTGTCTTATTATCTTAATTGACCTCCTCGAAACCTGGCAGCTCAGGGCTCTCTCTGACTCTGTCAAGCTGACACGGCCCAGGTGGTATATGCTGACAGCTTTATCCTGTATTCCTGCAAGTCATATACATTTGATAATAATGTGCAAATCCAATAATGAAAATCAGTGTGAAATCCTAGAAAACAATCCATTTTCAGAACCCTGGGATAGCCTACTTGTCAAATCTCTGGTGTCATTAAAAGTATAGTAGACCCCACACATATGTATTTTGACAATGTTTTTTCCACCACCACGGTGATTGATTAATACTTTGGGGATTTAGATATGATATCAAAAATATAAGTCCTTAGTGTACCGTGAATTATTTATGTTTTTGATCAATGCTCTCTTGTAGCTCTGTTTTGGAAAAGTAGAATATTACTGAATTCTATCCTAAATTGTTCTTCCAGATGCATACTTCTCAATGTGACAAATAGCTTGGAAAATTCTCTATAATTTATTACTTCACTTCATGGTTATTATAAATTTCCAAAAGATTGTCCCGTGTATTCCATCGCAGGAAGGAAAATGAAAGCTGCAGGCTTGTACCTCTGTTCAGAAGTTATCTTGTGACAGGCGTAGGCATATAGAATGTAAATAAAGAGGAAAAAATAAAAGAATGTAAAGAGGCCTTCATGGAACCCAATATTTGCCAGAAGCAAACAGTAAAGGGCTAACTAGTTGGAATATGTTCTAATGATCATCTCCCAGTGATACGAAAGTAGCAGAATCGGCCCACTTCAAATAATTACATCAGAAAAATAAAGCTACATCCTCAAATGTAAAGACTGAGCATTATTTCAGGATAGCTACTCTCGGCAATGGGAAGTGGTTCAGATGCTTGGCATAATGCTAATTCAATAGAGTGATCACTTGGGTCCTGCCTTCTAGGATGACTACATCCAATCCTCTTTCATTTTGAAGACTCGTCCCCTTGCCTCCTCACTTAGGAATTTATTTATTTATTTATTTATTTACCCATTCTCCTTTCTTTTTTTAAAAAAAATTAAGCCTAAAACAACACTCTAGGGTCCCATTTTTTATCTATTTTATTATATATATTTTTTAACAAAACCAGTAGAGTCTCCACTACCCTCACTCTCTACTTCCTTCTTCCTGTGACACACAGTGGCCCAGAGAGTCTCAGAGGCCCTGGGACTCAAAGCTAGTAGAATGGAGAGGTCCCCCCTCACTCAAAAAACTGTAATAACCCCCTGGATTCTAACACAACTCAACGGCTTTGCTTGTCAAAGCTCCCTTCCTTCCAGAATCTTCTTTAAGGAAGGTATTTGGTGTTTTCTTTCATGAGTGAACAGCCCAGGTGAATCTCCAGAACTCGCCATGGAGTGAGAAACACTGGAATGGAGTATTACCTTAGATGACAAGATTCGGATACCACCACGGCCTCCCATGAAATTTCCTGGGTGGGGCCAGAAAGTCTTGGGCCCTAGAGTCTTTCACTTTTAATTGACTTAATTACCAAGCCCCCAGCTCTCTTTTCCAAGCAACTCGGAGCTTGATAAATTATAGTACACCCAGTTGTAGCTTGTTTGGTGAAGCAGTGCCTCAACTATGCTCTGTGTTTTGGAGGGTAGACCTGGCCTGGAGACTCTTTCACTTAGTGCTCTGGTACCCTGTGTACACATAGTTGCGGTACGTGCCACCTGTTGCCTTGCGACGTGTCAAGCCCCTCACCTTGTCCCATGCCAGGTGTGCCCTCCTAGCTCTCCTGTTAGAGGCAGTGGGTGAAATTGTTCCAAATCTCCTGGTTTAGTTTGGAAGAGAATATTTTTATCCTGTTGGCACCGGAATCTAAATATAATTAGCTAATGCTTTTGGCATCAGCGTCTCCAACGTCTGCACTTATGTGGACATTTTCTCCGCAGTTGTGTGGTAAATGTTCTAGACAGCAAGCATATTGTCCTCAAAGTCAACATTCACCCCTTCACCTCTCTGGACATTTGGGTATTCTATCACAGTCACCGAGAAAGTATTTGTTTCCAAGTTACCCATGCGATTGCATTACATGTATTAAATTTGTAAGTGGTTTGAATCAAACATATTAGGAATCTGCATCATTTAGTAAAAAATAGTTAAAACAGAGAAAACAGTATAACTGTGGGAGGGGGAGCAGTTAAACAATAGGATGTGTTAGAGGATGAAAGTTAAAATAACGCAGTTGAAGGACTGAGTTTGAAGCCCTACAGTAACGTGAAAATTGTGTGAATGTAGGAAAAGGATGTAGCTTCTCTGTCAGTTTCTTCATCTGCAAAAATGGGCATAACAGTAATAACCACCTTCAAGGGCTGCTGTAAGACCTAAACACAGGGCACCTGGGTAGCTCAGTGGTTGAGTGCCTGCCTTGGGCTCAGGTGGTGCGTGATCCCAGGGTCCTGGGATCGAGTCCATATCAGGCTCCCTCCATGGAGCCTGCTTCTCCCTCTGCCTGTGTCTCTGTCTCTCTCTGGGTGTCTCTCATGAATAAATAAATAAATAATTAAAAAAAAAAGACCTAAACACAGGGGATTGTGTTTGGCCCATGAAGGTCTACTGCTATATCCACTTTCTATCTCTGACTCACTTTTTTTCCTAGGCTTAAAATAGGAACGATAACCTCCAATTTGTATGACTCCTAGGGATGAGCTGTTTCAACATTAAAGTACTCTATAATATGGGAAAGAGAATTATGTCCTGAGGTCTTACAAATAACGTTGTCATGACCCTTGAGCTATAACAACTGCATAAATATGATTTTTGTAATGATAGCAATATCGAAAACAACTTACTTTGTAGATGACTTACGTAGTATTGAAGTAATTACTACACATAGGTAATTTATCGCTAATCACTGGACAATTACTGATGTTAATGATGACACCCCTAAAATGTGCTATAACCAGTCACTCTTACATAATAGTAATTATTTCAGAAGTTATTTATTTTATCTAGATATAAATTTTGATTGTTCACTCACATGAACAAATGTCTGCACTATATTTGAACCGTCTGACCTATATCTGAAATGAAAAAAGAGAAACAATAAAATAATGCAAATATAAGAGGTTACCTGGGTGGCCCAGCTGGTTAAGGGCTTGTGTTCAGTTTAGGTCATGATCTCAGGGTCCTGGGGTTGAGCCCTATATCGGGCTGCCTGCTAGGCAGGGAGTATGCTTCTCCTTGTCTCTCAAATAAATAAATACAATATTTAAAAAATGCAAATATAAAACTTGAAAAGATTTCTAAAAATAGTACAGGAAAATCTTTATCTAAAAAAATATAGGCGATCCCTGGGTGGCTCAATGGTTGAGCACCTGCCTTTGGCCCAGGTTGTGATCCTGGAGACCCGGGATCGAGTCCCATGTCGGGCTCCCTGCATGGAGCCTGCTTCTCCCTCTGCTGTGTTTCTGCCTCTCTCTCTCTCTCTCTCTCTGTGTCTCTTATGAATAAATAAAAGAAAATCTAAATAAATAAATAAATAAAATCTAATTCAAGTCCCATTTGGAGAAGTTAGTTATCTCAAAATGAAATACGCATTTATTATGTGTCTAATATTGGTTGGTCATTATATTAGTCAAAAATCAAACATTATTATGTTTAATCTAAACACTGACTCTATGAAGTAGGAGCTAGTAACTTTTCTTTTTTCCTCCCTTCTCTTAGATAAGAAGAGATTTACATTCAAGACTCAGGATTGTTGTGAGTATATACGGTCAGAACCAAATCTGTCTTGGGCTTCTATAACATAATAGAAATACTTAATTTATAGTATAGGCATTATATTAAAATTTTTCAATAGAATCATTATTCTTGATTTTCATAGATTTTTATTCTTATAGTACATAGTAACTGTGCATAGTAATATAAGAAAAAATTGAAAATAAGAATTTCACCCATAATGTGAAAAAACTAGGAGCACCTGGGTGGCTCAGTTGGTTACTTGTCCAACTCTTTATTTCAGCTCAAGTCATGGTCCCAGGGTCCGGGGATGGAGTCCTCTTCTGGCTCTGGACTCAGGAGAGGGTCTGCTTGGGATTCTCTCTGTCTCTACCCCTACCCCCATCCCCCGTGTTCAGTCACATGGACTCTCTCTCTCTCTCAAAAACAAAACAAAACAAAACAAAAAACAAAAAAACAACTTTCTCTTAGTAGGACTCCTATGTGTTAACCTTTATATATTTGTTAAAGCAACTGTCAGCGATCGCACTTCTCTTTATTTCAAGGTTAAACATGCTTAGCTCTAAAGAACTAGGAATATTGACATATCCACGTATTTATATAACAAAAACTCCAAATAAAAATTTGGGGTTTTATTGGTTTGATTTCTCTAAGTAGATCAGTTTGGTGCCTGAGAATAGACAATACAAATAACCTTTGTGCCATGTAATTCCCTCAGCAGCGTTATCCTAGAATAGGACCTAATGGCTTTTACAATGTAAATGCTTTACTTATTTTATTTGTTGGTCGGTAGTGCTTGTCGAAATGGTTTGCATTGCCCTGTATTCATATATAATTTCGGTTCCACTTTTATCCATTATATATGGTGATTTTGTGTGTGTGTGTGTGTGTGTGTGTGTGTGTGTGCGCGCGTAAAAACTCTGTGCCTATTTTAGTCACTTGGCTTTTCCTCAGGTAGTGGCATATGTATGTGGGAGGATACTTGCTATGTAAAATGAACACAATCAATCATACCACATTCCCTAAAAGCAATCTCACAATCACATGGGAGGGACCAGGGCAAAGAGACCAGAACATCAAATAAGGATGCAAACTTTAATTTAAAACTGTTCTGCAGGTGAAGAATCGAGTTGAATTCTTTTGAGAATATGCTAGATTGCTAAACTCTCTAAAGAAAATAGCAAGAATGTCATAAGTAGAAATAGATGTGGGATATAGAGGTAAGAGATCCTTAGATTCTAAGATATTTTTTTCCAGATTCCCTCATCCATTTGTTCATTCATTCTTTAACACACCCATAATTCACTCTTTATTGAGCTGCAACTCTACTCAATTAACTCTAGTAGGTCCTGAATATTCAGAGATTAAAATGACTTTTTTTCACTTCATCAGGGGTTCAGATACAAGCTGCAAAATAGATTTGCCCTACGAAACTATTATCCAGCATGTCAAGGGGGCCATAATAAAATGGAGGTTAGTATGAGACTGCATGTATGAACGCAACAAAAATCTATCATATTTCTACCTCGAGAGGTCTTGGGTGATGTGGAAAAGAAGAAGGTGGAGGGAGAAGTTAAGGAGCCTTCGAATGGAAATGGTATTTATGCTATATTTCAAGCAATAAAGCAGGAGTTTGCACAGGTGGGTAGGAAGAGTTTGATCTCAAGTGCAGAAACCAGCGATATCTGATGAGACCTATGTACTGCGCATTATCGTTGGAGCTGGGAATATAATGGTCCGCGATGGTTTCATGGTTCCATGGTTATGAAGCCTACAGTCAAGAGTAATTGTGCCCGATAATCTCCATTGTGCCAGAACCACCATCCCTCTCTTCTGCTCCATTATGTGGCCTGAAAAGCCTATTTCTGTGGGTTTCATCATTCTGGCACCCCTGCCCTCTGGCTTGTAGTTTTCCTTGATTAAAAGGAAACCCTGGGAGAAGATGAGAATGTGGATTAAAAGGAACATCAAGGCATTTCTAGCCCACATCCCAACCTGTGATCCTTCTGTACCAGGTAGAATTTTTTGTCCGAGACCCCATGGCTCAAGTGGCAGCCATGGCAACCATAGCTCCTGTCTCAATTTTGCCTGGATTGCAGTCCTTGAGCCAGGAACAGGCCCCAGAATTTGTAGGATTTCAGATACTTTTGCCGGCAGAAAACAAAATGAATCTTTTCACATAAATCAGATCATAGTAATTTTGATCAAAGTGTTCAACTACTATCCATTTCACTCTGAGTAAAGCTCAAAATCTTTATCGTGATCAATAGGGCCCGCAGTGTCCCTCCTTCTCCTCTCCCAGCTTCTACAACACATATCACTGCAGCCCCCAATTACACCCTGTTCACTTCTCCTCTTCTGTCTCCAGTCTGTTTTCCATTTGCTACATAGTTCATGCTTTAGGATCTTCCCATTTAGTGTTCCCTTTTCTTGAAAAGCTCATCTTATTTCTCCAAAGCTTAATCCTACTCTTTCTTCAGGTGTCCCCCCACTCATCCAATCTCTCCAGAGAAGCTTCCCTTGACCATTACATGCTTGTGTTTTCCTTAATCATTACTCATCTCTATTCTTCTCTGCAGCACTTACCAACAAATTATTTTTCCCCCAACACATTATTTTTTATCTCCATACTAGTTTTTTTAGAATTCATTCTATCTTATCTGGCTAAATTTCTCTGGAGGAGAAATATTTGCTTTTGTTTTCCCGTTACATAGTCATATGAATATTTATTGAAAGAAAAAATGAGTGAATAAAATTTCCATTATTTCTTGAGAAGAGTAGTGTATTAGAATTGATGTATAACTTGTTTTCTAAATAGTATTATTTGTTCTAATATTATAATAAGGGAATATTTCTGTAGACCCAAAACATACTTTTTTGTTAAGCCATACATCTTAAATACAACTTTTACCTTTCAAGATCAATTTTCTTTTTATTATAGCATATTTTTAGTACTTCTACAAATGAGATACCATGTTGATAGATTGTCTTCTTTTATATTTCCTAAAGATGTCTCTATTTTATATTAGCACTGAAATAATGACATAGCTAGTAGAATTCTAAGGAACAGTTGTCTTTCCTTCCTTGACTATTTATCTTTTAAAAATATGGAAACAGGGTAGCCCGGGTGGCTCAGCAGTTTAGCGCTGCCTTCAGCCCAGGGCCTGATCCTGGAGACCCAGGATCAAGTCCCACATCGGGCTCTCTGCATGGAGCCTCCTTCTCCCTCTGCCTGTGTTTCTGCCTCTCTCTCTCTCTGTGGGTCTCTCATGAATAAATAAATAAAATATTTAAAAAAATAAAAAGATGGAAACAATAGGATAAAATATATATTTTTAAGATACAATATCTCTCATAGTTGCCTACATATCTACCATTTCCAGCATTCCTGATATTGTATGCAGATTAACACTGCTATCATTTTCCCTCTGCCTTCAGTAATTCCTTTGATGTTTCCTTTAGTGCAGGTCTGCTGATGATGATCTATTTTACCTTTGTTTTTTGAATGATATTTGCAGAAGCATTCTAGGCTGGGAACTTTTTGTCTTTCAGTATTTTAAGAAGCACTTCTACTCTCTTCTGTCTTATATCACTTCCAAATTGTACTTCATCCCTATGTCTTCCCTCGATCTGTATCTAATGTGTCCCTTTTTTCCTCTGTCTGCTTGTAAGATTTTCTTGCCATTACCGGTTTTTAGCAATTTGATAATGACATTCCTTGTTGACATTTTCTTCATGTTTATTTGCTTCGGGTTGGTTGAAATCTTTAATAGGTGAGCATACAGTTTCATTAAAGTTTAAAATTACTCCTATTTCAAATATTTTTCTCTCACCCCTTTCTTTCAGATTTCCATTACACAGATCATTGACCACTTAAATGTGTCTCACGGCTAACTGATCATTCATTAATTTACTTTTCTTTTTTTTTTTTTTTTTCCTCTGTGGTTGATTTCAGACAGCTTCTATAGGCAGGTCTTCAGTTCAGTATCTGGCGATAATCCCATCCAACATATTTTTCAGCTCACTAATTGTATTATTTATTTTCAGGTGTCCAATTTGGGTATCTTTTATATCTTCCATAGCTCTTCTTAGCTTACTTTTTCTCTTACTTTTTTGCATATATGAAATGTGTTGAATAATATTATCTAATAATTCCTTCTGTCATTTCTAGGTCTGCTTCTATGGATTGATTTTTCTCATTAGTATGTGTCGCATCTTCCAAATTCTTTCCATGCCTCAAAATTTTGATGGGATAATAAACATTGGAAATTTCAACTTTCGGATGCAGAATATTTTCATATTCCTACAAATCCTATGGTTTGGTTCTGAGAGGCAAAAAATCACATGGAAACACTCTGATTTTCAAGATTTACTTTTAAGCTTTTTAAGTGTGAGAGTAAAATGAACTTTTTATCTAAGTCTTTGTCTCACCACTGCAAGTGATAGATACCACTTCTCCCTTTCCACCCTGATTCATAATTCCATCTTCTTATTACAGGGAGACGATGAAGGTTGGCTTCAAAAGTCCTTCTTTTGACCTCGCCTGAAAACTCCTTTTTGAAAAATAGGTTGGAACAATCATACACCTCACTGTGTTATTTCCACCATCTCAGGGATCACTGTTCTGTACTGCTTAGTATGCAATGACCAGTGACTGCTATTTCATGTGTCATTCACTTTCTTTATTTCAATGATGGTGTATATTTATTACCTATTACTCTATCTTGGATGGAATTGGAAGAGTTGAAGAAGAAAAAATATAATTACATGAGCAAAATGATTTAATCATAAAAGGGAAAATTTCACAACGATTGAAAACTATAGAACACTTCTGAAAGAAATTGAGGAAGACACAAAGAGATGGAAAAATATTCCATGCTCATGGATTGGCAGAATTAATATTGTAAAAATGTCAATGTTACCCAGGGCAATTTATACGTTTAATGCAATCCCTATCAAAATACCATGAACTTTCTTCAGAGAGTTAGAACAAATTATTTTAAGATTTGTGTGGAATCAGAAAAGACCCCGAATAGCCAGGGGAATTTTAAAAAAGAAAACCATAGCTGGGGGCATCACAATGCCAGATTTCAGGTTGCACTACAAAGCTGTGGTCATCAAGACAGTGTGGTACTGGCACAAAAACAGACACATAGATCAATGGAACAGAATAGAGAACCCAGAAGTGGACCCTGAACTTTATGGTCAACTAATATTCGATAAAGGAGGAAAGACTATCCATTGGAAGAAAGACAGTCTCTTCAATAAATGGTGCTGGGAAAATTGGACATCCACATGCAGAAGAATGAAACTGGACCACTCTCTTTCACCATACACAAAGATAAACTCAAAATGGATGAGAGATCTAAATGTGAGACAAGATTCCATCAAAATCCTAGAGGAGAACACAGGCAACACCCTTTTTGAACCTGGCCACAGTAATTTCTTGCAAGATACATCCACAAAGGCAAAAGAAACAAAAGCAAAAATGAACTATTGGGACTTCATCAAGATAAGAAGCTTTTGCACAGCAAAGGATACAGTCAACAAAACTAAAAGACAACCTACAGATGGGAGAAGATATTTGCAAATGACATATCAGATAAAGGGCTAGTTTCCAAAATCTATAAAGAACTTATTAAACTCAACACCAAAGAAACAAACAATCCAATCATGAAATGGGCAAAAGACATGAAGAGAAATCTCACAGAGGAAGACATGGACATGGCCAACAAGCACATGAGAAAATGCTCTGCGTAACTTGCCATCAGGGAAATACAAATCAAAACCACAATGAGATACCACCTCACACCAGTGAGAATGGGGAAAATTAACAAGGCAGGAAACAACAAATGTTGGAGAGAATGCGGAGAAAGGGGAACCCTCTTACACTGTTGGTGGGACTGTGAACTGGTGCAGCCACTCTGGAAAACTGTGTGGAGGTTCCTCAAAGAGTTGAAAATAGACCTGCCCTACGACCCAGCAATTGCACTGTTGGGGATTTACCCCAAAGATTCAGAAGCAATGAAATGTCAGGACACCTGCACCCCGATGTTTCTTCAGCAATGGCCACAATAGCCAAACTGTGGAAGGAGCCTCGGTGTCCATCAAAAGATGAATGGATAAAGAAGATGTGGTTTATGTATACAATGGAATATTACTCAGCAATTAGAAACGACAAATACCCACCATTTGCTTCAACGTGGATGGAACTAGAGGGTATTATGCTGAGTGAAGTAAGTCAATCGGAGAAGGACAAACAGTGTATGTTATCATTCATTTGGGGAATATGAATAATAGTGAAAGGGAATATAAAGGAAGGGAAAAGAAATGTTGGGAAATATCAGGAAGGGAGACAGAACATAAAGACTCCTAACTCGGGGAAATGAACTGGGAGTGGTGGAAGGGGAGGAGGGCGGGTGTTGGAGGGGAATGTGTGACGGGCACTGAGGTGGACACTTGACAGGATGAGCACTGGGTGTTTTTCTGTATGTTGGTAAATTGAACACCAATAAAAGTTAATTTAAAAAAAAAAAAAGAAATCTTAACATGGAATCTCATAACTTAAAAGTATAACATTCATATATAGAGAAAGAGAGGATTTAGAATCTCAGAAATCAATAAATTTAGTTCACAAAATTTAGTAGTGCATATGTAAGCTTTGAGCAAATAAAATTAAGTATGCTCTATTAGGGATCACATACTTTTCCAGTCACCAGATTGGGAATAGACATTTTCTAGCTTTCAAACATTATTTACCAATTAAATCCAGTTAAATTAGTAGGCCACAAAGGAAACCTCAAGAAATCAAATATGTATAAATATATAGACTATCTATTTATATATGTATATAGACTACACATCTACAAAACTATAACAAAAAAGAATGAATAACAAATGGAATCTTAGGGGCATCTGAGTGGCTCAGTTATTTAAGTGGTCAGGTCATGACTTTGGCTCAGGTCATGATCTCAGGATTCTGGGATCCAGCCCTGCATGGGGCTCCATGCTTGGCAGGGAGTCTGCTTCAGGATTGTCTCTCTCTCTTTGCATCCTTCCAAATCCCTAAAATAAATAAATATATGTCTAATAAAAATTGGGACAATTTTTTTTTAAATTTTTTTATTTATTTATGATAGTCACAGAGAGAGAGAGAGGCAAAGACACAGGCAGAGGGAGATGCAGGCTCCATGCACCGGGAGCCCGACGTGGGATTCGATCCCGGGTCTCCAGGATCGCGCCCTGGGCAAAGGCAGGCGCCAAACTGCTGCGCCACCCAGGGATCCCAATTGGGACAATTTTTTTAAAAAAACATATTACATTACAAATCACTGATAGAAAAAAAGGAAGAAAAAAAGATTTTGAGGGGAGGAAATTTGGCTGTAATAGAATGACAGAAAAAAAAATTCCTAAAAACCAAAGCATGTGTGATTTTTCTTGTTTCTTTTTAGATTTCAAATTTTATTTGATATTTTGTTCTTTAATCAATATGAGATGATTTTAAAATTATATTTACTTTCAGAATATACATATCTTTTTTTTTAAAAATATAGTTACCTAACTGTCATAGGACCACTTCAATGATAAGTTGTATTACTACTGGTATAAAATTGCTAATTTTTTTTAAAAATCCAAAACAAGTAAACAAGTACCCAGATACAAGAACATGGTTAAAAGTGACCTGAGTAAAATAGAGATTTATTTAAATTTTTAAGTCTTACTTAATGAGCCTATTCATCATACCAATTGCTGCTTCCAATGTATTTCCATTTCAAAAAAAGTGAGATGTGAAATTAAGCTTTTTCATATATATTTGAAATATGAATCTCACTGAATGTGGAGTCTTCATAAAATAATTATAATTTTGCAGGCCATTTAGATTATTTCCATTTGTTTGGTTTTGATTTTCTGAAAGCATATTAGCAATTAAACTGATTTTACACTTGGACAAAACCATAAGTACAAGATAAGTAGGATATCACTGCATTTCTTTAAAAACACTGAATAATAATTATGTTGTAAGCTTTACTAACTTCTTAGTTTAATTATGCTGTATTTTCTATAATAGGATAATGCTAAACAACCATCAGTAGGAAATGTGCTTTGAGCTGTTTTCTTCCAGCAATTAGTAAGGTGATTGAATATCCACTAAATAAAGTGGGAGAATTTGTAAAGACCACTTGGGAGAATGTGTGCATTAAACAAGCATAGTCTTCCTATAATCACTATGCTTCAAACCTAATTAAACTCCAGAGAATCCAATTAAATGAAGGGGAAACAATAAAGCAATAAAATGATTTGAGGATAAGTTTGATACTTGTAATCCAAAATTCTTTAAGAGTTAAACCCTATGATTAAAGTTTTAGGAAAAGGTAAATGGACTACTTGTAAAATGGCAAACTCTGAATTTCAAATTGAACTGCAAATTCGACTACTAGATTAAACCATTAAACACAACTTGAAAAAGAATACTTATTTAAACACTGGTTTCAGTCATTGAAAGATAATTTGATTTTTTGTCTTCTTGCATGAGTGTATAAAATATATATTTTATAAAAAATTTTGATCTCTGATATAGTAGTTTAAAAAAATCAAACAAAATAATACTTAATGAGACCATTGGAACATATATAATAACATTTAATTACTTAAATTAGACAAGATATGGGGAAGATGGCAGTGAAGCAGGACCCTAGACTTACCTCATCTCATGAATACAACTAGGTAACTATCAAATCATCCTAAACATCCAGAAATTGATCTGAACGCTGGCAGATCTCCATAATTCAAGGTAAAGAAGAGGCCACATCAAAAAAGGTAGGAAGTGTAGAGACTCAGTTTGGAGAGAAGGATTTTCAACTGCAGGGGGGATGGAGTGGGGGTCACAGAGAAAGGTGAGAGACAGACTAGCACACAGGGAAGCCTGTGGGGAAAATGAATCCCCATAGCAATGGCTTGGAAAGCAGGCAGGGCCACATATAGTGAGTTTTTGCAAACAGCAGGGCTTAAAGCCTGACGTTTTAAAGGTCAATGAGTTTGGCTGGAATAGAGCCCAGAGGGCATTGTACTGTTCTTGGAGAGAAGATGGGCAAACAATCTGTGATCTCGCAGCAAGGACTCAGCTATCTGAAGAGTGTCTGGGGGATATACTGGGAGGTTATTCACTCATCTGGAGGAGCATCCAGAAAGAGAGCATAACAGAGACCCCTCTGGGAGCAAAGGAACATCTGGCACCATTTCCCACCCTCCCTCCTCCTCCACATAAGCACAGGACTATCTGCAGGACCCAGCTCAACACTAACACTTGCTACCTAACTTGCTTATGCCATGCCCCACTCCCATGCTCCTGTGAAACCACCTCTCCCAGTCATGCTTGCCTCAGTCCCAGTGATGTGTGCCCCCTCTCCCACTAGACTGGCCCAAACCCCTGCTCACCCCACATCTCCTGACAGGAGAATTTTGGTGGCAGTTATGGCAGGTCTCATTCACAAATAGACCAGAACACATCTTCTTAAAATGTCCCACAATCAAGCAAGGGACCAAACACTGCCCACAAAAGGCAAAGAGAGTCTCTTCAGACTACTGACCTGAAAGATAAAACAGCCAGGACAAAACAGCAGCGCACAAAACACACATTGGAGACACTCCTAGAAGTGCCAGGCTCTGGGGCACAGAGGATACTAAATGACAGGACAGTATAGGACCTCTTCTTTATAAAGTCATTACCCTCAAGAACAGGAGATACAGCTGATTTTCCTAACAAAGAGAAATAAGCACAGAGGCTTAGGCAAAATGAGAAGACAGAGAACTGTTTCCCTAATGAAAGGACAGAACAAGGCTATGGCCAGAGAGCTATGTGAAAGTTATAAGTAACATACCTGATGGAGAATTTAAAGTAATGATAATAAGGGTACTCATTGGACTTGAGAAAAGAGTGGAAAACATGATTGAGATCCTTAACACAGAGATAAGAAATAACTTAGTAGAGAGAAAGGGCTCAGTAAGTGAAACAAAAAAAACATGCCTGACAGAATGAACAGCAGGCAGGAAGAAGCAGAGGAAGGAATTCGTGATCTAGAAGACAGAGAAATGGAAAGTAATCAAGCTTAAGGACAATGAAAGAAAGAAAGAAAGAAAGAAAGAAAGAAAGAAAGAAAGAGAAGTTATGCAAAATGAGAATAGACTTAGAGAACTCAGTGACTCCATCAAACAATAACATTCATATTATAGGAATCCCAGAAGAAGAGAGAGAAAAGGAGGCAGAAATATTATAGCTGAAATAATAGCTGAAAACTTTCCCAATCTGGGGAAGGAAACAGATCTCCAGATTTAGGAGGCAGAGAGAATTCCCATCAAAATCAACAAAAGCAGATCCACACCATATTGTAATTAAATTGGTAAAATATAATGAAAAAGAAAAGCAGTAAGACAAAAGACAGTAACTTACAAGAGAAAACCCCCAAGGCTAGTAGGGGATTTTTCAGCAGAAACTTTCCAAACCAGTAGAGAGATGCATTCAATATGCTGATGTATTCAAAGTGCTGAGTAGGAAAAATCTGCAGCCAACAATACTCTATCCAGCAAGGCCATCATTCAGAACAGAAGGAGAGATAAAGAGTTCCCCAGACAAACAAACTTTAAAGAAGTTCATGCCCACTATACAAGCCCTGCAAGAAATATTAAGGGAGACTCCGAGTGGAAAGGAGAGACCAAAAGTGACACTATGAGGATAGAAAACACAAAAGCAGTAAAAATAAATATTTCTGTAAAAATCAGTTAAGGAAATCACAAAATAAAAGGATGTAAAATATGACAACATATACTAAAATGTGGGGAGGGACAGAGGAAAGAATGGCATCAAATTCAAATCACCATCAACCTAATAAAGATTGCTATATTCATAAGAGGTTATATACAATCCTAATGATAATCATAGATAAAAAAACACTAATAAATATGCAAAACTAAAGGGAAATAAATTCAAACATGTCACTAAACAAAATCAGGCCAACCATCAAAGAGAGAAAGACAAGAATGGTTTAGAGAAAATTTTCAGGAAAACCACCAAACAAGTAATAAAATGGCAATAATACGTATCTATTAATAATTACTATGAATGTTAATGGACTAAATGCTCCAATCAAAAGGCTTGGGTGACATAAGGATAAAAAAAAAAGAGACTCCTCCCTATTCTGCCTACATGTTTCTAAATTAGTCTCCTGAGCCAAGGGGAACAAAAGCAAAAATAAACTATTGGGATCCCATCAAAATTAAAAGCTCTGTACAGCAAAGGAAACAATTAGCAAAACTAAAAGACAACCTAATTAATGGGAGGAGATATTTGCAAATGACATTCAATAAAGGGTGGTATACAAAACATATGAAGAGTTTATAAAACTCAACACCCAAAAACCAAGTAATCCAATTAAAAGTGGGCAGAAGACTTATAAACCAGACATTTTTACAAAAAAGATATGCAAATGGCTAACAGACACATGAAAAGATGTTCCTCATTACTTCCTACCAGGGAAATGCAAATCAAAACCACGATGAGATATCACCTCATGCCTGTCAGAATGGCTAACGTCAACTCAAGAAACAGCAGGAAGGATGTTGAAAAAGGGGAACAGTCTTGCATTATTTGTAGCAATGCAAACTGGCATAGTCCTGTGGAAAACAGTGTGGAGGTTCCTGACAAAGTTAAAAATAGGTCTACCCTATGATCGAGCAATCTCACTATTGGATATTTACCCAAAGAATACAAAGACACTAATTCAAAGGGATATAGGTACCCCTATGTTTACAGTAGCATTAGTTATAGTAGCTAAGATATGGAAGCAGCCCAAGTGTCCACCAATTTATAAGTGGGTTAAGATGTGGTCTATATTTATAATGAAATATTACTCAGCCATAAAAATGAACGAAATCTTGTCATTTGCAATGACGTGGATGGAGCTAGAGAGTATAGCACTAAGTGAAATAAGTCGAAGACAAAAAAGAATATGCTATCACTCATGTGGAATTTAAGAAACAAAATAAAGGGGCAAAAGGGAAAGAGAGAGAGAGAGAGATGTATTAAGAAACAGTCTTAAAAATAGAAAACAAACTGATGGTTACCAGAGAGGAAGTCAGTGGGGGGATGGACAAAATAGGTGATGAGGGTTAAGGAGTGCACGTCCCCTGATGAACACCAGGTGATGTACGAAATTGTTGAATCACTATATTGTATACCTGAAACTAATAAAACACTGTATGTCAATTAACTGAAATTAAAAACTTAAAAAGCCAAAAAATTAAAAATAATTATCATAATTATTAATTATTTAAATTAATTTGGTAAGACTTAAAAATTTATCAAATATTTCAGGAAAATTGGGGCATCTGGGTGGCTCAGTGGTTGAGCGTCTGCCTTTGGCTCAGGTTGTGATCCTGGGGTCCGGGGACTGAGTCCTGCACTGGCCTCCCCACAGGGAGCCTGCTTCTCCCTCTGCCTGTGTCTGTGCCTCTCTCTGTGTCTCTGATGAATAAATAAATAAAATATTTAAAAAATAAGTAAAATAAAAATAAATAAAATTAAAATATTTCAGAAAAATCAAGAGAAAACTAACCTTTTTCTGAGATTATCATTTAGAAATTTAAAAGTATAATGTTCTTTTTATAATAATCATATTTATTTATTTATTTGTTTCCATAATTACTGGTATTTAAATGTGCATGTTGAATATAGAAACACATCTTGATATTTCAGGCACATATCAATAACAAAAGTAAGCAATATCTTATTAAAAATTGTACTATTAAACTTGTTCAAATTAATGTTCCTTTCCTTTATTCAAGATATGATTAACTTACTGTGAGTAAAAGTCACAACCTAACTGATTTTACACGTGTATGTGGATTACTTCTAACTTATATTCTTCACCTGGACTACTAATTCACTTGGTAATTTCATATAATGACAATTTTATCAAGACAAAAATTTTTGAAGCTTTTTGAGTTCAATGTGACAACATAGAAGTTGTACACAGCTTTTTCCTCATCATCCTAAAACAAAGCATAATAAAGGAAAATTTGTTCCATATTTGATGACAATTAGAGATGTCTCTTCCCCCAGATCATAAAAAAAAAATGGAGGAAGGGAGAAAGAACAAGTAACAATGAGATGATGAATGTAAAACTGGTGTGTGTGTGTGTGTGTGTGTGTGTGCGTGTGTGTGTGTGTAAACTGGTTTATATCATGGAACTAAGTAATATTTCAGGAATTGGAGGCATCACGCACAAAACAGAAGGAAGATACGGAGAGTGTAGCAGTGGAAAAGAGGTTTGTAAAAGCATAAAATCTGACCTTTATATTCACACTTACATCTTGCACGACTCAGCAAGGAAAAGCTCCTATATTAAGCCGGCAAGAAGGCTCCAAGGATGATAGTGGTAATGCCCCACGATGAAAACAGGAAAGTAGCTCCTTTGGCAGGTGAGGAAACAAGTTCTTTCATCCACACAGGGCCCAACCTTCACAGGCAGCCTACTGGAGGCTATTTTTATGGATGATCTAAATTGCTCAAGAGAAAAAAAACTAATACGTAATGATACTTGACTTTAACGATTTCTGTGTAAAAATGCAATACACTGGCTCTCTTCTCCTAGAATTATGGGCCACATTCCTCAGATTCCCTTATAAATAAGTTTCTGGAATAGGATTTAACCTCACAATTTACTAAATTTTGAAAAGCAGAAATGGGGTAGAAATTATCTTTCGGATGTTGATTCTAAATAGACAACGCTAGTTGTGAAATATGATTGTTGAGAAAGTTCATGGCATCTTGATCCAGGGGCACCGTGTCTACTAATCACCACCAGGGATGTGCAAATTTCCTTGTAATAGCAGCAGTGACTTCCTGCCCTGTGTTGGAGGTTTCATCGTGTGTCCTGGAACTAACAGTCCAAATTATCAGGCTGCCTTTTCCTCCTCCAGACCTTCGACCAAAATTTCAAATACCTGATTCCTTCTGAAATCCCTTCCTACTTATAAAGGGGATTATATACCCTGCAGTGAACCCAAGGGATAGAATCATTAAATTCATTAAATAGCTTACATTGAAGAACAGTCAGTAATACCCTTAGCGCTCTCTCTCTCTCTCTCTCTCTCTCTCTCTCTTTCTCACACACACACACACACACACACACACACACACCCCACACACACATACACACTCAATACACACAGGCAGAGGTTGTAATCAGTTCTTTTGTGTTTAACAATTTGATATGAATGAAAAAGCAGAGGACTCATTTTATATGAGCTACAGTTCTCACCATGTAATAGTCAGAAAATGTTCTCTATAAAACTAGAGAGTCCAGAAAAACAAAAGTATTTAGAAATATGGAGGTAAATACCCCTGAAAATACCTGTATTTACCAGTGAAAGTATTTGACTCTGGAAGCAGGTGAAATAACAGGGGCATTGGGAGTTTTATATGAAACTTTCGCCAGTAGTTGAATTTTGAGATTATTTACCTTAAGTATTAGATTAAAAAAATAAAAAGGAAAGAGAGTAGTGTTAAAATGAGTATGTCTCAATATATTTTAAACACGGAGATGTTATATGTAATTTCACTTACAGTATGTATATCGTCATAAGGTGACTACTTTCTAATCTATTACTATTTGGATAAAATTATGGGTAATTAGTTTGGTAACAATAATTACAGTGTTACATTTTTAGACTTAATGTGATAATGGATTTCATATAAAATAGAAGTCAAATATACAACGTGTTGCCAGCAAACAACTTTTTAAAGAACACGCCCTTTTATATTTCCCACAATGTGGATTTGACATTCCATACTGATTTACAAACTAAAGGAATCAAAATGAAAGGGCTTAAAATTGAAAGGAGAGGAGTAGTCGTTTATTGATTTTCATTTTAAATAAAAACCTTGATCCCTAAAGACATAAGCAAATTCCCTTATTCCATCTCCTTTTGAATTTTAGATACAGTAATTGGAAAAAGTTTGTCTCTATTTGGGATAGTAACAAAAAGATATCTATTTCCCAATTTTTAAAATAGACCTTCCTCTACGCCTCATGACGTGGGACTACAGGTACGAAAAATGCCATTAATCTAACTATATGACTCCAATCACAATTGATTAAAGTTATTACTTATCTATTGTCAGTTACATAAAATATCATTTATCTAAGATTTCTTTGTTCTAGACTATAAAGGCATTGATTTGTTTTATGTTTACTTATTTTTCTAAATTGACATTTAATCGTTTAAATATAGGACATTTATTATTTTTGAAGTATGTAATATTCTGTGCTAAGTAAAATAAGTGACTTACATGAACCACATTAATTTCCACAGACACTAGAAGCTCCTGAAATACAGCTTTAGGACTATTAACATCTCCTCATTCTTCAAGGCATTCAGGATGCCACAGCATGAAGATTTTTGAATTAACAGTAGGAAAGTTAAAAAAGTATGCTGTGTGTTTAGATGTGAAGAAGATAAATATAATCATGGCATCTGGATGCTAGTGGGAAGTCATCCCACTGTGACTCTTGACTGAGAATAATTGACTGAATGAGTAGATCTGGGGACATGCGATAGATTAAATTCCTGGGGTTGAATGAACTTTGTAACCTTATTATTGGTGACTATTTTTTTGTAAAGAAAGTCTAAATGTTGGAAAAAGTAGTTGTAAAATTTACAATGGTGTAAAATAATAAAATTTTAATATTGTTTTTGTTGGTCAAACTATTAGTTTTATTTACTCATTTATGTTTATATATCTAATACATTATACATAATAAATATTATTTATATATATATATAGAACGAAATTAGACATAGAGAGAGAATGGGGGGAGGGGCAGAGTGAGAGGGAGAGAGAATCTAAAACAGCCTCCATGCCCAGTGTAGAGCTCATCCTTGATCTCACAACCCTGAGATCATGACCTAAGACAAAAATCAAAGGTCAGGTGTTTGACTGAGCCACCCAGGCACCCCTTTTATTAATGTTTCTATTTAAAACATATTTAAAATAAGTTTCTTTTTACAAAATAAGATATTAAAGAGTATGTTTATAAATTTTATACTGGTAATTGATTTGCATCAATTGTTAAATATGTTAATAATCTTATATACATAAAATGTCTAAATTCTTTTTTTAAAGATATTTATTTATTCATGAGATACACACAGAGACAGGCAGAGACACAGGCAAAGGGGGAAGCAGGCTTCATGCAAGGAGCCTGTTGGGGGACTCAGTCCCAGGTCCCCAGGACCAGCCCTGAGCCACCCAGGTGTCCCTGGATGTTTTTTCTCAGTCACTTTTTCAAATTCCTCATTCTCATGACCTCTATATACTGTTTCTCCAGGCTTTAAACATAAGCCATGTCTTTTATCTATATATTTTTTTCTCCTGTGTTGATCCCATCATTTTTCATAGTTTACATATTTACTTGCATGTTGATGGTTTCTAATTAATAGATATATTTTTAAAAGATTTTATTTATTCATGAAAGACAGAGAGGGAGAGAGAAAGAGAGGGGGGTGAGCAGAGACATAGGCAGAGGGAGAAGCACGTTCCAGGCAGGGAGCCCGACGTGGGACTCAATCCTGGGACCGCAGATCATGCTCTGAGCCAGGGCAGGTGCTCAACAGGAGTCCCTTAATAGATATTTTTAGACCTAAACTTGTGGCTCTTTTTGCACCAAATCATTTACTTCTTCTCTTGACTGGATGTTCCATAAACACATTAAATTTAATATTTCCAGAAGGGTGGTACCTCTTGTTTTTAACAACTAAACATGTCCCTATCCTATTTTCCCCATTTCAACACATGCCATTGTCCTTCACAGTTGTTCAAATAGAGATATTTTGTTTACTCACTATGTGCCAGGTATTTTGAGTATTTCACTATTCTTCAAAACATACAACTTTTTGAGTTAGAGATAATCATTCTGATTTTAAAAACTAGGAGCTTGTTGTTCAGAAGGCTTTAGATGGATGCCTGGGTGACTCAGTGGTTGAGCGTCTCCCTTTGGCTCAGGTCATGGTCCCAGAGTCCTGTGATTGACTCCACATCAGCTCCCTGCAGGGAGCCTGCTTCTCCCTCTGCCTGTGTCTCTGCCACTTTCTGTGTGTCTTTCATGAATAAATAAATAAAATCTCTTTAAAAAGGCTTTAGAAAACTTCCCCCCCCAAAAAAAAAGAAAGAAAGAAAACTTTCCAAAGTCACATAGATTTTATACCAAAACAACCCCTCCCATGTTACTTTCCACTGATAATTATATAAAAATTTTGGTGTAACACATATTAAAAGAAACATAATATGATTCATGATTTCAAATTCATTTTTCCCTTCAAGTGAGGCATCTGGGTTTCTGGGCATTTATTCTAGCAATTATTTCATTTGCTCAAAATATTTTAAGCTCCTCATTGCATAAGGGTACATTTTGCATTGTTTTTTTTAAAGGATCAAAATTCTAGTGAGTATATTTTTTTCAGAATTATTCTGCTATGAGAAAGATCTAAAAGCATTTAAAAACTATTACAATTATGGAGTCTAATTAAAAATGCAAAAATAAAAAGTAAAGAGACAATTTCAAGTATTGAAGAATTTGGATGTGTTTGTGTATGTTTGTATTCAACTATGTTTTCTTTCAATGTAGTCATTTGAGAGACTTGTGCATTACAATAATACTCCTTTGCTTAAGTATTTTGCTAATCATTTTTGGGAATTGTCTAATCCGATGGTTTATTAGCTGTAAAAATTATTAATACATTTGCATTCACTTCTCATATTTAAATATAAAGTCATATATTCTAAGTTACAAAAAAGCACTTCTCTAATCATGCATTTTTATCTACTTGTTTATTCACAAAATTGTACAGGGAAAAATACAATGCAATTGGGTGTGAGAAACTATTTGGTTTTCGTTACTAATATAGAGCCAGTAAGCTGCTAGCTATCTACCCTCCTGCATACCATTAGGTAAATGAGCTCCTATCTGGCTGATGTTTTAGAAGGAATAGTTTCAGGCTTTATTTGGTGATTGTGCAACTTCTGTTGATATGCTACCTATAGACTTGGAACTTGAAGGAAAGAAAATCTCACATGTTCTTAGGAATCTGTTCTTGCTTTTTATTTTTATTTTTCAGCAATTTTATTCATTTATTTATTTGAGAGGGGGAACAGAGGGAGAGGAACAAGCATGTTCCATGCTTAGCTTGGAGCCCAACACAGGGTTTGATGTGAGGCTCAATCTGAAGACACTTAACCTCATGACCTTCAACCTCAAGACACTGAGGCCATGACCTGAGCTAAAATCAAGAGTTGGACACTGACAGAGCCACCCAGGTGCCCCTGTTCTTGATTTTTAAAAAGCTGCCTAATCCATAGTAACCTGGGCCGCCCAGTCAGTTGAATATTTGACTCTTGATTTTGGCTCAGGTCGCCCCCTGCTAATGCTCTCTCTCCCTCTCTCATTCTCTCTCTCAAAAAAAAAAAAATGCTGTATAATCCATTCTGGAAAGGAAGAGGGAAAATAAATCTTAATATTATATAACTTTGAAAAGTCTAGTTTAATTAAAATAGTAATAACAATAGCAACTGCCCTTTTATTATGATCTAGCCATTCTGTACACTTTAGAGATTTTACCTAATACTTTCCTTTCTATACAACATTTTTTAGTTATTCCTTCTTTTCTATTATAAGGATAATCAAAGTGAAATTACACTAAGAAAGTTAGCCAAGTTTATATGGTTAATAAGGGGAGGGGAAACCATTTTTTAAGATGTTATTTATTTATTCATGAGAGACACAGAGAGAGGCAGAGAGAGAAGCAGAGATAGAAGAAGCAAGCTCCATGCAAGAAGCCTGATGTGGGACTCGATCCCAGGACTCTGTGATCACATCCTGTGCTGAAGGCAGATGCTCAACCGCTGAGCCACCCCCAGGTGTCCCAAGGGGGAATTACTAATACAATATATGTCTATCTGCATCCAAATCCAAGGGAAATATAGAAAGAAGAAAGAAAAAAAGAAGAAAGAAAGGAAGAAAGAAAGAAAAAGAAAGAAAGAAAGAAAGAAAGAAAGAAAGAAAGAAAGAAAGAAAGAAAGAAAGAGAAAGAAAGAAAAAAGAAAACAATAACAATGCTTAACTTGGCTTAATGTATCATTCCTCAAATTACTTAACTATAAAAAACTTTTTCACCCCAACAATCTTTATTAACATCCTGTAGAGGTGTCCATGGGATGTTCTTTGGGAGATGAGAGATTCTTAACTTACTCATTTTGAAGACAAATAAACTTAACTGGCTATATTAAGGTTTTGTCCAAGGTCGTAGAGAAAAGTAGAACCAGAAAAGCATTGCACAATGCTTAGAACATAGTAGACATTTGGAATATTTGCTTTTATCCCTATATTTAAAATATTTCTGATCCTCAATGTAATACCTTCCCACTATAGCATGACTTCTTTAATGAACCACTAGTAATGAAGAAGGACTAATGAGTTAATTCCATAAAAAATAAAGGGATTTAAACTATCACTTGGGATTATTTTATGTCCTGGATTACTTCCTGGCATCCCTTTATGGGTATTACCTCATATAGTTTTTTAAATGATTATATGAAATAGGGATTATTTCCTTTCCTTTCACAGATAAGAAGACTGAGGCAAAATTATGTCATTTTTCAAAAGAAATTATTTATAAATGACATGTGGCCTCATTTGCAGCCAGATTTGACTAAGTTTATAATCAAAGAGAGATAGGAAGACAGTTTGAGAGCAAGAGCAAAGTAAGAGAGAGGAACAGCAGGGTTTTCTCTCTAAATAGGTGATTTCATGTCTCAGCTAAAGCAAGAAAGTAAACAATTAACCTCTCAGCAGATACAGACAATTGCAAGAGTTGTTAACCCAGAGTGCACACTGCGCCATTATAGGGAAAACTCATGAGGTTTTAGTTCCTCAAGGAGAGTCAGGTAAACTTAAAATTAAGAAAGTGAATAATAACATCAAAAAAGAATATGAAAAAGGATTATTATTTGCTCTTCAGCAGAGGGTGAAGTACTAATGGGAAGTACGCAGTGTATCTTACTCATTTACATTTCCTCACTTTTTAATACAATACCTAAGACTTATTAGTCTTTCAATGTATTTGTTTGTCTGGACTTTTGTTTTTCCTAATGCATGAAAAATTTTCTTGTTTTCACTCATACACAGAATTTTCAGTACACTTGAGTGATATGAGAGGAACAGTAATATCCTAAAACACTCCCAGTAATCATGTGATTTATAGCTTTATTCTATATTGGTTGCTGATTAAGGCCCCTATATGAAATCTGATATGTTAGAATTCTGTGATTCAAAGAAAAAGATATATGTGCATAGTAAATGACTGTCCTCTGATTTAGATTTTCATACCAAAGGAAGAAATAATCTTTCCAGAAAACTCAACAAATGGACACTGCATTACAGCTAGGATTCTGAATGGACAGGAAAAGTTCACTCAACCAGATTTCCATTAAAAAGCTGATTAGCAAAATTAAATTACCCAAACAAGAATGTAATTCACATTCACGTGTTATTTTTATGTCAAAAGTAATTTAAAAATTCATTTGGGGGCAGGGGCACTTGGCTAATTTACTCCGTAGAGTATGCAACTCTTTTTTTGTTTATTTATTTATTTATTTGAGAGAGAGAAGGATTGAGAGCACAGGGAGAGAGTCAGAGAGAGTCTGAAGCATACGTTGCACTGGGCACAGAGTCAGAGGATAAGCTTGAACCCATGACCCTGAGATCATGACCCCCGCCAAAACTGAAAAGCAGATGCTTTACCTACCCAGACACCCCAAAGAACAGGCACTCTTGATCTCAGGATCATGAGTTCAAGTACCACCCTGGGCATGGAGCCTAGTTTTAAAAAAATCATTTTTGGGGAACTCAGAAAAACATAATTCATAATGATATTATATATGATGTGCCAGATGTGCTCCTGGGCCAAACTTGAGTCAGGCTCCTCTAAGCCCTCTTCTCACCTAGGCCAGGACCTTAGCCCCACGCCTTACCAAGTCTGCGTAGCTCGCTTTTAGCAAAAATTATGTTAAGTCAGTTTAGAAAGAATCCTCATATCTGATCACTCTAGTGTGTCCTTAGCAAGAGGCCTGTTAGGTCCCTTTAGTAAGAACTCTAATTTTCCATCCACTGACCCCTTCAACATGGTCCTTACACATAAATCCCCTCTTTTTCTTATTGGGTCTAGAGTCGAGCACAGTCTCCTCTCATTTTGCAACAGTCATGCATGGTTCTCACTGCCATGCTTTTAACATATCCTCTTTCTGACTTAACTCCAATTTTTTCTAATACAACATAAAATTTTTACTCTTTTTTTCCCCTAGAGTAATAACTAAAATCATATCTTCTTAATTTCTCCTTTAGAGCAATTTGAATATTTCCCTTCTCGGCAATTTTCAAAATTTATTATAATTATTCATATAATTATTTGTGTGAATAAAATGTGACTATTCTGTTCAATACTGTATCCCATTGGAACTACCAGTATCTTGCAGATGGTATGAGCACTCAATAAATATTTTTAAAACATTAATAGAAGAACCTTTAATGGCTGCCTTGGACCAAGAAGATGTTATATCAGAAAATATAATTATCCTTTAACTGTGGAGTAGCCATAAATGTTTATATCAATTTATTTTTTATATAGTTAGGAATTATTTATCAATATATGACATATTTATGACAGTCTATTACAGGGTCTTAGGGCTTACCTTTCTTTCTTTCCTACCTTTAAGGTAAAGTTATGAAAACTGACAAACTTTGACAAAGAATTACCTGTAACTGCTTTAGGCACACTGTCTCCCTGGCTCTTTTTAAAGCTACTCTGGACTTTCAGACAAGTTGTCACAAGTGTCAGACACTTTTTTTCTTTATAGATGTTAAAATCTATAAACTACAAGCATGAAGGCTAAATGTTTCTGGAAAAACCATTAGACACATTTTTACAATGATAATACAATACAGATGAGAGTAAAAATATTAACCTTACTGGCTACTCAAGTGCACAAATAACTTATGTATAAATGTTTATAATATTTTTATTTATGATTGTCAATGCCTTCAACTGGTGTATGGGTAACCAGACAGCGATTCATACAATTGAATACTACTCAGTGATACAAAAGAGCTAACTATCGTGTGAGGTACACAAAGATGGATGACTCTCCAATGGATTTTACTAAGAAAAGGACCCCAGCATGAAATACTGCATATTACATGATTCCATTCTTATGAATTCCTTGCAAAGCAAAACTGCAAAAACACATAACTGATCAGTGGTTGAGAGGGGTTGAGGATGGGACAAGTGATTGCCTGCAAAGGAGCACAAGTGAGTTTTTTGAGATGATTCAGTGTACACTGTGATCGTAAAAATCATAAAAATGCACAGTAAAAATGATGAATTTTACTATATGTAAATTATTTTTAACCCCCTCCCCAAAAAGACCACAAAGTAAAGTATCTGAAAGTGATGAAGTCCTCACTAAGAATTGGCTGAGAATATAGTGCAAGCAACGTATGATTAATTCTAACTACAATCTAAGATGAAATAAGGTAATATGGTAAAGATTAACCATTTTTTCAAAATTAGTTTTCTTTTCAACTTGGACACAAGTTAAACTATATTTTCTGGGTTCCCTCAGTATTTGATCAGGATTTAATCTGGCCATGTTGCACCGTACCCAACAGAATGAGAGTTGGGGAAGTGTGTGGAATGCGCAGGTTTGACACTCTTCCATGCTCATTCTCTTTCTGCCACTTTGACAGAGAGCACTGGTTGACTCTGGGAGTTATGTGCTGTTGAAGATATTGCAGCCAAACAATGGAATGAATTCTGTATTTATTTTGAAAAATTTTTTTAAAAAGTGTCTCAGATTTGGAATTTTCTGCAAAGAGAAAAATTTGCAAGGATGTGTGAAGACAAGCTAATGCAAGACAAATGGAAAAACAAAACAAAACAAAACAAAACAAAACAAATACAAATGGAAGGGCAGCCCGGGTGGCTCAGCAGTTTAGCGCCGCCTTCAGACCAGGGCCTGATCCTGGAGATCTGGGATCGAGTCCCACATCGGGCTCCCTGCATGGAGCCTGCTTCTCCCTCTGCCTGTGTCTCTGCTTCTCTCTCTCTCTCCTCTCTGTGTATTCTCATGAATAAATAAATAAAATCTTTAAAAAATGCAAATGGAAAATATATTTTCCAGTGAAACTTTAGTCCCATTAAATAATTTATTTTCTGAAATCATGAATGATGACCATTCATTTTTGAGAGGGAGAAAAATTAAGAAAAAATTTTAAACTGATTGCATACTCTTGTTATAATGAGATCACTTAAGGTAATTTTGATCTTTCATCTATTTTTGTTTATTTGAAAAAAAATGCAACTTCTTGTACATATTAAATTTGTGAATAAATTGTGAGGCAGAAACATAGAAATTCTAGTCATTAGACTATTTTAGCCTATTATTTTATCAGTCATAAAGAAATAATTAGCCAAGTCACATTCAGAATCTAAATCTTATTTTTATGGCACATATATTATATGTATATAATATATGACATAATATATATTATATGGTAAAAAGCAACTACTAGAGATGTAAGACTATGTTTTGGGATCAAAGAGCTCATTTAGAGCAAGAATGAAGCTCAAAATTAAGTGATATTAATAAGAAAGCCATGAATTAGCATAATCAATTAATATTTAGGTAGGGAATAATGTAAATGAGCAGCAATTAGATTATTCAGAAGTTGTCTCCATGTGTTAATTATCTTTGTTTAGTCAAGGCTTAGAAGACTCTTTCAGATGTTATGGATGCTCAAAAAGCATCTCCAGGGATCCCTGGGTGGCGCAGCGGTTTAGTGCCTGCCTTTGGCCCAGGGCGCGATCCTGGAGACCCGGGATCGAATCCCACATCGGGCTCCCGGTGCATGGAGCCTGCTTCTCCCTCTGCCTGTGTCTCTGCCTCTCTCTCTCTCTCTCTCTCTCTCTGTGACTATCATAAATAAAAAATTTAAAAAAAGATTAAAAAAAAAAAGCATCTCCAGATGAAACGATTTTCTAAGGATCAAGGTAAAAGTACACAGGATACCAACTCAATGAAAGTAGAAAGGATAGGCCAGAAGCAATCATGTCAGGAACAGAGAGAAGCCACATATAGTCGTGCACAAGAAAGGATCTTCCTGTTCCAGCTTCCAAACTTCTTAGATTATTTTGAGGTTGGTGCTCTCCTTGAGGCACCTGGTGTCCTATAGATGTGATTCAGCATTTGGTGACACGTGGCTAAAATGAGTAACACAAGAAAGAGAATCAGCAACAGGTGCTAGTAAGCAACTGCAGATTTGATGTACAAAAATGAAAAAAAATTTTCTTCCTACTTATCATGCTGTCACTTATATTCAGATTTTTCGACTCTGTAATAATTTTATGAGATACCTAATAGACGTTAACATGATTTTTCCCTATCTTTATCCATTTATTTTTCTTCTGAAGATTCAAACCACTGTAATTTTAAACATTAGTAGCATTGGTTCACAGATGAGGTAAAAACTCAGTGAAATTAGGTGATTTTCTCAAAGTCATAGATTTAGTAATAGTAAAGTCTGTATTTAAACAAGATGGGTGTGTTGAGTGGAGGGGAGATGGCCAATTGTGGCAAGAGCCTTTTGTGCTGAGTTTTTTCTGTAGCTTTATTTGCTGTCTTGGTCCACTTCCCCCTGAGAAGCAGAAGCTGAAGCTAAGCCATAGTTTATTTGGAGAGGTCAATATCCACTGGCAGGTGACAAGGAAAGTGACCCAGGCAAGGGAATGCAGCCAAGAGGAATACATCCTGTAGCCTGTGACATGGAGCTTTCCTACAGGGCCAGTCTGGGAAATGATGAAGGGTACATACTGTGGATGTAGCGTGGCCAAGAAGAATGAGAAGAAGAATGCTAGAAACCCCATACCTGCCTGGTATTGCTGAAGGTCTGCTCTCTGCACTACAGTATCTTCCAGTCATTTCCATCCTACTTGTAGATTCACAGTGTGGGTTTCAACAACCCAGGGTATTTGTCATACATGATGTGATACTGACTATTGGAAGTATGATAGAAAATAGTAAGAAAATTCCAGCAGGTATAGATTTAATACTGACATGTCTACCCCCCAAATCCATATGTTATATAATACTTTGTAAACACTTGGTGAAGGGACACCTAGGTGGCTCTGCAGTTGAGCATCTGCCTTTGGCTCAGGGTCTGACCCCGAAGTCCCAGGATAGAGTCTCGCATCCGGCTCCCTGAGGGGAGCCTGCTTCTCCCTCTGCCTGTGTTTCTGACTCTCTCTCTCTCTCTGTGTGTTTCTCATGAATAAATAAATAAAATCTTAAAAAAGGACAACACTTGGTGACTTTGGTACTATTATTATTCACCCTGCACACAGGAAAATAAAAAAGATCTGGGAATGCTTAATAATGTTCCCAAAGTCACACAATCCAGAAGTGGAGTAGACCTAGAATTCCAAATGAATATCTGAGTTTCAAGTCTGTGGTCTAATCACTTTTTAAAAAAATGTTTCAAAGATGCTAATTTATTTTAGTTTTATATTATCATTTGATTAATTTTGAAGGCTAGTCTATTAATTGTAACTGTAATGTGAAATAAATGTGATATGTTTCTTATATTCTAGGATTTTTTTTGTCCCACAGGTGGAAACTGTGCCTATGAAATTGGAATCAATACATTTTTTACTTAATTGGCTAAATTCACTAATAAAATCAAATTGTACAACAACTTGACATTCAGAAATGTCAACCCTATGCATCCAGGCTATTCAGGTCCCCTCCGAATATTCCATGGAAAATCACTACATCCAAACTATATGCTCTGATGTTTTAGACAGTTCACCTATAATGAGTACAGAAGATAGGAGTAAAGTAGAATGTAAATCTAAGACTAAATTAGAACTTTAATAATTAGAGAGAGGCAGGTAAATCTAAAGCAACCATGCTATACAGGAAACAATATCTGTTTTGAAATTAAAAAAAATACTTATTATAATTTCAGCATGACAATCACAAGTTGTATATTCTTGTGCATCTGTATTCTTCTGGCCTTGTTTTTATTACATTTAGAAAAATTAATTCAATAATCACTTGTTGAAAACAAATGAATAATCATTTTGCTTTTTCTTAGAGTTACGATCAAAGATACAGGGTTTCTACCTCAGGAAGTATAAAGACAAGGGACAAAATAAATAAGTAACAGGTGATGATAGGGGCTGTAATGATAATAAAAACGTGAGCTACCAGGAAGAGCGAGAACTCCTTGATCTTGAGAGTTCAAAGAAGGGATCTCTGAGAAGGTGAGATTTAAGGACAATGAGAGAATAAGTCAGCCATGTGAAGCCCATCAGACAGGAAAAATCGTGTGAAGATCCATGGCAGAGGTGTGCTCCGTGTGCTTAAGGGACAAGAAAAGACCAATGTGGCTGAATAATTTTAAACAAAGGGTCGGGAAAAGTAGATGAAGTTGTAAAGTTAAGCAGGGACCTGATGTGGTATTGTGTAGAGCTGGGTAAGCCGTATCAAAGACGTTGACCTCATTCTGAACAACAACAAAGAAAGCTAAGAAGATCAGCTTTGAAGACTTAAAAAAGAGCGATACATAATACAGGGTCTATCTCTCTACCTATCTACCCATCCATCTACCTTCTAACTCAGAATTCAGTTCTGTCCAGGATAGGAGTGGAGATAACTATAACTAAATTTGGAAAATTACTTTGAGGAAGGATGAATAGGAATGAATTTTACTTTGCTAACATTTTAAGAAAGATGAAACATACTAGGAAAAAAGAGAGAGCAAGAGCGAAAGCTGAAGTGGGATTGGGAGAGGGAAAGGAAAGGAAGGAGGAGGAGATAGAAGAAGAAGAAGAAGACAAGGAAAGAAGGAAGAAGGAAGACAATGACAAAGGAAGAAAACATTTTTAGGTTATTGATGGCATAAGGTTATTGTCATGTACTTTGTTGGTTGCAAGCTATAAAAACTTTATTTGAATAAATTTAATTTTTCCGGGACAGTGTAAAGAAATAAATGCAGAATTGAAAGGAACAGAAGAATCAGGAAATTGAATACTGTTTCTCTTGATTGATCTTGACTTTACTAACTTTTTCCATTTTCTTGTGAGGCTTTCCAAGAGGCCTGTTTTGGGTCAACTCTCTGTTTTGGATTAATGAATCAGTATGTCCGGGGGAAGGGAACTATGGTTTGATCAATCCAATCATACGTATATGTCTGTGTATAGGTGAGAAACCTTCATCTTTAAAAGGCCAGCTCACAGTCAAAAGTCAATCCTTAGTATAGCATGGGGAGTAATCAGTTCTGGATGGAGGACTCAGGAAAGTCTTACCTAAGAAGTAATTTTGAAGGAGCAAAAAACCAGTTCAACTCAATATGTATTGAAAATTTATTAAATTCAAGTTACTCTGCTATGGTGCCGTGAAGCATGCAGAAGTGAATAAAATACAGTTTCTTCAATACAGGGATTTACAATCTAATGAAGGAGACTAACACATACACATAAGCCGCTGTGGACGTTCTCTTGACATCATTAAGTTTAATCCTGAGATATACTGGGATGTCAGACATTCTTAAAAGGCTTAGCCATTATAACATATGCAGCAAGGGCTTGGGACAAGTCAGCGGGATAAAAATTAGCCTATTGAGGATGGACTTAGCTTTGATAATGTGTCTATTCACAGTTATTGACTACATATGTGGCCAGGAAAAGACAAGGCCCAAAGGATACAGAGATAAAAATTTGATGCAACTTCATCAGGGAATTTGTAATCTATTGAAGGCTGTAGACTAATTTTAATTCAGTTATATCCATATTTTGCAAGCCTGCTAACTCAAGAGTGCAATACATCACGGACAGTTTGTAAAAAGAGTCTTCAGTTGCAGAGTGCTCGTGTGGTTGGCTTATCTTCCTTACGATAACCCTCTTAGGTAGGTCCTATAATCATCACCATCTGCAAATGAGAGAATGCCTGTGCAATGAAGTTAATGAATTTGCTCCACAGGATAAGCACAGGATAAGTGGGAAATCAGTATTTAAACTCAAGCGGTGTGGCTCCCGAGTCTATGCTATCAAGAGAAAACAGGAAGACACTAATAAACGTGCAAAGCATAGAAAAGACCTGATCTGGAATTTTCAGAAATATATTTAGTGAAACATTTCAGGTAGATACCAGTCTGATGGGAGTAACTGAGTAGAGAAGTTGGCAAAGGAGAGAGTTGAGATGAGATCAAACAATTGTGGATTTCTGAATGGGAATATTTTTCAGTGAACAAGTGACTCTGAACTATCTATTTTAGTAAACTATCTTGCTCTGAAAGTTGGTTGTTGGAGAGATGTTATTTATTTTTTTTTTTTTTTGAGAGAGAGGAGCTTGAGTGGGTGGGGTGGGTGGGGTGGGAGGAGTACAGGCAGAGAGAGAGAGAATCCCAAGCAGGCTCCATACATAGTGCCGGAGCCAGACTCCCGGGGCTCGATCTCACAACCTTGAGATCAAGACCTGAGCCGAAATCAAGAATTAGACACTCGTCAACTGAGCCACCCAGGAGCCGCAAGAGATGACATTTAAATAAGAGTTAATGTTTTTTTTTTTTAATTTTTCTGTTTTGATTAGAATTATCCAAGATATTGCCTGGGTGCTTGGGGTAAAGAATTTTGCTTGCTACCATCCAAAAATCACTCCTGATGTTTGCGGTCTTTCTCTTTAAGCCAATCCAGCTAACTGAGTGCAACGAACCCTAACGCAATTGCCATATCTTTAACTCATCCTTCTCATGAACCCTAAGCCAGATGTCCACTGGCTCAACTTCAAAATATCTTTTTTAGTCCATCTCCTTATCTCCATTCCAAGTGTTGGTGTGACAGTAAGCTAGAGCAAACCAGCAATATATTCTATCCCAGAATCTAAGTGATCTTGTTGATCCAGAATGATCTACTTTTAATGATCTCAAGAAACTCATGTATTAGAGTTTCCAAATAAAACCTATGTTAAAAGTCCTATGCTAATCCCAGCAAATAAAGTCTAACTTCTCAAATTGGATTAAATGGACCTATAGGACTGTGCTGCTGACCATCTTTCCTTCCTAAATCCACTCCACTTGACTTCAGCTCATTTTACCCATTTTGCTTTCCTCAAATTATCCTTATCTCTCACTTTCAGGATTTTGTTTATGCTTCTCTAATTAATGTATTTCCTTTACAACCAGCCTTCATCTAATTTAAGCCTGAGCTTACATATCAATTCCTTAGGTAAGCCTCTCCTTCTACCTCTCAGGCTGATCTCTAATCGCTTCCAGGATTATTCCTACTTTAGCCATTTTTTTTTATTTTGTTATTATTATTATTATTTATTTTTACACCTACAGAGAAGTTTCATATATACTGTAATCTTTATCCAGATTTAGGTATTATTGACATTTTACTTCAAATGTTTTATCATTTGTTCTTTCTCTCTCAATCTACATATACCTACAATGTGTGTGTATGTGTGTGTGTGTGTGTGTATCATTGAAGTCATTGAAGTGCTGGTGCCATGAAAGGTTATGTCAGGACTTTATATATAATAAACATATATATATTAGATATATAAATCTAATATATCATAGTATATCTAATAATATATTATATATTATATCTTGATATAAAATATACTATTATGCATATGCATACTATTAATTACAGTATATGCAGTATATATACATACATAATATATACAATTTAATAGTGTATATTACAATAGATATACCATTATATATTATATATATGATTACATATTATACATATATACACAGTGACACACTACATGTAGAGTGTCTATATATATGGCATAAATATTGATATATAGGTTTATACACATATAATTGGTCCTATTTGTCTAGGGAATGCTAACACATCAGAGAATCATCCAACACACATAGACACACATGATGTTATTATGCTTCCTTAATCATTAATCCTGGCGTTAATCATCAGAGTGTACTTTCATGCAAATCATGTACATCTTTCTTTTCATTTGTTTTTGCAAAATCCTTTCAGAATTGTATCCATTTGTCCCATAAGTCTGATTTGAACCAATCACTCTTCCATGAAGAGATATTTTTGATTTTCCTTCACCAGCTATGATGCACATGAATTCGATTAATCTGAAATTGCAAAATCATACCTCCTGAAAACTTTTCTACATACGTATGCTTATTTTTTTTTCCTTGCTGTCGACAGGAAGGTAAATTTTTCTTGCTTTGAGGATAAAGGTAGGTAATAATTTTTGGCAATTGCTTTAACTTTTGCTATCATATTTATTTACTCCTTTTGCCTCAATGTAAATTCCTTAGGTTAGCATAGGTGGCTCACTTCCATACACACCCTGACACACTTGTCATCTGAGTAGCCTAGAGAATACTACAATTAATTTGTGTATCTCAACCTTCTTGGGAATGGGAGACATGTACTATGAAAGTACTGGTGCCACGAAAGGTTATGTTCAGGACTTCTTCCTTTATCCTTTATTTCAATGGAACTTTAAAATCTGTTCCTTAGGCTAATTTCTATTGCACTAACAGACATACACTGTGCTTTTGTGCATCCTACAGTCACATAGAAAATGAATGTGCAAATACTGCTAAAAAAATATGGTAATAGGACAATAATCCTTGAGCTAAACTGTGAAGTGTAAGTAAGAATTTGATTCACGGAACATGGGTCACGGGAGGTCATTGAAGGCAAAAGGAAAAGGTTGTTTTCATTGAAATTCACGAAAGTGAGGGAAGAAGCTACACATGTAGAGCAGCACATTAAGCCTTATTACCACCCACAATGTTGACCTTGCACTTTTCAAACTATTTTAATTCGACTATTCAAATAAGTGTTGGTTTTTGTGTTTCTGTATAACTTACTTCATTATGCCTGACTGTGGGCACTTTTAACCTCCTGTTTCTTTGCATTCATGATCTTTACCTTTGTAGAAAAATCCTCCCACCGCATCTTTGGAAAAGAAAAGAAGTGCAATACTATCAAAGAAAGATGTGCTTTCTATTGTGTACTTTTACACTGTATGCTTATTAAAAAGATAAAAGGATACAAGATTCCCAGGGAGTTTTTATTTTCTTAACTTATTTTATTTAAAGTCAATTAGTTAACATATAGTGTATCATTAGTTTCAGATATAGAGTTCAGTGATTCATCCATTGCATATAACATGCAGAGCTCATTACATCATTGCCCTCTAATCTTTTAAAAACAATTTTATTTATTTATTTGACAGAGAGAGATTGAGAGAGATAGAGAGAGAGAGAGAGAGAAGGAGAGAGAACACAAGCAGAGGAAGCAGCAGGGAGAGACAGAGGAAGAAGCAGATTCCCCAGTGAGAAGGGAACCCGATGTGGGGCTCAATCCCAGGATCCTGGGATCCTGACCCAAGCCAAAGGCAGATGCTTAACTGACTGAGCCACCCAGGAGCCCCTCATGCCCTCCTTAATGCCCGTCACCCAGTTACTCCCATCCTCCCACCCACCACACCTCCCAGTAAATTTTTCATTCCCCAGTAATTACTCTCTCCATGCTTAATCCAGGACAATGTTTTTCTTATACATAATCTCCTATGGTTTTTGTCTACCTTAGATATTTTATGAAGTTATCATAAAATTTTCATTTTCATTCCCCAGTAATTATTCTATCCATGCTTTATCCAGGACAATGTTTTTCTTATACATAGTCTCCTATGGTTTTTGTCTACCTTAGATATTTTATGAAGTTATCCACCCCAGAAGAGCCCAGCTACTTCCTTCCCACAAACTTTGGTAACCATCTTTCCCTATTCCCTAATTTTAACTTTTTGTTGTTTTGTTTTTTTCAAAGCCACATTTCCAATAGTCATAATTTATATTGAAAAGGGGCATTTGGAAATCCTCCTCAACATAGCAAGGTGGTCTCCAACAGTTTTGCCACTCCTGAAGATAATTTATTGCATGGATGATGCTTTAACTATAAATAACTGTCTAAATGTAGCTCAGATATATTCCCTGAAATTCCATAGCATATTTTTATCATGGGGCCAAAAAAAGCAGGAAAAAAACACAAATTATCACACTTACTAGGAATGAATTTATATATAATTATATTTTTAAAGGATTCATATATTCACATGAGAAAAAGTGTCAAAGGACACTGAGCTAGTATATTGAGCTTGAATCACCTTAATTCTTTCCAGTTCCAATGTGGTTTCCTTCATTTCCCCTTGCAAGTTTATAAAACCTTACATTATATTTTTCACTTGGTAATGTGTTTTTGTAAGGATAGCACAAGTTTCCTGATCTCCATCCCTAGAGAGGAAGTTGGTTAACCAATTAAATTGTAAAAAGGCTGTGTTGGGTCAAAATAAGAGTAGATTTTATCATTGAAAATCTGGTTATTATAACAAAGATGGAGGATTTTTGTCCCAAGGCAGACAATTGAAAAAAAAATCTTTAATTTTTGAAAAGAAATAGATATTCTATTGCTTTCCTTTAAGAATTTGTATTTTCCAACTATGTAAACCTATTTATCTGAATCCATAAGAGAGACAGGGGGCAGTAGTAGAGAATACAGAATTTAGAACAAGAATTCCTGGGTTCAATTCTTGGTTCTACCACTTAATAATTTTGTTATCTTGGTAAGGCTCCTACCATGGCTTCTTCAAATATGATCCTCATATAAAGTGTGGACAATTACTCTCCCTGCCATCTACTATTTCAAGATCATTTAGTTATATTTGTAAAGAATGTAAAATAGTACTGACAAATACTAAGCATTTCATAAGTTATTAAACATTACAATTCTGGCATAGTCTTCAAATGGGAGCCTCAGAAACGATGAACATGGCCATGGTTCTAAGGAGAAAAACTTAAAAGTGTTTGGGTGTAAAAATTGACAGATGTTTTATTTTTGAAGTCTTTCATATCTGAGAATGCTCTAATTTTAAGAAGATGTGCTATAGTCACATATATTTAAGCTACAATTTTTTCTCTAAGAAAATTGTAGGTGTTGCTCCATTACTATTTGGTTTTGAAAGTTGCTGCAGAAAAACCTACAGATACCTGTGGTTTTCTGCTGGTACACATGACTTAACTGAGTCCACCAAGATGTCCTAAATGTAAATATCTCCAATCAAATTCAATGACATGGAGTAAAAGAAATCTGCTCTTCTGTAGATATTAAGTAAGTAGTCACAAATATCAGTGTTGAAGAAGAGGATTCCAAGGAGTTTTACGTGCAGATAGCCAGGAAAAAAATAACCTACATAGTGCTAATTCCAGTGTCTCATTTTCTAATTTCACAATACACTTAGTGACAACAATTGACTTTAAGTTTTGTGAAAGCATTGTGTTTATCTTGGTTTCATTTTTTCTTTGGTAATTAATGTGGTGCATGGTACATAGACATCATTCCATGAATATTTGTTGAATTAATGAAAAAAAATATGGTTACTCTATCTTTCTCAAAACTCCTTTATCCTTTGGCTTATTTTTAAAATTAATAAATTCTGTTTTTAGAATCACTTTGGGTTTACTGAAATATTGAGTGAAAAGTGTAGAGTTCTCATATACCCCCATCCCTGTGCATGTGTGTGTGTGTTCTCCTATTATTAACTTCTTGCATTATTGTAGTATATTCGTTGCAGTTGATGAGTCAATATTGGCATACTATTATTATCTGGAATTCGTAGATTATTTTAGAAATCCCTCTTGGCACTGTACATTTTATGGGTTTAATAAATGCACGATGACCTGTACGCAGAATAGTTTCACTGCCCTAAGAATCCTCTGTGGTTCACCTACTAATTCATACCTATCTCTTACTCCATTCCTTCCAACTCATGGCAATAATTGATCTTTTAACAGTCTCCATAGTTTTGACTTTTCCAGAATGTCATATAATTTGAATTATAGTAATGCAGCTTCTTCAGATTGGCTTCTTTTACTCAGCAATATGCAAGATTCCTCCATGTTTTTTCATGGCTTGATATCTCATTTCATTTTATCACTGCTTAATATTCCATTCCGTGGATATATCACAGTTTATTTATCCATTTCCCTATTGAGGCATAACTTGATGGCTTCCGAATTCCTAGGTTTATTTTTCAGCTCACTTTTCCGGTTATTTGGTTCTTAGTGATATCACTGTTTCTACCAGCAACTTACAGGTGTAGGGACAACTCACTTGGTTGGGGAGACTCTTAATGTTCTAATTATCATCAGTAGCATTTTAAAGCATTTCAATAGGATTCACATCTCACTTGAATTATTATAATTCACTTATAACTTATTCTTCACAACTATTAACAATATGAAGCTTCAAATATATATTTTCAACTTCTTTTCTAGATATATGAGGAATTATATAAAGCTGAATATACACATTAGTATTTTTCTGAGAATTGTCTAGAAGTTTTCAAATTTCATTAATGGTTAATCATTATTCTGCTCTTCAGATTGAAAAACTCATTGCATCATTAATATCTCCTAATATCTCCCTGTCTATTTCCAATATTTATAACTCTATTACTGATAAATTTCATGGATCCAACTCTGCATGCACATTATGTTATTGTTTATTTTATATGTTTACAAGTCAATTTTTCCCACAATACTCAAATTTTTCAAAAGTAGAAAATATAACTACACTAGAATTTCTAGCATAGAGTAGGCATTTAATAAAAGCATAGCTATAAATTTAGACATTTATGTTCAAACTGTATTTTTACCCTAAATTTAGCACTTCATAATGAATTTACTAATCGATTTGTTTTGATGAGGGATAGTTAGTTACTCTCCTCAATGTTCATAGTTGTGTCATCTGTGGATTCTTACTGGAATTTGTTCTCAAATACCCTACTAACAATTTATCTAATTTTTGAATTACATAATAAGAATTAATCATGTATGTTGTAAATTTTATAAAATACTGATATTAAAAATAACTTCGCACTGAAAAAAGGCTTAAGGGAAAGAAAAATAGTTTGATAATCATACTGAAAGACCACCAACTTCCAGAAAGAATGAAAGGGAGGAAGGGAGCTCTAACATTAGAGCTGTTAATTTTGTCAGATTTTCTTTATCCAACTTTTAAGAGCAGATGAGGGTTGAGAAAGTATAAAAAAGCTTCCCAGCATAATAAAATTTGGCAGATAATTCTATTTTCTGACAACTGTATTTCAGGACCATGTGCCAAGAATAAGTATCTGTTAGGCCTGCCGCCTGTCAGACTAAGCAGGAACTTTCTGTCATTTTCTGTGTCCCTAAGTTTACTTCGTGTTCCAAAGCAGATCTGTAGCCTGGCTTTAGTATTTTCAAGACAAATTTTTTAGGTTAAATATTCTAAGAGGAGTGAGCATTGCCATTTAGACACTGCCTTGTAGTCATACTAGGAAAATTGGTCTATGTCACTTAGACAGTCATAAATGTTTCCCTCAAAATGTCACCATCTTATTTTTGGTTGCTCATAAAATTTTTGTGAGATCATTTAACGGTAGCACTCATTAAAACCATTTCATGTTTTAAGATTATGTTAATTTAGTCAGTGTTATTTTTCAAAGGCAAGAACTTACATGATTATTAACAGAGAAAGTTAGCTTATGCTGTCAAAGACTTTAGCAAGAGCTACAGTGTGTTTTCCACAATTGAAATTTCTATGCTTCTGGTTTTAAGGTTATCAAAAAGGTATGAAATGTGAATGCAAAAAAAGATGATTCTTAGAAAAGAAGGATTGCCGGGTCTTTCCTTATTTCAAAAGTACTATGCTGGGCAGCCCTGGTGGCTCAGCGGTTTGGCGCCTGCCTTCAGTCCAGGGCATGATCCTGGAGACCCGGGATCGAGTCCCACATCAGGCTCCCTTCATGGAGCCTTCTTCTCCCTCTGCCTGTGTCTCTGCCTCTCTCTATCTCTGTGTCTCTCATGAGTAAATAAATAAAATCTTTTAAAAAGTACTATACTTTAGAATGATCTCTATATTTTGAAATATAAGAAGAAGCAAGAAAATACAGAAGGTAGGTTAAAAAATAATAACATGAACCTCAGTACGCTCAATCCATTATGATATGATGGAATATAACATAACAAACATAACATATTGTCATCTATACTCTATTGGGTCTTTGTGACCTCCCCAAATAGAGTAACAGAAAGTTGTAGCCAATGTATTGGGTTAAGTATTAACTTTTCCCTTACATTTTGAAATAGCTGCCATGTATGTCTGCGTCCATAGCTTACTAAACTGTATAGATTCACCTGTTATTTTTTTTAAATCTGTGAGAATGTAGATTGAAGCTTAAATACTAATAGTTCAAATTATTTCATATAATCTTGTGTTTTTAACGTGGGTGTGTGATTGCTGAACAGAGATTCCCCTAAACAAAATGTTCATGTAGATTAAGTGATAGACTGCTGTTTACATTTTTCTTCGTACTTCCATGTGACTTTATTTATACTCTGTAATAAAACTTAAACCATCTGACTGCTAGCTACTTGAATTGTCAGTTCATTCTTCAAAAATTTTCAGTTCCTTGACCTCTGAAATCATAGTTCGTTTAATGTTTTATGTATGTAGCTAATACTTATTAAGCTAATATTAATATATTATTTATGCTGTTTCATATGCTTCATGTATATTAAGACATTCAATTGTAGAGAAAAATAAGCAAGCTATGAGATACTGAATATTTTGTTCAAATTTTTCAAGTAAAGAAATCAGACTCAGTGAAGTCACATATGAGGTCAATTAAGTGGGGATTCCAACCCAAGGATGCTGAAACAAACCCTATGCCAGAGTTCCAAAATGTTCATGGTTTACCATGTTCTTAGCACATTGCTCCTTTGCTAATAGATATATAAGTTGTCCAAACCAAAATTTAGAGAGTGCCCTGGAGACAAGATTTAATAAATATTTTGATGAATGTACACTCCCATCAGGACAAATCTATTTCTGGGATCCCTGGGTGGCGCAGCGGTTTGGCGCCTGCCTTTGGCCCAGGGCGCGATCCTGGAGACCCGGGATCGAATCCCACATCGGGCTCCCGGTGCATGGAGCCTGCTTCTCCCTCTGCCTGTGTCTCTGCCTCTCTCTCTCTCTGTGACTATCATAAATAAATTAAAAAAAAAGGACAAATCTATTTCTTTTTATTGTATTCAATCAGTCTTGCTGTTGAATTATAGTCTCTTTATATCTAAGACGAGGACAGTAGTATGTACATGCCAGGTTTTTCTGTGTGGAGTTAAATAATAACTTATATAGAGGTCTTCATATATAATAGTCCTTGGAAATATTTGTTTCCTTCTATCTGAAAGCAAGAATATTTGACAGACATTTTAAAAATATAACAAAAATTATGCATTAAAATTTGTTAAATGTATGTAAATCAATTATGGACAATATGTATAAATTACCCTCAAAACAGGAATAATGCTGTAATATGTCTTGATTTCAAAATAATAAAATAAAAGGAACAAAGGATTTCTAGGGGCTGAAGACAATGGCAGCACCCAGGACTCAATCTCCCATATTTTCCAAAAAGTAATGCTGAGGAAAAAAGAAAAGCACATAAAACCATGTCTTCAGCATAACTTGAAGGAAGAGAATGCCTAAACTTTAAAATAATATAAGTAGGGGCACTTGGATGGCATAGTCATTTGAACACTAACTCTTGGTTTCAACTCAGGTCATGATCTCCAGGCACTGAGATGGAGTCCCACATCGGGGCTCGGCATTGAGCATAGAGCCTGCTTGGGATTCTCTCTCTCTCTCTATGCCTCTCCTGCTGGCCTCCCTCTCTCTCTTAAATAAACAAATCTTTAAAATAATGTAAGTAAAAATAGAATAAAAGAACAAGTCACAGCATGGAATTTCTCACAGACCTATACCAACCCCACCCCATAGCAGGGCAAGTGGCAAACAAAGACAGACATAGAAACAATGAATGAAAGAGAGAATGAACAGGGAATCCTAAGAATGATCTCAAATTATCACCAGGAAGGCTTTGCCAATAGGTATTTCAGTCTGGAATTCTAACTGCTTCTGGTGGTTCAGTGCATGGACAAAACACGTCTCCAAAGAAGGGACTAAAACAACCATGTGATTTGAAATGACACCTACTAAAGCTCATATGGAAGAAAAAACTCAAATAGAAAAGTAAAGTGCTCTTTGGCCATTAAATATTTTAGAGGAAAGAAGCAAAAATGAAAAGTTTAGATCCTGCACATCATAGGAGACCTAAAGTTTTAGAGGGCACATAACCCCATTCTACCACCAAAGCAAACAAAATAAACAAAAACAAAATAAACACTAAATAACTACCTTTTTCATACTCAGATATGAGGATGCCTGAAATAAGAAGCCTCCAAACAGCCCAATAACATAAACACAAACAATAATAACAAAAAAAATTAACACACCTCTTGCAAAAGTAAGAAAATAAAGTGAATCACTTATCAATTGAGTACAATGTTCCCTAGAAATGCAAACAGAAAACATTAGGAAACTTGACGACACTATTCCCAATCGACTTAAATTTGCTCAAGCAAAAAATCAAGTGTAAAAAAGTCATCATAAATAAGTAATTAAAAAACCAGACACCTCAGTGGCTCAATGGTTGAGGGTATGCCTTAGACTCAGGGCATGGTTCCAGGGTTCTGGGATCGAGTCCCACATCAGGCTCCCTGTGGAGAGCCTGCTTCTCCCTCTGCCTGTGTTTCTGCCTCTCTCTCTCTCTCTCTCTCTCTCTCTCTTTCTGTCTCTCACAAATAAATAAATATCTTAAAAATAAATTCAAAAACCAAGAATTATAAGTAGACAAAAAATAAAGAAAAAAATAATTGATGAAACTCAAGTAAGAAGTGGAAGAGAATACACCATTTTATTATAAATAAAGACTATAATGCAGGTGCCTAAAAGAATATAGAATAAAAATATTTGTATAGGACATTGAAGAAAGGGAAATAACAAAAGGAGTGAGAATGATATAGAGAAAGAAAACATTTCAAGAGAAAGTAGGGGAAGTGGAAGATGGGCAAGAAGGAGAAACATTTGTGTTATTGGTTCTTCTGAAGAACAAAAATAAAATAATAGAACAGGATTAATATTTAAAATTATTATCTATGAAGACTCTCTGGAAAGCAAGGGGCCTGAGTTTATATATTAAAATGTTCCACCAGATACTTGGGAAAATTAAACAGGACAATCAACTACAAGGTATATATTAACAAAGCTATTTTATTTTAAAGATAAAAATCCTAAAGGCCCAGGCAAAGTGAACTTATAAGGACAAAATATTGTTTACTCATCATACTTTTCAAAACTCACATATGAACAAAGGACATGTAAATATGCATTTTTTTTGAAATTCAATGAAACAAAGACATTCATTTAACCAAATAAGTTTATATTAGTCCACCTATACTTTAAGGATGAAGGCCCTTAAAAAAATTATTTTTTGTACACAAAATTATAGGGAATTCTGTTGCCAAGAGGACATTTTGAGGAATCTAATACTTGATTTTGCAATTTTTTTGTGCCTCAAATTATTTCACAGTAAATAATTAAAAATAAGAAAGTAGCTTCATTAAAATACTAGAACAATCATTCTATGAACCAACAACCATGTTTTGAATGTAAAAATATGCTCAGTGTTAATCATTATATGTAAGGATGTTTTTCATTACCATATAATGGGATTCAAGTTAGGTGGAGTGAGAAAAGAGAAGAAAAAGCTATAAATACCATGTAAATACATTGTCACTGTTTTATTTGAAATTTAGAAAATATATCCAAGTCGAAGTAAAATATATATTTCAGGGGCACCTGGGTGGCTCACTGGTTGAGCATCTGCCTTTGGCTCAGGTCATGATCCTGGGGTCCTGGGATTGAGTTACCCTTCAGGTTCACCACAGGGAGCCTGCTTCTCCCTCTGCCTTTATCTCTGCCTCCTTCTGTATCTCTCATGAGTAAATAAATAAAACATTTAAAATAAATAAATAAATAAATAAATAAATAAATAAATAAGTTTCAAAGGCCATTGTGAACAAAAATTTTGGTGTACATTGACTTAATCAGGAAAGATAATTAAACTTTGATCACAAATACAGGAGAAAATAGGAATAAAATGTACAGTAATAAATAAGCTGCAATTTATCTCTGTTACCGCTCTAGAGATATGCATATACTTGAAACCTAAATTTTAATCCATAGCTATGTTTTCAATAACAATCAACAAAATATTTTACAGCAATTATTTGTCTATGTAAACAGTTTTTTTTCTTTTATTTAGTGATAGTGTGTTCATATAAACTCAATGTTTGATATTAAAGAAAATGCATAAAACACACTTTCCATTGTATTCTTAAATAAGAATATAACCAACAGAATTATCTAAAATTTTCCAGTTTTCAAACTAAGCATTTTATGATTATCTTCCAATGTTACAGTTTTTCAGCCAACCCTAGCAGCTGAATTTCTAAAATTGGCTCTTCTCCATGTAGCATGCTTCATGCAAATGAACCCAGATGAAAAGAATTGAAAATAGCTAGTATATGTGGTTAACATTTGGATAACTGCATAAGCAAACAACACATGATCCTCATTTCCCAAAACACAATTGGTAACTACGGTATCTTTAGAGAACAATATTAAAATGAGTGTTTTTATTACTCTTTACCAATAGGATTTTATTCTTAATATCCAAATTACAAGCCCAATATTAATGTTATTAATATATGAATATATCAGAAATTCAGTTTTTCAAACACTTTAAAATCTGTGTTAACACATAGATAACTGGAGTAAAGGAAATAAAATCAAGTGCTTGATTTAAATCCCATCCTCTTGCAAATTGATTCAGAAATAGTGCTTAGCTAATTACACATCATGTGTGAAATAACCAAAGAGTAGAATGTGTAACAAAAAGAAATGCAAGTTACTGAAGAATCAATTTATACCAAATGACCAAGAAGCTATTCTTGAATATTAAATGACAATTAGAGCTCTTCCTTTATACTCTAACAATCAATGCCAAATATGAACACATTCAATACGAAAATATTTTATGATTTAATCATTCTTATAAGCAAAGCTTGCATAAACATGTGGGGAAAATATTACTTTACGTTTTCTTAGGAATGACAGACACACAATTTCACCCTTAATGGAAACCTGTGAATACAGGATTGCATTCACCTCCAAGCAATATGTTCTTGTAAATAGAAAAGAAATAAATTGAAAACCAAATTTCAACCATTCTTATATAGGAGTTAAGATGAGAAAAAGGGTGGACTTCAGTATTAGTGATTTGTTCTCTCCTCCAGCTTGAATACAGACAATCTCGGTACACTGCGTTCAACCTTTTCATGACAGATCTCTTTCTTTAGCTGCAACCAGTGTGCAAAATACCCTATTGTAATTTATGCTGGATTCACCAGAATCAGAAAGCCAAGGCATATGTTTATAACTCTGCAACTGAACAGAGATCACGCAAACATTTTACATATTATAAGCCCTTAAGATATTTACAAAAAATAATATTTACCTTTGATGTAATAGGCTTGCTTTCAGGAAGCAAGAGTATAGTTGAGTTTAACTGTAGCAAAACTATAAATTTAAATAACAAAGTGAAGAACACTCACTGTAGGATAAGACACACATTCCCTCATGAAAAAATAAATATATTTTTAAAAGGATAAGACACACATTGCTTCTAAGTCACCTATCTCTATCTTTTAAAAATCATTATCTCTAAAGAGTTAGAACATACAAAGCTTATTCCTTAAAGATGAGCTCTTGCTCTTAGTAAACAAACAACTGTCAGCACTGATATTACTTAGTATTGGATATTTTTCACCATTGTGTTAAGCTACAATTATAGAATGTAGATTATAGGATACATGCGATTTTTTTTACCATGTAAAGAGATGCATGATCTCTTTCTACCTATTTTTTTCATTGGGTTGAATGGATATTCTGAGGGCACAAAGAAAGTTCATATAGTTCAACTTCAATGTACAACATGAATAATTGTGTGGATATTTTAAAAGTTTAGGAAAAATTATTATAAAGAATAACGCTTTGTGACAAATCACTTCATATTTATGAAACATCTAAGACAATGTTTTAATTTTTCTCACTGCGTATCAGGGCTGAATATTATTTTTTATAAGTAAGATGATTTATTAAACAGACTTTCTAAACCACTCATCTAGATCAAAGTAAAGTGTGTGTCTTTCCAACTGATATTGATTACATATGCCACATTGAAGATTTCATCAATGAAACAGAGTTTAGAACTACAAGACATTTAGCATAAAAATATTCTTAATAATGAGCATGTTGGAATTATGATACAGCACTTTAAACTTGTCTAGAGAAGTTACTTTATCCAGCATTCAGATTCAGATTAATTTCTTCAGAATCATGGAGAAGCCCACATTGTCTAGCAATTTACTTTTTTGTTTTTTAATACCTCTCTTCCTTTTCTAGAAGCAAGCACCAGTTTAACAGTGACTTTATTTTTTGTTTGTTTGTTCTTTCATACTCAGGACTGAGGAAAACATTGGCATGTAATAAGTATCCAGTAAACATAAAAATACATTTTGAATTGAATGAGACTTAATAATTTATCATATCTCATGTCATATATCATCTTTTAATTCCTTTTTTATTCATTATACATTGTTGAAAATGACAGAGAAACAATCATGAACCTAAAAGTGCTATAAAAAACAAAAAGCCTCAATAAAAAATAATTTTAAATAGGAGAAATAACATTCTGGTACAATGTCCACATAATGTAATTGATACACTTTTCAGATCTCTTCGTGTGCCTGGTATATTAGAGTACCTGCATGTGTGGAACTGGTAGTCAAACAGATTTAGCATAATCCGAAATTCAGTGAGTGCAACATATTTGAACATTAGAAACAAGCCCAAGTAGCTGTAGCTAGAGATGGTATGCATTTATCTTATACAGGAACTGTCATAGATTTTGTTTCTATCCAACGAGAGATACACTTCATATAAAGCTGAGTGGTGAATAAAATAAAACCAACATACATTTCATATCAGAGGGGTGAAGCGAGATCCCAGAACACACAGACCAAAGGCAAAGAAAAACAAAACGTCGAAATCTGTATTGCAGTGAGCACTTTTCAGAGTATGATTGAAGGAAACAATTGCAGTCAGTAATGATTCTGTACTTCCGGAGAATTATCAGCAATTAAAAATGAAAGAAGAGTGATATCGTGGAGATAGTATTCAGGTATCTGATAAGGGAATAGCATCTTGCCATTGACCAATGTGATTCAAGCACAACGTGAGACTCCTGTGCTAAGAATATGAGAAAATCAGTAAGGAAAGAAGAAAATTATAAAATGGAATTCTTGGTTTATTGAGTCTTCCCCCTGGTAAAATACCAAACTGGTCCTTGTAAGCAGAGGGAAAGCAGAAACCAAAAAAAGAGGCAGGCTGCTGCGGGTTGGTGGGTGGTAGGCTTACTGAGGGAGAAGACATTCCGAGGAGGCCGGTACTCAGCCCCTGCAAGGCGAGTAGCTATCCACACTTGCCCACCAGGATGCTAAAAATTTATTTAGAGGCCTTAGCAGGGTTCATTTATGCACACGTCTAGATGGTCCCAACAACAGCTCGCTGCAGCTTTGGAATGACTTTACATCTGGGAATGGTGAGCGAAACCTGCATCCCAAGGACAGGAGAGGTGGTGAGGAGACTCCAATGGGAGGGTCCAGCTTGTGGGTCAATCGCAAGTCACATCTCTTTGGGGACGTCCTTCATAGGAACACAAGAATGACTTTGTGTCCTTCAAGATGCAAAGCTTGTCCTTGTCTTCAGTAAGATATGAGAAGAAAAGAAAATGAGTATCCGAATTCTACTGCTGAATAGTACTAAATAAGTTGGCAACTTACAAAATTACTTTAGATCAATAAATAGTATTAGTTCTACATCATGCCCTCAGTTATTTTTCAAATAAATAATGTGTCAAGGTCTTAGCATCATGTTTCAAGAAATAGAGCATGTTAGGAACCCGTGTAGACAGGCTTATCTGACTGGTTGTGCATTTCCCAGAGCTTCCTCTACAGCGTCTTCAGGACCCTTCTACCACAGTGTGCGTTATCTGTGTGGGTCTACTGATTAAAACTCCATCTTAATGTTAGCAGCATAATTGGTAAACACTTTTTACAGCCTATCATCTATCATTTCTTCCCCAGATCTGCTAAATCAGCTTCAAAAGTGACCATTAAAGATGACAGAAGATGACAAAAGTGAAGTTGACTATATTTATCTCACCAAAATAATTGTTTCTATCATGGATAGTTAAGCGTATAAGGGAACAAAATCAAATCTGTTTTTGCCCAGAGAAGTTTCAGAATCAGATTAGTCCAAAAGAAGTGACTTTGTTTATTTCAATTATCTTAACAATTCAATCCCGGGTATATTGTAATTTAACTCTATTATGGTTTGATTCAACCCTTTAAACCGAAATAATTAGATTCAGTTTTCTGAATTGGCTCATGTTGTCCCAGAAACACAGTATCATGAAATTGGCAGGGATAAATAACACAATTTATTTATTTTTGTTAAAGATTTTATTTATTTATTCATGAGAAACACACGGAGAGTCAGAGACACAGGCAGAGGGAGAAGCAGGCCCCAAGCAGGGAGCCTGACATGGGACTCGATCCTGGGTCTCCAGGATCATGCCCTGGCCTCGACTCTAAACCACCGAGCCACCCGGGCTGCCCAAGAACACAATTTAAAATATGCCTTAAACAATTCTAGGATAGCTTAACATGCACACATATATAATATATTCTCTACAAATATATGAAGTAAATAAGAGGCACTCAATTTAAACTCTAAAAGAAGGACATGGAAGAGGGCAATTACATATATTTAAGTATTTAAATTCCAAAATACAGAAATGGACACATCACTGAGGGTTTTCCCATTTGGGTTAGAAAGCAGAAAGTTGCAAGAATCAATATTTTGATTCTAACAAATAATAAGAGCGATGCAAATGACAAAATCTTATTTTTTTATGCATGCATGTGTATTGTTTCTGTTTATTTTTACCCTCAGAGTGCTGCGGACTCAAAGAACCTCACATACCTAAATTCTAAAATGGAATGTACAGATTCTTAGAGAGAGGAGATCTGTGGGAGTTTCCATTCCTGTGGCTACTGGATGCACTGAAGAGCAAACACATCATGGACAGGGGTGAGTCGTAACAGCCAAGCTTTAATGTACTTTTATTTTATTTTATTTTATTTTATTTATTTTTTTTGTCCTTTTATTTAAAAAAAAATTTACAAAAAATAAATAAAAAATAAAATAAAATAATAAAATAAGGATTTTACTTATTTATTTGAGCGAGAGAGTGAGTGAGAGAGTGCAGAGCCACAGGCCAGGCGAGGGGCAGAGGGAAGAGAGGCAGGCTCCCTGCTGGGCAGGGATCCCACTCAGGACTTGATCTCAGAACACTGGGGCCATGACCTGAGGCCAAGGCCAACACTTAACCAACTGAGCCACCCAGGCACCCATTATATCCTTTTAATAGCCACCCAAAGTCTACTATGACCAGTGGGATTCTGAGAACCTCCAGTTACAAAGTGCATCCACATCTCTGTGCCAGTTCTTTCCCAGGGCCTTCAGCAGGTATATGGCATTAGGGCATCAAAGCCCTAAAGCAGGCTAGGAGGGCTTGCAGAAACCTTACCCATGGGTGACCGGGCCTTCACCTCTATGTGCAAGGACCAGGGATTCAGGACCCTTGCCAAGTGCTCAAGAGCCCACAGATGACTGGGGCCCAGCAGGAGAACAAGAAGGGACTCATACAGGCCCACGGGCTTCCGTCCAGACAGGCAATGCAGCTGGTTCAGCCATTCTCTGCCCTAGCCCATGCGTGTGGATTCTACAACTAAGAAACCCACAACACTTGGCAGGCACGACAGTCTCTCCATGCAGGCAAAAAGAAATCCCACCTCCACTCTCCTGCCCCCCTCTCATCATAGAACAGGGTGGTGGTGTACCCCAAGCACTCTCCCTTCCACAAATTATGGTTGGCAGCACATGCTGTGACTGGACACCCTTGGAACACATTGTGATAATCGCTAGGCAGTTTTTGTTTTTACTAATGAAGTCAAGGCATCACTTAGTAAACGTAAGGGGCCTTCGAGCGTGCCATGCAACCCTAGCCCAGGAGCAAGGCTGGGGATTTTAGCAGGGTTTTCATAGCTGCTTTATATGAACCATCCCAAATTTTCTTTAACACAACCAGCAGAACATAGCTAATTATATATATGCGGTCCTCAGATGAATTAATTGGAAATGGATCCTGATTATTAAGGTTTCACCTATGTTATTTGGTTTAATGAGGCCAAAACTGACAACACTAAAATGGGTAATTCAGCATCTATTTCACTTGCTCACTACACAGAATTCCAAATAAGCTTGCTAGGATTTTGATTGGTATTGCATTAAATCTACAGATTTAGACTATTAATATCTTGTTTATATTTATTCCGTTATTCCATGGCATATATATGTGTGTGTGTATATATATATATATATATATATATATATATATATATATATATATAGAGAGAGAGAGAGAGAGAGAGAGAGAGAGAGAGAAAGAGAGAGAGAGAATGTGTGTGTATATATTTACTATATTGAGCAAAAAAGTGCAAATTCTGCACATATTTTGCACCTATACCCTTAAGTACTTCATTTTTCAGATGTTTCTCTGAATGGCATTGTTTCAATTTTATTTTCTAAGTTTGTTATAGAGATACAGTTAATTTTCTATAGTAACATGGTAACCTGCAACTTTACTACAATTATTAATCCTGCCCCCTTCTTCCCCATTCTTTAGGATTTTCTGCATACACCATCATATCATCTTGCTTTGCAATATGTCCATCCTGTATTCATTTTATTTGTCTTATTGCTATGGTCAAGATCTTCAGTAAAATATAGACACTTTTGTTCTTCTGTTTTTGCTTGACTAATCAAGGTAGAAGGTCAATTTAATTTATTATTATTATCTTTTTAATGAGTTTTGGGGACTCAGTTGGTTAAGCGTCCAACTCTTGGTTTTGGCTCAGGTCACGATCTCATGTGTCATGAGACGGAGTCCTGTGATAGGCTCTGTGCTCAGCAAGGAGTCTGCTTGAAGATTCTCTCCCTCTGCACCTCTCCCCACTTTCTCTCTCTCTGTCTCTCTCTTCCACAAATAAATAAATAATCTTTAAAAATGAGCTTTGCATCGATTGATTTTTTTTAAAGTTCTATTTTTTAATATGTTCTCTTGATTTGCTTTTTTTCCTTATGAATGTGTCTTCATTTCTTTTTCTAAGAACACTAGCCATGTTGGGGTAGGACACACCATGATGATGCCATTTAAGTACATCTTTAAAGACCCTACATCCAAATATGCTGTGCTCTGAGGGACTAGGGATTAGAACTTCAACATGAGTTTTGGAGGGCGCAAAATCCAGCTCATAAGAGGTATATATATTTTAGAATTCCAATTTATTTTGACTCTTGTTATATTACTAAGACATTTATTGCTTTTGTTACCCTACAATTTAAAATATTTCTTTATCTTATCATTTTATACCTTCAAATAATATTATAATAATTCAGTTTAATATGGGAAACTTATAACAGTGTCCTTTTATTTTTCTTCCCTGATCACTTGTCTTAGTAATGCCAAACACACTGCTGTTATTCGTGCTTTAAAATTTGAATTGCCTTTAAACAAAAATTTAAAGTAATTGAATTTCTCCTCACTTTCTATTTGGTATTCTAACAAAAAAGATGTTAGAACTCTCCATATTATCTCACGGGTTACTGAGGTTCTATTCATTTATTCAGCCTTGTTTTTCTTCCCTCTCTCTCTCTGTTCTTTATTTGTATAATTTTGATTGTTACAAGTTCACTGATTATTAGTTCTGTAATGTTTACACTGCTGTTAATTCTAGCTAGCATATTTTAAAATTTCATATAGTATATATTTTCTCTCCTAAAATTTTATTTTTGTTTTTTAACACTTTTCATTAATTTCTTATTTACATCCATGCAAATATTGTGTATTTCTCTTGTGTATTCAGCCTAATAGCCATGTTTATAATAGCATTTTATGAACTTTTTTCTGCTAATTCCACCATTTCTGTCATTGATTGTTTTCTCCTAACCGCATCAGATATTATTGCTTTGCATGTCTGGATCCTAGATACCGTGACTTTTACATTATTGAGTCTAGATTTTTTTTTTACCTCCTAATTGAGTATTATACATAATGCTTAACAGTAGTTATATCACATCTGGCAGTCTGTTCAATTTGTGCATGTTATAAAAAAATTAGAAAACTTTTTAAGTGGCCTTTATTCTAGAACTTACTTAATATTCTTATTAATGCATGGCCATTCTTGGGTCTTCTGCTTTCTACTGCTATCTTACCCTGGATGATAAATGAGGACTGTCCACTATGGATGAAAAAACTGAAATGTCTTCAAGCTCTGTGTGAGATTTATAAATTGTTCAGTCTACAACTATCTGTTGTTCTTTGCTAGCCTTGTGGAGTCTCACCATACTTCAAAAAATAGTAAGAGATTCAAGGGGGATATTATACTGATTTCTGGAGCTCTTTCATTGCATGGCACTCTCCTCAGTGATGTGCATGCAAAAAATTATAGTCATTCTCCATTTGAAATTTGGTCTTTATCATATCAAATGTATAAGACTATTGTGTTTTGCTTTGGATATCACTTCCTTGCTATGGCCCAAAAAAAGTGTTTCTAGGCAAAAATGTCACCATGAAGCTCACTTTGATTGTTTCTCTCTTGTTGGTGATCACAATTCTGTACTATACTTCTTTCCAGAGTCTGAATATTATTCTTTTATATCTTATGTGGCAAATTTTCTAGCTGGTAATTGTGGTAGGTTAATTCCAGGTCATTATGTCTGATTCATTATGATTAATAATAGGCATTGAAAATAAGCTTTTAAGAATCTTAATAATTAAATTGAGTCACTACACTGTTTTCCCCAAAATGATGAATTTAAAGGTCTTCTATTTCATAGATTCCATAATTAATCGGATTAGAAATTGCTAACTAGGGATGCCTGGCTGGCATCTGCCTTCAGCTCAGGGCATGATCCTGTGGTTCTGGGATTGAGTCCCACATCATGCTCCCTCTGCCTATGTCTCTGCCTCTCTCTCCATGTCTCTCATAATTTAAATAAATAAATAAATAAAAATAAATAAATAATAAATCTTTTTTAAAAAGCTTAGAATGTACCAACTATATGAGAAATGAACTTCTGTAGATTCAAGAAATAAGAAAATATCTGATATTTGAAGCAAAATTGAGCTGATTTTATGGTAGTTAATATAAGGTCACTAAATATTAATAAATGAAAACCCTTGATAATTTGACAGCCCTCTCAAATAAAATTATAACAGATTTAGTCAATAATTGCAAGCTGGGGTTAATATAAAATATATATTTAATGTATAAAATATAATTTAAAATATAATTATTGTTTTTGTTTGTTTTTATAAAGATTTTTATTTATTTATTCATGAGAGACACACAAATATAAGCAGACAGAGGAAGAGGGGGGAGAAGCAAGGTCAATGCAGAGAGCCTGATACAGGACTCGATCCTGGGACCGGGAGCCAAAGGCAGATGCTCAACCGCTGAGCCACTCAGTCATCCCTAAATTGTTGTTTTTAAGTGTTTGTCCATCTTTCATGATAAATATAAACAGTAAGAAAATTTTGTACTTCTTATTCTAGAAGAATGAAGAGTAAATCATACAACTTTCTGATGAGAGATCAATAAGTAAATGATGAATAAAAATAAAATGTTCAGAAAGCTGGTAATTATTTTTTAAGAAGTACAAATAAAATAAGGAATCATGGAAAACTGGATAATAAACAGATGATAACTTTCTCAATATATGGTTGTAAGTTTCAATTACGAAGTATAGTTGTCAATCCAAATTCAAAATAAGAAAAACGTGCTTAAAATCAATGATAGAAGCATCTATCTGAAAAAAGTGCGGATTATATTAAACACAAAGTGAATCAATATAATAGCAACAAGGAGCAGAAGTTAATGTAATAGCCATATATTAGAAATAAGATACATATTACAAAATACATCAGAAAATATATATTAGAAAAAAATCAACAAAACCAAAATTTGAATCTCAGTAAAAGCTTATAAAATTGATAAACATCCAGCAATACTTATTATTAAGAGTAAAATCCAATTTAGAAATAATTAAAAGAATAAAGAAAGACATCACCTTTATCCTAAAGATATAAATATACATTTAAACTTGATTATGAAATATCAGTATCTATATTTTTAAATTTAGATGGAATGATAGAATTGCTAGACAAAGATAACTCATCAAGGATTGCACAAAAATAGTAGAAAATTTTGAAATTTGCATATTATTAAATAATTTGAATCTCTATTTATACAACTTCCAAGGATCTTATGTTTTGGAGTTTTTAAATATTTTTATTTATTTATTCATGAGAGACACAAGGAGAGGCAGAGACACAGGCAGAGGGAGAAGCAGACTCCCTGTGGGACCCTGGGATCATGACCTGAGAGGAAGGCAGATGCTCAACCACTGAGCCACCCAGGTGTCCCAGTATCTTATGGTTTTTCAAATTCTTTTAAACATCAGAAAAAGACAAGACAATCACAAACAAATTATTAATGGAAAGAGTATTAGAGAAAATACATTAAATCGTTTTATGAGGCCGACACCAAAGCCTGACTAGGATTTTCAAAGAAAAGAAAATTATACCATTCCTAATCAAGAACATTATATAATTATAAGAGAATGTTAGCAATCAAGCTACTGATCGTGGAGCAGAACAGAGAGAGTGAAAACAATCGCATACAATAGAGAAATTTGATTAATAATAAAAGGTATAATACATGGTAAATGTCTTTTCAATTAATGATGCTGGAAAAATTGATTATCCATAAGAAAAAATAACAATCCAGAACCCCACAATCTACCACAGAAACAAAATTTTATACAGAGCGTGGTTGGAAATAGAAATAGAGAAACAAAAAGCATTTGAAGAAACCATAGGAGACTTTCTTGATTACCTGGAGTAGGAGTACAATTCTTAAACAGGACACAAACCTCATAAAATATCTACACAGCAGGAAGAGACTGCTAATTTGAACTACTTCTCAATTAAGGACTTTGCTCATCAAAATTTATCATTAAAAGAGCAAAATATCAAACCACTTAATGAGAATACAACTGATGTTTATACATATAGACAAAAGTGTGTGTGTGTGTGTCTATAACAGGATTCATCTTTATCTATCATCTATCTATCTATCTATCTATCTATCTATCTATCTATCTATCTATCTTTTGAAGAATGACTTTTTCTATAGAAATAAGAAAGTGATTATAAATAATTCTTACAAACTCTGAGAAAATGGTATCTATTGATTCTATGATAAAAGGACATTTCTAAATTATTTACAATAAGGTTTATTTTCATTGATATCTCATTTGACAATACTTCAAACTAGGTCTGTGCTTTAAGATGGGTCAAACAACAGAAATCCTAAATCTCATAAATATTTTTTTCACACTTTTCTGGGTAGAGGATGGGGTTCAGGGTTCAATGTTGATACCTAACATTTTACTCTTTGAAATTTTATTTATAGATACAGAAAGCAGCGAAAACACCAATCTATAAGAATGAAACTGTATGAGATTATACTAATACACTCTTGGGTTATATACCACCCACCTCTTTAGGATTGTAATGATAATGACTGTTCCCCCCACACCCCAGGAAGTTCAATGCCTTTTTTTTTTTTTTTTTGGTTTGGTTTTGTTTTAAGTAAGATGTTAGAATTTGTGAAAATGCTGCACTTATTTCTCTAAATACACTAAAAATAGTGGAAGTTTTTACAATTCTTCATTAGTCCAAGCTGGGACAGGGCGACTACTGATGGGATCTGTTCAACACACTAATACCAAATTTGGCAACCACCATCAGCAAACTGGCAGCCACAATTAAGCCTGCAGGCATTCTTCCAGAGCGATAGAATCTCATCCCCATAAGGCCAGCTAACGTTCCAAGTGTAGCTAGGAAACCCAAAGGTTCCTGAGACAGCTGATAAGCACCCAGCCCAGCAGCCAGAGACGGGACACTACCTGGTTTGGCATAGCCAGTGATCCCACCAGAAGCAACCAGAACTGCATAGCTGAAGCCAATCCAAGGTAGTGGGCCAGAGAGGCCTTCTGCATTGTTCTCTTTCACTCTGACCAAACAGAGGGGTCCACCAAGCCTGTACCAAACTTTCCAGAAGGTCTGTGCTGGTAGACAAGGGCTCATAGGCATGAGGCGGTGAGTCTCCTTCCTGGCAGAAACGTTGCAGTGCACTTGGGGTCCAGAGGGCATTGCCAGGGCATGGTTTTTGAACAAGCCTTTCACACCAAAAAATATATATCAAAATTGCATACAAGATAGGTTACCACTATACAGTAATTAGAATGATAAAATGAGGACAATAGAACATTTTAAAAAGTATATTGGCTGGGATATGGAACAACTAGGACTTTTATCATTGCTAGTTGGAGTACAAATTAGTTACAACCACTTCGAAAGCGTTAGTCAATTAATGACAAGCATAAGCAGCTTATCTGATCTCAGAGATTTGTTACTATATAGATAAGACGATACTTTTGTGCAGCAAAAAAGCAAGCATATGCGTGGAAGAGGTATTCATAGCAGCCAAAAATGGCAATAATCCAGATGTCAGGCAATGACAGGGTGGATAATCAAAGTGTGGTCATTTTACAAAAGGAAATACTACATATTATTGGAAATAAACAAACCCCTGCCCCACACAATGCCATGGAAAAATCTCCTTAACATTCCACTGAATGGAAGACCTGAGACACAAAAGAATGTTTACACTTTGATTCTATTTACCCTAAGATCAAAACAAGCAATACTGATCCACAGTGAGAGAAGTTGGAATAGTACTAGGTGTCTGTTGCCAGGAAGGTCATTGCTTTCAACGTGAATGTTCTCTTTCTTGATCTAGAGAATGGCTGTAAGGTTGTGAGGACTTAAAGAAAAATGATCAAACTACGCACTTTAAGTGCATAATGGTTGCCTCAAATATGCTATATTTCAACCCTTTTGGAAATATTGTACGTAGATTTCTTTCTTACATTGTTTATAGTCGAAATTTAAAAAGAAAGGAATTATAAAACTAGAAAATGGAGGGATGGGTTATTGGCATGAAAGCTGGGAAAATTATTTTGCGTTCACTGAAACTGTCATATAGACAATAATGAAGAACTAGCTTGTTTAATCTGATAATAAATAAGGAATAACTGAATTTTTCAATGAATTTATTTTATTTTAGTTCTTCTAGGATATAAAAATAGAGAAGTAGAAGTTAAGGTTGAGGATAATTTTTTTCTTTGATATAAATTTAAGAAAAAAATATATGATGAAGAGGATAAAATTTAGTTATTTTGTTTGGATATTATAGGAAAAAGCAGTCTGCTGGAAATGTTTCCCATATTGTTGTAAAATTTAAAAGAATTATAGAAATAAAGAAATAAAATATTATAGGAAAGAACAGTAAATAATTATAAGTTTACACCAAAATCTATAGAATTGTATGCATTCATTAAAAACACTGCAAACCATTTTTTCAATCTTTTTCTTCTCATATGTTATATGATGAAGCTGTGCTTATTTATAATTTGCATTAACGCAAATACAAACATTATATAGTTGTGTAATTTCCCAGATCAAACATTATGTAACACATTTTACTAAGTCCTTTCACTACTTAAAAACATATAAAGTAAAAACTTACTTTAATACACTTACAGAAAAAAAAAAAAAAAACACAGAATCTCTGTGTTGTTATCTATAAAAAATTTTACCATCATTTCAGTGATAGGTCAGATAGTATTTATATCTCCAGCTAGCTTTTAATTAAAGAAGATTCTAGTGGAACATGACAGATGTTAGAAACCAGACAAACAGATGAAATCTCAGGTAAATCTGCACAATTACTAAACCCCATTCATTGTATAAGAAAGCTTTAATCAAGAGTTTGACACTAACTGAAGTCTTATTTGGATTCAGAGCCCTGTGAAAGCTCTTTATGATGAGTTCCATGAATGTTGTGACACTTTTAGACACTTGCATTACTGGTGGCTTCCTTTAGCTTCTCATCTGTGTCCTGTTCCTCGGAGATTCCCCTTCCCTGCTTCCTCACCTGGGCAGCCAGTCCTTTCCTGTAGCAACAGTTGTTTAGCTCCAGTTCATTGGCATGCCCTGATTTTCCACGGAGGCTCCCTGGAGTTTAAATTTCACCTCCACCGAATTACTTTTTTTGAACTTCTAAGTTTTAATGATTCCAAATCTTTACTTTCATTTTTCCTGCCCTATGTTCAAGTTGCTAGAAGTTTGGGGATACCTCAGGGCTTTTCTTTTCTTTTCTTTTTAAAATCAAATTAACTAAGTAATAGCCTTAAATCCAGTTCAGAATTCTTTTTATTAAATTCTCTCTTACAATGTCTTGGAAGTTTCATTCTTCTGACTGGACCTTGACCAATAAAAATGGTATATGTTTCCATTTTCCTTTGTTATTGTTTTCTGATGCTCATATTTAAATGTATCCCTTTTAAGAATCATAGTTTGGGTTTTTAATATTTATTCCATTTGAAAATCATTTTTTATTGGCGTATTCATCAATTCATAGTTAATTTTATTGTGCTTTATGCAGTGACTGATGTATTTTGGTTTAATATCAATTTTCTGAATAAATATTTGGTAAAAAGATAATGGAAAGAAAGATATAGGATAATAGATGATAACTAGAGATATGAAAACATTGCATGTATGTAAATAATAACTTATCTTATAAAAATACATTATATTATTTTACCAGCTTGGAAAAAAATTTCAATTTGCTCAAACTCCAATTTCTTCATCAACTTAAGTAGCTAATATTAACTTCAAGGGGTGTTTGATTTAAAAGAGATAATGGTCGTAAAGTACATAACATAGTGCTCAGAACATACTCAGAAATTTGATAAATATTAGTCTTGTATTTAATTATCTTATTTTTCCTTTCCCTTCATTTTATATATCATACATAAACTTACATACAGCAAGATGTTAAAAATTAAAAATACTTCTCTATGACCCCTAGGAGGTAAATATTATTCACTTCAATTTCTACTGCACAATCACAGACCTAGACAGAATAGAAAACACAGGTAATTTTTTTAAATCCATGACCTATCTCCCAAATAAATCCATGTAAGGACATAATTATATCTCTGTATCTATATAAATAATACTATTTCTACAAAAATTTCTTAAGGATTTGCATTTACTATATCATGAAATTTTTCTAGTAACCAAATTTATGTGTATTTTTAAATGGTTGCATGTGTGGCAGTTAATATACATATTTTTACTATCTTGAGGTTTTGATATTATACAAAGACAAAATTATGAGTTTGTATGTCTAAAAAAACTTGAATCATATCCTTTGTGTAAAAGTCCAGAATAATAATTGCTGAATAAAAAAATAATAATAATTGCTGAATAAGGACTGTAAATGCTTAGGGTTCTTTTTTTTTCATTTGTTCTTTCAGTAATTGTATTGTTGATGATGAAACAGATGATGTTTCTGTGCTCTTGGAGTTACCATGTATAGGTAAATATAAAATATATCAGGTGGTAGTTAGTACTGTAAAACCATGGCAGGGTATGGAAAAGAGAGTGAAGCAATGGTTGGGGATCATAGAAATCATTTTAGATATTAAATTATTATCTTCTACAAAAGTCTCATTAACATTGTAGAAGTTGAGCGGGTATGTGATTGACCTCAAGATCAAAATATTCATAACCTGGGCAAAGAGGATTCTGAAACAGAATCAGTAATTGTAAAGCACTCAGGAGGAAGCATTCTTGACAAGTTTGAAGCCCTGACAGGTTTTTAGTGGAGCTGAGGTGTGCGGTAGGCATCCTTCTAAAAGGACTTCCAAATATCTCAGACTCTCAGTATTCATATCCCTCTACACTCCCCTCCACCTAGGTGAGATTTGGGCCTAGTGACTTGCTTCTGATAATAGCAAGTGGTAAAATTGATGGGATGTAATTTTCAAGATTAGTTTATAAAAGACTGTGACATTGTTTTGCTGTTTGTCTCCTCCCCTCCTCCCCCTGCATCTCTTTCTCTCCCCCTCCTTATTTTTCTTCCTCCTCCTTCTTTATTCCGCTCTCTCTCTCTCTCTCTCTCCCCCTCTCCCTCACCTCAGCTTTGCTTTGATGTTACAATCTGTCATGCTGGAATTAAGTATATTTTTTGGCTAACAGCCAAAACCCCTACAATTTAACAGCCTCAAAGAAGTGAATTCTATGAAAAACACATGAGTAAGCTTGGAAATGGATCCTTCCTCGGTGGAAGAATTGGAAACAGAGAACTCAGCTAAACTGTACCTGACTTTTAGACCAGAGACTATGTTCATTGTTTAAAGCCATTGAATTGGGGGGCAATTAGTTATGCAGCAGCAGTACTAGTGGTAACTAATACAAAGTGAATAAATGAGAGGAACAGGGATAGTAGATAACATCACAGAAATGCCATTAGACAGACACATTTCACTCAGATCACAGCCATTGTAGAGTTTGAGCAAATGACTTTCCTGAGATGACAATACATTTAATAAAAAAAGTTCTCTCTGACCTATGTACTAGATATAGGATATACATTTGAAGCTGAGATATCAACAGGAGAGTTAATTACCCTGCAATACTTGGTAGGATCATTGACCAAGATGATAATGATGGACAAGACAACTGGTCAGACTCTTGATTTATTTTGAAGGGTTCTCAAAATTTGTTTCTGGATCCAGAGAAAGAAAAGAGTCTGGAACAATTCTGAAGTCTGGTGCTGATCAGTCAGAGGAAAATTGCCATTTAGTAAAATATGGAGGGTGGTGGGAGGCACAGATTAGATAGGATTAAAAAATAAAATTTGTAAGTTGAAATAAGTTAAAAATCATTCTGTGAAATCCAAGCTGGGAACTGTATATACAATTCTGTTATTCACAAAGGGGGCTAGATTGGCTGGAGATACACATATTTGACATAAGGTCAACTCATTGATGTTGTTTTAAAACATGGAATTCCGGAATTCAATAAAGACCTAGAAAAAGAGAATGAACCAACTCAGTCTTCAAATATCTTAAGTACACTGAGAGGAAAGAGTATAGAATAGACTTTAGAAACAGAAAGGTCAACTCTGACGAAAGCCAAAAGATAGTATTATTCTATGGATAATGAGATCACCAAGAATTAAATTGCAAGTAGTGTTCCAAAGTGAATAATCCAGACACCTTTGATGTGGATTGAAAACCTGTGTTTAAGAAAAAAAAATTGCTACTATTTTAGTATTGTATTTTTATTTAAACATTTGTTAAATCCAGCAAAAGACAGATTTTCAGCTAAAATAGACATTTTGTACATGCACACTGGTAAGTCACTTTGATGAGAGACTAATTAACTATTTTTTGGTGGATTATAGATATTATTTGTCATATAGCTGTTTTAAACACTGGTGAATGTTCATAGCATTCTGAAATGAAGCTTTCTGTGTTCATACAAGTTTGAAAAGCCTGGAATATGATATCACCTAGAGTGGAAACGTTAAGACATTCTCAATTTAAAAAAAATCATTTAAGGTAACTTTACTCCTTAATTCTTAAACTTCTTGTCACAAAAATATTACTTTCTCAGCAGACATTTAAAATATAATATAGAAAAAAAGAAGATAAAATATAAAATAGAATAATGTCTGGGGAGCATTTGTTTATAAAATATATCTCCAAAGATGTAATACTGTTGCAATAATGATCTCAGGTTGTAGACAGAATAATTTTGGCAAAGGCTAATTGTTGACTTCTGGCACATGGATGAAAAAGGAAGTGAGCAAATATTGGCTGTCATAAGTATTGTTTGATTAGTCCTCCCTCCATTATTGAGTTGTAGTCTAAACTCTAGGGATTTATGAACTGCAGATTTACAGAGTGTCAGAATAACCTTTGTCAAGGAACTGCATCCACCATCATAATTAGTTTGTCATTGTGAATTTACAGAGCTTTGTATGTTGAAAATTCTCTTGTTACCTTAACAGCTATATTATCTTGAAATTAAATATGTCACATAAGAAATTCCCTCTCTAAAACAGAGTGAAATTTAATTAGACATTTTTATTGCATGAAAACTATGAACACTATAAAGTTAAGATTTATATATTTGACATAATTGCCCATTAAAAGAAGAAGGAGACATATTGTACATTTTAAGTAAAGAAAAATCACTGAATCTAATTGTAAAACATGCTAAGGTGTTATCCATTCCAGTGTCTTTCCTAGACATTTGTGCTAATACAATTTACCCTATTAACTATCCCTTTTATAGGGCTAAAGATTTCTTGATATGGCTCTGCTGGTAGTTTTGTTTGTCTTCACAATTATTTCAATATCCATTACTGTTTAACTCAATTAGCTTAAAATTTATTAATCTTTGTATCGATTTATACACATTAAGTACTCTTCTAAGTGCTCATCTGTTAACTTTTTAAATTCTCAGAACAATCTTTTATGGTAAATCTTACTCTCGTATGATTCATCCTAAACAATTGAGTAAATTAAATTATAGAACAATTAAATAATTTATCCAAGATAGAATAGCTACTTATTTCCAAAAATCTGAGTTTGCATTCAGTTGTCTGACTTCAAAATCTGTGCCCATAATAACAACACTGCAGTCCTGGTTCTATTTATAATTTAATCAAATAAATTAACATTAATCTGGTGATTACTCATTGAATATATGAAGAAACAAAAAATCAAAAAAGATGCAGGACTAATTTCACAAAACCCCCATGGATAAAACAAAATATATGAGAAATAAATCAAGATTTAAAAAGAAGGAAAAATTGTACTAAATAATAGTCTCTGAAGTAACCTTGCATTTTAGCATAGAGATATTATTCAATAATATTCTTAAATTAATAACTTCACTTCAATAGGCAGTAGAATTTTATCTATATATATTGCAATAGCTAGTGCATTCCCTTCAACTGTAAGCCAAATTACACCATACAATGTCAGTGATGCATGAGCTGAAGAGGTGAGAAATACTTCAAAGAGCTCAGAGGAGAGATTGAAAATGAACATATTTACATTTCCACTTAAAACTTTAAAAGTTTTTCAAAGATTTTATTTATTTATGTATTTGTTTGTTTGTTTATTTATTTATTTATTATTTATTTAAGAGAGAAAAGAGCAGAGCAGGACCAAAAGAAGAGAGAGAAGCAGACTCTCTGCTGAGTGTGGAGCCTAATGTGGAGCCGGATCCCAGGACCCTAAGATCATGACCTGAGCTGAAGTCAGACAATAAACCAACTGAGCCACCAGGCACCTCTCATTATTTTTTTTTAATTGCAGCAAATAGTCTATTTTTGTGTGAATCCAAAATTAATTTTTGAAGAAATAATTAGATATATCTGATACTAGTAACCTTATTCATTAACCCTAACTTATGTTTACAATATTAGAGAATACTTCAATGTTTTCCAAATTTATTTTGGTTACATTTGAGTCAATGTTAATTATAATTACATTTAATATGATTTTTGTTAAAAAGAATGTAAATCTAAGGATCATTTAAAAAAATTAAAATATTTGCAAAATCCAAAACAGCACGTTCCACATGATGCAAATTCAAAAGCTTTTTAAAATATATGAACAGAACATTATTATGTATAAAATTTCAAGTCCTATAAAAATTCCACATGAGTAAAATATATATATATATATTTATATTATATATTATATATTCTTCTATTCTGTAGTTTTCACATTGGGTCTAAACTCATTCTGTTCTAAACTGTTACACAGACAAAATTAATGACATAACATCCTATGTCGGCTATTTTCTCTCTGATATTAATTTTATCTTAAAATTGACATTTGAAAGTTAACAGTACATTTGACACCAACAGACAAAAACTCAAGATGAATAAAATCAGTTTGTAGACTAATGTTAGTTTCACAGCACAAATAGTAATCACAGCTGACCATTGAATAATGCAGGGGTTAGGGGCCCCACCTCCACACAGTTGAAAATCTTCATAAAACTTTTGACTCCCCCAAAACTTTACTTTTTAATTATTTTATTTTTTTTAATTTTAAATTCCAGTATACCTAACCGATAGTGTTATATTAGTTTTAGGTATCCAATAGAGTGATTCAAGAATTCCATATATCAAAAAAAAAAAAAGAATTTCATATATCATCACTCAGTGATCATCATCTATTTTACCCTTCCCCCCTACCCACATCCCCTCTCATAATCAGCGGATTGTTTTCTACAGTTAAGAGTCGGTTTCTCTCTCTCTCTCTCTCTCTCTCTCTCTCTCTCTGTCTTTCTCTATTTTTCCTCTTTGCTCGTTTGTTTTGTTCCTTAAATTCCACATGTGAGTGAAATTCCACATGAGTAAAATGATATGGTATTTGTCTTTCTCTCACTGACTTATTGCGTGTAGCATAGTACTCTCTAGCTCCATCCATGTTGTTGTAAATGGCAAGATTTCATTCTTTTTTTATGGCTAAGTATTCCAGTGTGTGTTTGTGTATCACACGTTCTTTATCCATTCATCTATCGATACACATGAGCTACCTTCATAATTTGGCCATTGTAAATAATACCGCTTTAAACATAGGGGTGTGTGTATCCCTTTGAAAAAGAATTTACACATCTCAATACACACACACACACACACACAAATCAAATTATCCAATAAAAAATGGACAAAAGACATATACAGACCTTTCTCCAAAGAAGATAAATAGATGGCCAACAAGCACATGAAAAGATGTTCAACATCACTCCTCTTCAGGGAAATGCAGATTGACACAACAATGAGATAATCACCTCACACTCATCAGAATGGCTAAAATAAAAAATTCAAGAAACAACAAGTATTGGCAAGGATATGGTGAAAAAAATATCCTCTTGGACTTTTGGTGAGATTGCTGACTGGTGCAGCCACTCTGGAAAATCAGAATGGAGTTTCCTCAAAAAGTCAAAAAATGAACTACTTTAAAATCCAGTAATTGCACTGGTCTGTATTTAACCAAAAAATACATTGACTCCTCAAAATCCTAACTGCTAATAGCCTAATGTTGGCCAGAAGCTTTACTAATATCATAGTCAATTAACACATACTTTATATTATATATGGTGTACTGTATTCTTATAATAAAGTAGGCTAGAATAAAGATAATGTTATTAAGAAAATCATAAGAGAAAATATGCTTACCATACCATACTATATTTATTGGAAAAAAATCAACATATAAATAGGCCAATTGCATATTAACAATATATTTTTTAAAGATCGTATTTATTTATTTGAGAGACAGAGAGCAAGAACGAGAGAGTATGAGCTGGGGAAGAGGCAGAGGTAGAGGGAGACATAGACTCCTGCTAAGCAGGGAGCCCAATGCAGAGCTTGATCCCAGGACCCCAGGATCATGACTTGAGCTGAAGGCAGATGCTTAACCAACTGAGCCATCCAGGTGTCCTGAATATTCTAAATAATCTTTATTAATCCTCCACTTTAAAATCCTTCAAATTTGCATAACAAATAAAACATGATTAAATAGATTTAACTGAATTCGTAATACCAAATTGAATGAAGAAGTAGAGATTTGGAAAAGCTTCAATGGTAACTAACTTACTAGCATCCATCCCAAAAAACCCACAGAGAATTACATTATTTAGGAGTAATATCATTTCTTTATAGCACTTAATCACTTAATCATCTGAAGAAAGGTGGATCATTTTGGTTAATTTATAAATGTATATATAGGAAATGCTCCTAACTTAAGGATAATAGCCTACTTGTTTATTAAACTGGGGCTATGAATAGAAAAGCTGGTTTCATTATTATCTACATTTTATAAATTAATTATTAGTGTGCTTTTAAAAATACTGAACACTCATTTTTAATAACTGGGTCTTAGGCCATTTCATTTTAGAAATTAACCCTTAAAATTTGGGGTTTTTTTCCTGGCTTAATTTTTTAACCTGTTCTTTTAATTCCAATATAATTAACCTATGATATATTAGTTTCAGGTGTACAATACAGTGATTCAAGAATTCCATACATTACCCAGTGCTCATCTCAGCAAGTGCACTCCCTAATCCTCATCACCTAGTTCAACCATCCACCCACCCCCTCTACTCTGGTAACCATCAGTTTGTTCCCTATAATTAAGAGCCTGTTTCATGATTTCTCTCCCTCTCTCTCTCTCTCTCTCTCTCTCTGTCTCTCTCTCTCTCTATTCCCTTTGCTCATTTATTTTGTTTCTTAAATGGCCCTTAAAAAATTGAAAGAAAATTTATTCCGTTAGTCCTATCAGTTCTGTAATAATGCCATCTTTGTATTCCAGGCAGAAGTATGTGTGAATGCCTCAAAGCAGTCAAATTACCTTCAGTCTCATTAAGATAGGAATGTTCAAAGTTGAAAACAATCCCCTGACTTCTTTCCTGTCTTCATTTTTACTGACTTCTTATTTGAAAAAGACCTACACTATATGGAAATGGTGTGTCTATTAGCAGCATCTAATTCTAGCTGTCACATTTTAAAACCAAAGGGAGAAAACAGTGATGATTCACTGAAAAAGAACCTAACTAATATGGTAAATAAATGTTAGGCTGTGACACATGCTAAAGTCATTGTTTACAAAGGAGGGAAGTTTAGATGTGACAAATTTGAGAATTTTCCATGAGAAAATGTATCACTGTTTCTCTCTGGAGATACAGTTACCAGATGCCAGAAAATGGATTAACGTGGGAGAAATGTAATGTGTAAAGTAAATGCATTAATTGACCAAAATTATATAAGCAATTGACCGTTAAGGATCTTTTAGAAACTTCAACTTTTTCGACAAAACCAAAGAAAATCCCCAAAGACTGTAAGGGCAAGATAATGTGGTGCTGCTACTCCTGGTGTTGTTTCTAATTTAGAGTGAACTTTAGAGTTCCTAATGAGAGTGATCACTACCATTACTCCTTTGAAACTTACTCCAAAATGTTTGCTTTTAGTAACATATAAGTAAATAATAATAGTACATGAGTATATGTGTTTGTTAACTATCAAATATTATGGGTTTTTTTTTCTCTAATAAGTTTCCAGATAAGAACCTGAAATTCCAACTGAGTTAACGTGTCTGGTGACCTAATTTTAGTCATTCGTTGAAACTATACCCATTTATGCAGAGCTATTCTTCTCTTGACGTTATGCTACTTCTCACAAATATAGACGTGGAAAGAAATATTAGGAAGTATTTAGAGACTCACAAGACCTCATTCATTTCAATCAAATAATTACTGTTTTCCTTGGAACCACAGCTGACTTAAGTGATTCTCTAAGCAAAATTGTAAACAACTGATAAGTAAATCCAAGTACATGTACAAGAAGAATTTTAACCTACAGAAATAAGTTTATCTTCATATCAATTTATATTTCATCTTTCCCCAAGGAATACATGGATCTTTTTGCTCTTTCCTATTTCAATTGGATTAAATATTTATTGCTCTTGTGAGATAGCTAAGTTGCACAAAACTGTATTCATTAAAACTTAAAATAACATCTCATATATTGATGAGTTCCTCGTTCAAACTTATGCCTCCAGAAATAGATGAAAAGTTGATGTTTTATTATTTAAAGAATTATAACAACTCGCTGCCCATTTCTAATGAGAAGGTACCAGAAATGTATTTCATTTTATTCTATTTTTATTTTTAAAAAGATTTATTTATTTATTTTAGAGCAAGAAAGTGTGGAGGGGAGAGGGAGCAGGGAGGGGCAGAGAGAGTCTGAAGAAGACTCCATGCTGTGCATTGAGCCCTATGCAGGGCTAGATCTCACAACCCTCATATCATGACCTGGGCCAAAACCAAAAGTCGGATGCTCAACTGAGTGCCACCCAGGATATTAGACATTGTAGATGCAATCTCATCTAAAATAAAAGTTATTACTATTAAAACATTATATTAAACATTAAAAAGAGCTATTATTACTTCATTTCCAGTGTTTTCTCTCAAATAACACTCATCACTACCAAAAATACATTCACCATCAAAATTCCCTAATAACGTTAGATCTTTCCCTAGTAGTAGTCCAGAGAAAGTTGTTAACGTTAGATCTTTCCCTAGTAGTAGTCCAGAGAAAGTTGTTAGCTAATTAGCCAATGAAAGAGATGAGAAGAGATTGAAAATATGATGAATATATAAACCAAATTATAGCTAAAATATAGAAAGTGAGATTTTACAATTTAGAAGCAACACGTTGCATCATTTGTATAGATAATTTTTGCTGGGAAAAAATAACCTACTGTAAGGTTTCAGTATCTTTCTACAAAAACTTTATTTCACACACAGGCCTAAAGTTCAGTTGTGGTGTGGCTAATCTTGATGAGCAAGGTAGTTCCCATCAACTCTACATGTGTCATTTTGGGATCTGAGTTGAAGGAGCATCACCAATGGCCATTTGGGGTATTTTATCCTCACCAGGATCAACAGAGTGCAGGAGTGCAAACCAATCATGTTAATCTCATCACATACATTAGCGTTCCATTGGTCAAAATCAAATCATACTGACATACCCAGCATCAATAGGACAGAAAATATCTGTCTATGGCTGGAGTCACTGCAAACTTTATACCTCCAATGAAGGGGTACACTATTACAAACAGGTAAAACAAAAGAGAGTTATTGATAATCCAATATAGTGCATCACTGCTGTACCTGAAAGGATAGCATAGAATGAAGCAATTTCTAATGTTTTTCTATTATTTTCAAAATTTGTAAACTACATAATTCTATGTATCTTAGACAAATGCATTTTAATGTAAGACTTAGAAATCAAATTAATGCCCTACCTAAGTAACTAACTATATAATATGTTTCTTCAGAACGAGGAAGAACACATTCACATCACCTACATCGGTCATCACTGTAAAGGATTCCTCTCATAATTATTTAGCTATATGTATGAAAAAAGATTCTGTTTAAGTATATGCACTTAATTCCCCATTGAGGAAAACAATGATTTATGTCTTGCTGAACCCTGTGCAGTAACTGTAAGTAGCTAAAGAAACTTTAGGTATGGACAGGTGGGTGTTTGTCATGGATGAATATCTTGCTCAACAGACCATAAGAACAAATTAAAAGATACATTTTACAGTTTTCATTATCACATCGATTTTTCAGGCTTGCAGCTGGCAACATCCAGAGGAATCAGAGACTCTAGTGTTTACTGTGCTAAAAAAAAAAAAAAAAAAAAATCACTCAAAAAATAAAAGTCCACTTTCAGTTACCTGGTCCTGAATGGCCAAATGCCAACTAATCTTATATGTAGATGAGGTGGACAAATTATCTGTTAATTTTAGGAATTGAGATATAGTCTTTGGAGAAGTTCTAGAAAAAAAAAATGTGAGGGAATTTGTTTCACAATTTCCAATTAGGATGACCCAGTCAATACTGGCTATCCCACAAGCAATGCAAAGTTGTCGTATTCAAAACTGTACCCACACATTAGGAACAATTTTATAGTGCTTAAGATCCAAAGTGTGCCATTGAACACACATGAGTTTGGGGCCCCTGTAGTCCAGTTAGTCATTAAGTAAGATAAGGAAGATTATATTACCTCTCTTTCACTTACAACAGAAGGAGTCTCATTGATAGTAAATAGAGATGAGGATAAAGGTTAAATATGTTGAATTGTGTAAAGATTTAGCCTGGTGACTGAGACATACAAAGATCATTATTTATTATTAGGATAGTTTGACTCTTGAGTGATTACTGGGAATTTATCCCATAGTAGACCCTGCTATAATTTTGGAAAGGTGCATTCTTCACAGATCCCTTTGAGTTAGCTACAATAATCATCCCTATTTTATGGATGAAACACGAAGCTCACACACTTGTATAGAGATGCACCAGAGTTGAACCCAGCAATCTGTCTTTAACCACTAATCACCAGTTCTTGTTGTTAGAATAAAATATTATTCATTGAAAATTTGCTTTCAGCAACTATTGTATATTTATTGGTATATGCTTACCAATTTAACTATTGAAGTTTATCCGTGTGTAATTTTTATCAGTTGCATACAAGTAACCATGATATATTAGAGTAGGCAATGAATACCTTGTGTGTGGTTTTCTGTATTTTTTAATATTATTATTTTATTATTATGAAGATATTCATTGGTCTAACGTTATAAAATCATAAAGTTTTCAGTTAGGTGACAGGTTACATCTGTGCTAAGTAAGTAACCATGTACAGAGTGTATTGCTGATAGCAACTCATTCATTTGACATAGTATCTGCTTTTCTAAATTTAGACGTCTATTATTCTGAATGAAGAGTTCCTCAGTGTTTTTGAAGGAATGATATATAATTATTATTTTTTACAAGGATTCATGTTTTAATTTTTATCTAGTGTGTTAGAATCCATTAATAACATTATTCTTTTTGATATTCAAATTGTCCCAAATTTGGCCAATGTAAGCTCCTTCCAGCTGGTGCCAGAGTTCTTCTGTCATGTTTCCATCTGGCATTTTCAGAATACTTAGCAGGCTAAATTTGAAATCATGTGGAGAAAAATGATATTTTCCAACACATTTAGTACAGTAAAGAACTCAAAATGTCAAAAAAAACACCACATGATTGCCATAGAAAGTAAGATTCTAAAGTAATTGCCCTAGTTACTATATATTCTTAATATTGCTGCAGTGTTGTGGGTAAAAACATTACTAATGATGATAGAATAATACAAGTTTAGGTTAAGGTTACACTTTTCCATCTAAAAATATTATTATTTCCAACAGAAAATATTGAAACACTCAAGAAATAGTGATGTACTTTTAAAAACCTGAGTTAATGTTTAGGTTAAAATTACTTCTTACAGAAAAAGATTTTTGTAGTCTGCTTTTCCAATAAACTAACGTTGATTATAATAATTATACATTGTCAAATCAGATTATGCTATAAGAAAAATTTCCATTGATAATTTGAAAGAGTGTGTTGTTATTAATACTATTTACCATGGCCATTTTAGGTAAAAAAGGACTTTCGTTTTTGGCCTGCTTGAGAAAATAAATAAATTAAAAGGTCCAAATGGAGTTACAAATATATGTGTATTTCTTTTCTCTATAAAGAATATTAAGTACCGTAAGTAAAATATTCCCAGTATTTTGTTCATTTTCCAAATTTTTGTGAATCCTCTGGAAGACCGTTCTTCCAGAATCATTTACATTCACACATGCAGCCACATTTATCGGGTGAATATGCCGGAGTTGGAGGGTCTAGAATGAGTCACCTCTAACCACCACAAATTATAAAATATAAATGCCAGGGGACAGATTTGTTACATCATCCCCTTCTGTCTCTACACTCCATATTTTTCAACTCCCTGCAGCACATGTTGCACTATATGCAATTCTTACAAAGGAGTAGAGTAAACCCTACAGTGTTTTATCTTCTCTTGCATTGTCCTACTGTGTTTTGTTTTACTGTGTTATGTTTTATTCTGTTATGTTCTATGTCCTTATTAAAAAAACTATTGTAGGTGCAATACAGTAGCTTAGCTTCCTGACTCACTAATGGGCAACAAAAATCCGTTTAGCAATGACATTAAGGAGGTAGACACCTTTCATATTCTTGTATATATCCCCATTGAAGGAGTATGCTACCTTTGAAAAGGCCTGTAGCCATACACGTGTTACAGAAGCCCTGAAGAAAGAACAAAATAGAATATCAGGCAACAGTATGTTCATTTAATGTTATCCTATTTTAAAAGTTCGATTTGATATTGGAGAAAGGGTGAAAAAATTGAAGTACTTCTATGAGGTCATTCACTATTCTATTTCATTATGAGATCCCTATGCAAGTAATTATATGATATCTATATATTGTACAAAACTACCCAATAACTCCCTAACATGTTGATGACCCTCATTTGTCCCTATTTTGTAGGCCTCAACTCTTGTTTGATTCTGCTCAAGGTTCCTCCTAATACCTTATTACAGAGCAGGATCATGTTATGGGTCATGGGACATGTTATTGCATTTCATCCGTTTAGGTAATAAACAGGTTTCTGTATACATATTTCTCTATTGGTGTGCCATAGTCAGATGGAGACAGGTATCCTTTCTTGGTGCTTTCTCAGTGCTTTGACAATCACCTTAATGCCCATTGATTTGATTCCAAGTGTGCAAAAAATTATATATGTATGATTTGGATGAAAAGATTATGCAAAATGTGTTTGCTAATATATCTTATAAACTGATTCCTTAATGTCTTCTGAAAAATTGTATATTTTTCATGCCTTATGTATGACTGCATATTGCTAAAAACATATCTAAAGTTACTTTTATGTATTGTTATTCTTCATAGAATAATAGCTATCCTTTAAAAAAAGAATTAAAGGGGATCCCTGGGTGGTGCAGCGGTTTGGCGCCTGCCTTTGGCCCAGGGCGCGATACTGGAGACCCGGGATCGAGTCCCACATCAGGCTCCCGGTGCATGGAGCCTGCTTCTCCCTCTGCCTGTGTCTCTGCCTCTCTCTCTCTCTCTCTCTGTGTGTGTGTGACTATCATAAAAAATAAAAATAAATAAATAAATAAAAATGTTAAAAAAATAGCTATCCTTTTCTAAATGGAGAATCTACATTTAGAACAGAGAATATAAGTTCTAGAAAAGATTCAAGCCTATCACCAGTCTTTTGTAATTGATGGTGTGATGTTTTGTGATAGATGTTAAGGGGATTTACCAAGTGATGGACTTTGAGATGACCATGGGTATATTATGAAAAAGGAAGGCCCACCAGTGTGTAAACAATAAGAGACAAAAAGTTAAATAACATTTTTATGTATTTCGCATATCTACCTGAAAATATATCTGAAACCATATAAATCATAATTTTTATTAATAGGAATTTGATTAGCTTTTTGTAATCAACTTAACATAGAAAAGGAGTTCTGATCAGTCTGCAGTGGGAAGAAGTACCAGAGTTCTCCTTCTGGGCTCATTTCTCCTAACTTCCTTGCCCATACATTTAAGGGAAAATATGGTGGGGTGTGTGTGTGTGTGTGTGTGTATTGGGGGGGGGGGGTGTTGGTGCTAAGAAGTTGACATCAGGTAAGCTAGTAAGTTAGGCCAGTAAATGAGGGAAACATGGGATCCAATTGTCTCTTATAAAACATGGAATCTAAATTTGAGATCTAAGAGATGCTCATGAGTAGGCAAGGAAATTCACACACACACACACACACACACACACATTTACACATTCATTTCTTTAGGTGGAGTAAATGCATTCATCTCTCCCAAAGATACAGCAGAAATACTTAATATATTTAGCTTAAGATTTAAATTTTCCACACCCAAGCTAAAAAGCCTGAATTTGGAGAAATAATGGACAAAGGAAGAGGAAGTATCATACATAAGTGCCATCCTTTTTTGTAATATATTAAAACTCCTGAATTTTGGACATTTGCCTCATTTCACTTGTTTAGAAATCAGAGGGGGGAAAATGGTAGTTGTTAGCATCACTGAACTCTCAAAGTCTGTCTTGGTTTCTAATAAAAGGAATTGAAATGCTTATTTTTTAAAAATATTTGAATTTTACAGTAATTATATTGATACCAATTTTCTTAGTAGGAAAGAAATGAATAGGCTTTTAACTCTTAAGTAAAATATACCCATTCCTATGATTACTAGAAATACTTCTGAAACTTATTTTGGTAGGTGGGCTACTGAAATCATAGTTAACATGCTATAATTGTAATCAGTAAGGAAGCAGATAATGGTAATTTGCAATTTATCTCTGTGAATGGTACAGGTGTACAAATTTTAATTATAATAATTTGAAGTAATTTAGAACTGAACGTTTGTATATCTTATTATTGCTATGAAATAATTCATATGGAAATTTTTATCTGCTATAAAAATCACAGATTGATCTCATACTTACAACTTCCTTTTCTTTTTAGCAATCAAAAAAAACATTTGTGTGGAGATACATAAAAGTGTTAATTAGTACTTTCACAGTCTGAGAATGAAAGAAATTTATTAGACGGCACAAGAGTTCAGAAGCCAAGCTGATTTTGAAAGCACGTGTGATTTTTAATTGATGACTCTCCAATATCCTTAGCAGAGTGAATTATAAGATTCATAGGAAAGCCCTAAACGTATTATTCTTCAAGGGCTGGGCAGTAAGAAAGAAGGAATACAATTTCTGTGAATGATATTACTGACATCATTTCTAAAAAGATGTTTATTTGTTTATTTGAAAGAAAGAGAGAAAGAGAGAGAGGGAGCAGGGGCAGAGGGAGAGGAAGCAGCAGACTGCCTGCTGAGCAGGGAGCCCAATGTGGGGCTCAACCCTGAGACTCCAGGCTCACAAGCTGAACCAAAGGCAGACACTTAACCAGCTGAGCCACCCAGGTCCCCTAACACCATTTTTTCTAAAGATTGATGATTGATTGATGATTGATTGATTGACTTGAGAGAAAGAGAGAGAAGGTGAGAACAGAGTGGGGTCAAGGACAGAAAGAGAGAGAAAGAATCTCCAGCAAACTCCCCACTGACGTTAGAGCCCAACATGAAGCTGGATCCCACAACCCTGAGATCATGACCTGAGCCAAAATCAACAGTTGGACTCCCAACTGACTAAACCACCCAGGTGCCCAGATACCATTTTTTAAGGGCTTATTTATTTTTATTTTTGAGAGAAAGAAAGCTGGAGCATGCTGGGACAGGGGCAGAGGATGATGGAGAGAAGCAGACTCCCTCCTGAGGACAGAACCAGAGGTGGGATCATCCTGGACCGTGAGATCATGACCTGAGCTGACATCAAGAGTCAACATCTAACCGACTGAACCATCCAGGCTCCCTTGCTGACATCATTTGTATATTGTCTGAGTAGACAGACATGCATAGATTTACAAATCAACACACATATTTGTACTGCCTTCCTTTATGCAGCATTTTTTTCGGAATCCATCCTCTACCAATTCACACAAACAAATCTCCCCATGGATCCTGATGGTTAAAATATCCTCCCTTTGAAGTAAGCCTGGGAATATATGGAAAGTGGAAGAAGAATTCTTGATACACACTGATAGGAAAATAGATGAATTGGGCAGCCCAGGTGGCTCAGCGGTTTAATGCTGCCTTCAGCCTGGGGCATGATCCTGGAGGCCCCAGATCGAGTCCCACGTAGGGCTCCCTGCATGGAGCCTGCTTCTCCCTCTGCCTGTGTCTATGCCTCTCTCTCTCTCTCTCTCTGTATCTCTCATGAATAAATAAATAAAATGTTTTTTTAAAAAAGAAAACAGATGAATTAATAAAAAATGCATGCATTCAGCAAAAAAAGAGAAAAACACAACAATACCATTAAAAATATAGGACATACAGTCAATATACTCATACTAAGACTCTGGGATAAGCATGAAATAAGACTTTTAGAGTTTTTTTTCTAAGTTTTTATTTAAATTCTAGTTAGTTAACACAGTGTAATATTAGCTTCAGGTGCACAACACAGGATTCAACACTTCCTTACACTACCCTGTGTTCATCACAGCAAGTGCATTTTAATCCCCATCTCTTACCCAAAACATCCCCCCACCCACCTGCCCTATTGAGCCTTTGCTTGGTAACCATCAGTTTGTTCTGATGCAAACTATCATTTTATTTGCATCCCTTTGCTTGATTTGTTGTATCCCAAGCAAACCATCCCTTCACGTGGGAACCTTTGCTTGGGAACCATCAGTCTGTTCTCTACAATTAAGAGTCTATTTCCTGGTTTCCCTCTCTCTTTTTTTTTCTTTCCCCTTTGCTCATTTTGTTTCTTAAATTCTGCATATAAGTTAAATCATATGATTTTATCTCTCTCTGACTGACTTATTTCACTCAGCATTACACTCTCTAGCTCCATACATGTCATTGCAAATGGCAAAGTTTCATGATTTCATTCTTTTTTATGGTTTAAATATATACATTTATATATATAATATATATAGCACATCTTTATCAATGATGATAAACTAAGTTTACAATAGTTTAGTTATTGTAAATAATGTTGAAATAAACATAGGAGTGCATGTATCCCTTTGAATTAGTGAAAAAGCTTGTACTTTTGAGTTATGAAACAAACATCTTACTTTGGTCCTTTGCTTGGGAATTGAGAACAGATCTATTCTGAATAACTAGTTTTAGAGGACAGTTAGTACAAGGAACAACAGAAAAAAAACATTTTTTCTTCTGTTTACCCTCTCTTTCCGTTCTTGGTTTGCCCTAAGAGAAAGACCTGTAAAGATTCCCGTCAATGAAGCTTAATTGACCTGCTATAAAAGAAGTTAAGTCTTTATGGTACCCATGCTTCCATCCTGACTTGACAGTGGTTTTAAATCTAAGCAAAATTATTCAAAAGATTTTCTGACATGAAGACAATGGTTATGGAATCCTGATGATGCATTTTTGTGAAGATTCTGCTATGGGATATTTCAGAGTCTTCATATGAATGAAGTAGAACTAGGTGGACTTTTATCATTCACTCATTTAGTCACTCAAGAAATATGTATTGTGCATCTCCACAAAATTTCAGGAGACCGGATATTTGAAAATACTAGACTCTATAAAGTATACTCATGGAAGGTGTTTTTTGTTTTTTTTTAAAGGCAAAAGATAAGAAATAGAGACAGAGGGTGCTGATAAACATTAGGTGGTTATTATAAATCAACCAGTCACAAACCACCAGTTCTTATTCTGACATTGGCCATCAAGACCCAAGCAATTCGGCTCTAGGAAGTCTCAAAAGAGAAATTCCTGGTGGAAATTTCCATGCCTTTTGGTCATGTGGTGAAACTAGGTTTTCTAACTAGTAAGCTAGTTTAAAACTATTAGTAAATCAAACCACGCTAAGCAACAACAAGAACTATTAGCAAACCAACTATTCTAAGGGCGTAGTTGACTTTAAACAGCACATGATAAAGCTCACCACTTTTATTTTGGCCAGGAATTACAGCCAGATATCCAGGACCCCTGAGACATTGATTTCAGCCCTATACATCGACTCTATCTTGCATTCCTACAATGAGCAAGGCACTCTTTTCAACCCAGATGATACAGCAGTAAACAAGCCAAGCATACTTGTCTACCTGGAGAAGACAAAATAAATAAGTTAAACAGATAAATATATATTTATCTAGATAGTAGCAATGCTGCATTTAATAATATAAGAGAGATTAATATGTGTTGTCAGAGGCGATGCAATTGTTATTTTAGACCCAGTGACCAGAAAGCCCTGACTTGCAAACATTATATGGTCTCATTCATTTGGGGAATATAAAAAATAGTGAAAGGGAATAAAGGGGAAAGGAGAAAAAAATGAGTGGGAAATATCAGAAAGGGAGACAGAACATGAGAGACTCCTAACTCTGGGAAACGAACTAGGGGTGGTAGAAAGGGAGGAGGGCAGGGGTAGGGGTGACTGGGTGACGGGCACTGAGAGGGGCACTTGACGGGATGAGCACTGGGTGTTATTCTATATGTTGGCAAATTGAACACCAATAAAAAATAAATTTATTTTAAAAAACAAATAGTGAGAAAAGACATGAGGGAAGTGATGGAGTGCACCTTGCTTTTGTTTGGAGGAAGAGCATTCCAGGCTGAGGAAATAGCAAGAGTAAAGCCCTTGACAGGGGACACACTGGCTTGTTCCAGGAACTGTGAGCAAGACTGTGAAACCAGAAGCACTTGTCCAATCAGGACAACGGGGAGACTTGAAGTAAAAGAGGGAACCAGAGGCAGGCAATGCAGGGCCTTTGCAGACCCTTGTAAAAAACAAACAAACAAACAAGCAACAAACAAACAAACAAAAAAACAGATTTTCCTGAGAGATGGGAAATCACTAGAGGGTTTTGAGTAGAGCAATGTTGTATTTTGACACATATGTTGCTGTGTTTAACAATGAACAGCAGAAGCAGGACAATTTTTATTTGGGAAACTCTAATTCAGATACTGGATAATACTGGTTTGGACTTCTAGCCATCTGTAGATCTCAAAAATAATACAGACAGTACCAAAGTACCTCCCAAAGTACCTCCAGCAGTTTTCAAAATTTAAGTAGCACATTGTGACTCACTAGTAGCCTGTCGTATTTTTACCTTGACCATAACAGAGAATTTTTAAAAATCCATGCTAAAAAAAAAAATCCATGCTGATCGGAAGGATTTATTAAGGCAGGAGAGTTTGATATTATTAAAGTTCAATAATAATTTATAGCTCTTTGTTATACAGTCCAATATCCTATTGGCCAAGACTTTTTCATTACAAATTTCTAATATTATTTTCTCTGCCTTTTCAATGATTAGTAAAGCAGGAAAAGCAAAATTTAAAACAATTATAGATATATATTAATATATATTATATTATTAATATATAATATATCATCCAATGAGGTATTGTTTTAAAGAAATATTTCAGTTAACCAGAGTGTAGCACAAATTAGTTTATAATAATGTACAATCTGGCAATTATTTTAACTTTTTTGATCAGTGTCCTCTTTTCTTCAAAAATGCTTTTTCTTTCTTTTCTTTTTTTTTTTTTTTTTTGCATCTATTGAAGTGATCATGTTTTTTACTTGTCTTTAACTGATGTATCACATAGCTGGAGTGTTGGATATTGAACCACCTTTGCGTCCCAGGATTAAATCCCACTTGATTGTAGTGAATGATTTTTTTAATATATTTTTGGATTGGCTTTGCTAATATCGTGTTGAGGAATTTTGCATCTATGTTCATCAGAAATTTTGGCCTGTAGTTCTCTCTCTTTCTTGCCTTTTTTTTTTTTTTTAAGAATTTATTTATTTATTTATTTATTCATGTGAGACACAGAGAGAGAGAGGCAGAGACACAGGCAGAGGAAGAAGCAGGCTCCACGCAGGGACCCCGAAGTGGGACTCAATCCGGGGTCCCCAGGATCAGGCAGGCCCTGGGCTGAAGGCGACGCTAAACCACTGAGCCACCCCTGCTGCCCTCTCTCTCACTTTCTATTTGTAGTGTCTTTATCTACTTTTGGTATCGGGGTAATACTGGCCTCATAGGATGAGTTTTTTCCTTCCTTTTGTATTTTTTTTTTTTTTTTGGAACAGTTTGAGAAGAATTTCTTTAAATGTTTGGTAGAATTCAGCTGTGAAGCTGTCTGCTCCTGGACTTTTGTTTGATGGGAGTTTTTTGATTACTGATTCAATTTCATTGCTGGTCATCAGTCTGTAATCAGATTTTCTATTTCTTCCTGATTCAGTTTTGGAAGGTTATATATGTTTCTAGGAATTTGCCCATTTCTCCTAGGTTGTCCAATTTGTTGGTATACAGTCTTTCATAATATTCTCTTATAATCTTGTATTTCTGGGAGTGTTAGTTATTTCTCCTCCTGTACTTCTGATTTTTGCTTGAGTTCTCTCTCTCTCTCTCTCTCTCTCTCTCTCTCTCTCTCTCTCCCTCCCTCCCTCCCTTCTTCCCTCTCCCTCTCCCTCTCCCTCTCTGTCCCCTCTCCTTTGATGAATCTGGCTATTGGTTTATCAATTTTGTTGATCTTTTCAAAAAAACAGCTCCTGGTTTCATCGATTCAGTCCATTGTTTTTCTCAGTTTATTTCTGCCCTAATCTTTATTATTTCCTTCTTTCTCCTGGTTTGGGGTTTTGTTCTTCTTTATCTAACATCTTAGGTATTAGTATTCTAGGCTGTTTTAGATTTTTCTTGCTTTTTGAGGTAGGCCTATACCGCCATAAACGTCCCTCTTAGAACAGCTTTTGTTCCATCCCAAAGATTTTGGATCATTGTGTTTTCATTTGTCTCCGTGTATTTTTCTTTTATTTCTTCTTTCATTTCCTGGCTGACCCATTCATTGCTTAGTAGCTTGTTACTTAGCTTCCATTTATTGGTGGAACTTTCCAGACTTTTTATTGTGGTTGTTTGGTTGATTTCTAATTTCATAATGTTATGGTCAGAAAAGATTTATGGTATGACTTAGATCATTTTTTTAAATTTTTTTTTAATTTTTATTTATTTATGATAGTCAAAGAGAGAGAGAGAGGCAGAGACACAGGCAGAGGGAGAAGCAGGCTCCATGCACCGGGAGCCTGATGTGGGATTCAATCCCGGGTCTCCAGGATCGCGCCCTGGGCCAAAGGCAGGCGCCAAACCGCTGCGCCACCCAGGGATCCCCTGACTTAGATCATTTTGAATTTGTTGAGACATATTTTGTGGCTTAATATGTGATCCAATCTGGAGAATGATCCACATGCATTTGAGAAGAATGTGTATTCTGCTGTTTAGAATGAGATGTTCTGAATATATCTGTTAGGTCCATCTTGTCCAATGTATCATTCAAAGCAGTTTCCTTGCTGATATTCTGTTTGCATGATTTATATAAGTGAAATGTCAAAGTCGCTACTATTATCATATCACCATCAATTACGCTCTTTGTGATTGCTATTAGCTACTTTATGTATTTGGGTGCTCCTATGTTGAGTTCATAAATATTCACAATTGTTATTTTTTCTTCTTGGATCATTCCTTTTATGATTATATAGTGTCCTTCTTTGTCTCTTGTTAAGTCTGTAAAATCTATTTAGTCTGATATAAATATTGCTACTCTGGTTTTCTTTTCACTTCCATTTGCATGATGTTTTTCTATCCATTCATTTTCAATCTACATGTGTCCTTAGGTCTGAAATGAGTCTCTTGTAGGCAACATATAGATAGATTTTGCTTTTTTAATCCATTCTGGCACCTTATATATTTTGATTAGAGTGTTTAGTCCATTTACATTCAAAGTAATTATTAATCGGTATGTACCTATTGCTATTTTGTTACTTGTTTTATGATTGTTTCAATAGTTCTCCTTTTCTTTCTTCTCTTGCTCTCTTCTCTCATAGACTGTTGGTTTTCTTTACTGGTATATTTGGATTCTTTTCCCTTTGTTTTTTTGCATATTTATTACTGGCTTTTGATTTGTGGTTACCATTAGTTTTAGTATATAACATATTCTGTACATATCAGTTTATATTAACTTGATGGTCTCTTAAGTTTGAACCCATTTTTTACTCCGCCCCCCCCCCCCCCCCCATGTTTTAGGTAAATGGTGTCATGCTTTACATCCTTTTATTTGGTGAATCCCTTAGGTAGTTTTTAAAAATATACTTATTTTTTACTCCTTTTGTGTTTCCTACTTTTATTATTCTTGCTTATGGTCTTTCCTTTCCACTCAAAGAGTCCTCTTTAACATTTCTTATAGGCCCAGTTTAGTGGTGATGAATCCCTTGAACTTTAGTTGTGTCTGGGAAATTCTTCATCTATCCTTCTATTCTGAATGATAGTCTTGCTGGATGAAGTATTTTTGGCTTCATGTTTTTTGGTTTTTTGTTTGTTTGTTTGTTTGTTTGTTTGTTTCTTTCTTTCTTTCTTTCTTTCTTTCTTTCTTTCTTTCTTTCTTTCAGCACTGTCAATATAGCACGTCACTTTCCTGTAGCCGGAAGTTTGTACTGAAAAATCAGCTGACAGCCTTAGAGGGTTTCCCTTATATATAACGTTTTTTTTTTCTTTCTTTCTTTTTCTCTTTTTCTCTTGCTGCTTTTAAATTCTCTCTTTATCATGACTTTTTGCGATTTTAATCATTATCTGATTAGTATGGCCCTCCTAGAGCTGGTTTTCTTGGGAACTCTCTGTGCAACTTGGATCTAGATTCATCTTTCCTTCCCCAGATTCTGGAAGTTTTCTGCTTTTATTTTGTCAAATACATTTTCCGCCCATATTTATTTATTTTCTTCTGGATCCCTATAATATGAATGTTATTATACTTGATGGTGTCATTGTTTTCCCTAAGTCCATTCTCTTTATTAATTTTTTTTATCCTGTTAAGCTTTATTAATTTACATTACACTGTCCTCCAGGTCACTGGTCTGTTCTTTTGCTTTCTTTAATCTACTAGTTATTCCATCTAGGGTATTTTTAATTTCATTTATTGAGTTCTTTATCTCTGATTTTTTTTTTTTTTTATGTTTTCTATTTCTTTGTTAAGGATCTCTCTGAGGTCCTCCACTTTATCCCCAAGTCCAGTGTGTAGCTTTAAGACCATTACTTTAGGGCAGCCCTGGAGGCTCAGCAGTTTAACACTGCCTTCAGCCCAGGGCGTGATCCTGGAGACCTGAGATTAAGCCCTACATCAAGCTCCCTGCATAGAGCCTGCTTCTCTTCTGCCTGTGTCTCTGCTTCTCTCTCTCTCTCTGTCTCTCTGTCTCTCTCTCTCTAATAAATAAATAAAATCTTTTTTTTTTTTTAAGACCATTACTTTAAAATCCCTATTAGGCAGGGGCACTTGAGTGGCTCAGTCAGTTAAGCAGCCAACTCAAGATTTCAGCTCAAGTCGTGATTTCAAAGTCCTGGGATTGAGCCCGGCATTGGGCTCCATGCTCAGAGGGAGTCTGCCTGAGGATTCTCTCTCTTCCTCTCCTTCTGCCCCTCCCTTTGCTTGTGCTCTCTCTCTCTCTCTCTTTCTCTCTTAAAGAAATACATACTTATTTAAAAAAAAAATCCCTATCAGGTATATTATCTATTTCCATTTTGTTTAAGTATTTTGCTATGATTTTTGTCCTGTTCTTTTGTTTGGGACATATTCCTCTGTCTTCTCATTTGTCAAACTCTCTGTGTCTCTTTTTATGTGTTGGGAAAGTCAGCTTCATCTCCTGCTCTTGAAAGTAGTAGCCTTAAGAAAAAGAGGCCCCGTAGTGCTCTGTAGTATAAAGTCCCTTATTCACCAGAACCTGGCACTTCAGGGCCATCTCCTATGTGTGTTGCATGTGCTCTACTGGTATGCCAGAGCCACTTTTTTAGCCTTTAGTCCATTAGTCTCCAATGGCTCTCTTTGCCTACTGTGAAGCAGAGTCTGATCTCTGTGTTGTTAATGGACCAGTCTGGGGCCACGTTGGGCTTAAGCTGAATCACATCAGGGGGTTGCCAGAGGTGCAGTAGCACAGAAGTGAAGGACAATGAGTGTTAGCAAGGTTTGCATGTGTCTGTTGTATGTGTGTTGGGGGGTGGGAGGGGGGCTGGCACTGAAGCCTGGCTGGAGTGGGTGTCTGTAGGATGTATGGGCAGAGTACACTATTAGCAAAGTTTGCAGGGAGTGCTATTGCCTTGCTGGTTCCCAGAGATGTTTCTGTTTTCATTGTGGGGGATGCAGGAGAGAAATAGCACCTGCCAACTCCTTTGTTCTTGGAGAAGTCTTCCAACAACCCCTGCCCCTCCAGCAAAGGCTCTGATATTAGTAAACAAATCTCTCTCATAAATGTCAGGTGTTTTTCAAACTGCTTCTGGTATGCTATATTTCCCTGGAGCTGTTTGTTGTGCCTTCTCTTCAATGGCAGGGACTCAGCTTCCTATCACCTCGAGGCTCTCCCAGAGCCAAGCCTACTTTTATTTATTTATTTTTTTAAGTTCCAGATTTTAAGTGCACAAATGTAAGAACTTGCAAAATTTGGCCCTCTAGTTTTCAAAGCTAAATGTTATGGGGATTTTTCCTCTGTGTGGGTTCCCTGGTGTGAGAATCTCTTTCTCTTTTCTTTCTGAGCCACTGTCTACCTCCTGCGGACAGTCCCTTAGTCCAATTAGTCATCACATTTCTACCCTTTCTACCCTCTTCAACATAGCTGTTTCCTTTTTTCCTCAAGATTTTATTTATTTATTCATGAGAGACAGAGAGAGACAGAGAGTCACAGAAAGAGAGATAGAGAGAGAAAGAGAGAGAGAGAGGCAGAGACACCAGGCAGAGGGAGAAGCAGGCTCCCTGTGGGAAGCCCAATGTGGGACTCAATCTCGGGACCCAGGGACAATGCTTTGAGCCCAAGGCAGACACTCAATCACTGAGCCACGTAGGCACCCCAACGTAACTTCTTTTATATAGTTAGTTTCAGAGTTTGCTCTGCTAGTTGTTTTCTGGGTTATTTACACCAATGTCACTGTTATGTACAGTTGTCTCGATGGCACAAGTGAGCTTAGGCCCCTCCTATTCTGAAATCTTCCCCAGAAGTCAAATTGTTTCCATTCTTTATTTTAGTAAATATAGGACTAAAATTTGTGTCTATAGAAATTATGTTCTATTGTCTCTCCACCTACTTTTTATATTAAAAAATCACTTTTGATGTCAGAATCATCTCATAATGAGAATTTTATTAATTGGCACACATACACACTGCTTCAACAAACTTATTTATGCATTGAATTTTTATAAATTTATTAACACTTATTACAAATTTATTAAGGCTTATTCCCTTTCTTCTCTGTTACATCATTTTACAGACTAAAACTATCTCGGAATCATATATTTTGGGTGACTATATGCTATGCCTTGTGAGCTTACATGCTTATATTCCACTTGTAATAAAATTGCACATCTAATATCTTCTGGTTTACATGACATGCATCATTACATGGATTTATCTGCTCTGCAACCAGAATCAATTAAAAATAGATACTAGAAAAATAAATAAATCCATAAGAAAGTATGGAAATGGCAAGTGTGGTATAAGTAGACAAAATAAATTATAGGTTTCTTGGAAATAGAGAAAAATAGTAGAAACTAACTTCCAATAATATAATTAAACATAGAACCTCTCAGTCCCAAACAAATTTATGATATGATATATATTTTAAACACTTATTCACTTATTTTAGAGATAGAGCATCCTCAATGTTTAACTGACTGAGCCACCATGCACACCAGGACATAATATTTTTTTAAGTTAGAAGATCCCTTCTCAAAGAAACTGCAAGAGCTCTTCGACTAACAATGATAAGGAAGAGTTATAAAATTAGGTCATGAGATGCTTTACAGAATCATGAGGGATAGCCAAACTGGCCACCCAGTCATCTTCCCCTATGGATTTAAGGCCACTGCTTGCAGAAATTCACCCTGGGGAAGAATTAAGACAAAGAACAGTGATATCTAATTGTCCTTAGCTTTGATAACAGCTCCCAGACAAAACATACTGAAAATAAATCCCTTTGTCTATGTCCTACTGATTCAGATAGAGATAGTCACTGTATTTATTCTTTCAATTATTTACTAAAATATACATATACATTGAGTGTTTACTAAGTGCAGGGTACTCTAAGATCTTGCATGTGTCAGCAAGCAAAACAGTCCTTGCCTCCATGGAGCTCTTGTTTAGCAGGGGACAATAAAAATAATCCAAAAGAAAAACAAGTGAATTTTGTCATGTGTTTGAATATTTAGAATGGTAAATAAAGAAGAAAAAGTAGTGTTTTGAAAGAAGTTTTTGGTCTACAAGAATTGATGGTAGGGTGTCATGTTAAATAAGGTGATCAGATTAGATCTCAGGGAGAATTTGAAACATGATGATGATGGAGGAAACTAAACAGATGGTGTGGTTATGCAAGATTGTAAATGTATTTACTGCCTCTGAATTATATGCTCAAAAATGGTTAAAATGAGTGTATACTGGATATATCTAACCACATTTTTTTTAAATGAGCTATCAAGCCACAAAAAAAGTCACATATAAATCTTACATGCATGTTGATTAATTAACTTGCATAAATTAAAGAAGCCAGTCTGAAAAGGCTACTTACCCTCCGATCCCAATCACATGACATTCTGGAAAAGGCAAAGTTCAAAGGTGGTAGAAAGATAAGTGGTAAGTAGAGGTTTAGGGCAAGGAAGGAGAGAGGATTGAATAGGTGGACATGGGGTTTATTTTAAGGGAGGTAAAACTATTCTATATGATACTATAATTGTTGATGCTTCACACTGCCTTTTTCAGAACACTTTACAGTACAAAGAGCGAATCTTAAGGTACACACATTTTTAAAAATCATTTGGGAGGTTAAAGAAATTCTAGGATGGATTGCAAACTATCGCAAATATATAAAACAATCTCAATGAAGTAAATGGGGAGAAAAGTTGCTGACCTAAGTAACTTTACAAATAAGTGGAATTTAAAACTAAGACTAGAGAAACTGTATATAAGCAATAAAATTGCATCACAAAGGGTATGGGGTAAAAGTGCTGATGCTGCTATGCATGCATATTAGAAGTGAACAATTAAGTGAATGGATAGGGTGGACTGGGAGCCAAGTTTCTTACAGCTTGAGTGGAAGTTCACAGATAAGCAAGGAAAGGAGGCTAGAATGATGTATACAGTAATGGATTAAAGTTGGAGATAGCAGTATGAACTCAGGTCTAGCTTCATATATTTAGAGATAGCTACATATAGATATATTATAGACCATGTATATAATAAGGTTAATATATATACAGATACTTTCTTTCTCTATCAGCAGAGAGGACCTAGAACAAAAACACACCAGTAACAATGAATAAACTTAAGTCCAGTTCATTATTTGTAATAGCATTTTCCAATGATAAGAAGCCAGACTTCATGGACACATGAGTGATACTAAAGTGAAACAGGAAATATGTCAGGTGAGTCTGGACCATCTTTCAGTACCAAAGCAAGAAATTGCTCAAAAAAAAAAAAAAAAAAAAAACAAGCAGGAGTATCTGAGTGGCTCAGTTGGTTAAGCATCTGCCTTCAGCTCAGATCATGATCTCAGGGTCCTGGGATTGAGTCCCACATCAGGCTCCCTGCTCAGCGGAGAGTCTGCTTTTTCCTCTGCCCCTCCCCTGCTCGAGTTCTTCTCTCTCTCTCTCTCTCTCTCTCTCACACACACAAATGAATAAATAAAATATTTAAAAAAGATAAAAATAAACAAGCAAACAAACTATGTTATAGGGATATGTCAAAGAAATACAAGAGTCAACTAAAAGAACTACCAAGGTTCAATTTGAGCAACAGAATAAAAGAAACTTGTATTGAGCTATAAATCAAAGTATAAAATAAATATCTATAAGCCTATAATAATATAAATAAATGATGAATAAGTATATAAGAAAAAGAGAATTCTTCTCTTCAGAAGAATTCCAAAGAATTATTAGACATATTATACCCTTCATCAGAAATTAATATGTCTACCATTGCTTTCAATTTTTTCTTCTATTTTTAAAATTTTTTTTGTCTTTTGTGGTTTGAAAGAGAGAGAGCACAAGCACAGGAGCAGGTGAAAGGGGCAGAGGGAGAGAGAGAATCTTGAGCAGACTCCACGCTCAACATAGAGCCTGACCCACAGCTTGATCTCACAACCCTGAGATCATGACCTGGCTGAAATCAAGAGTCAGACACTAACCTGACTGAGCCCCCAGATGCCCCTGTCTTTTGTGGTTTTATTGAGCATTTTGCATGATTCCATTTTATCTCCTTCTTTAACATACCAGTTGCCTTCAAATTTACAATATACTTTTAAAACTAACCCAAGTCCAATTTAAAATGTCATTATTCTACTTCACAGATAATGCAAGTGACTTATAATAACAAAATAATCCATTTCCTCCCTCTTATCCCTTGTGTCTTTGTTGTCATTTATTTTGCTTATACATAAGCATACCATTATATATACACAAGTAAATATATATTTAGCATACAGATTAAGTATATTGTCATATTTTTTAAAAGAAATGTAGATTTAAATTAATTACCTTAAGAAACATGAAAGTTTCCTTCCTTTGTTTATGTGGATATTTCTGACCTATATCATTTTTTTCTTCCCAAAGAATCTCTTTAATTATTTTTTGCAAGGCATATCTACTGATTTATTCAATTTGAGTAGTAGAATTGGTAGATATCAGATCATATATTAATTTTCAAGTGTAGATGTATAAATAATAATAATCAGCCAAGTAGCAACTAAGTTATACTATCTGATCCCTAATAATTTTCTGTACAAATTTTGATATTACTTTATTTTAAAACAATATAAAAACTGAAAAAAGATTACTTGCAGTATTTGTTTTTCAGATTATACTAATTGGCAATTATGTCACACATCTATAAGAATCTTAATTATAGTTAATATATCCTTCAAATTGTCAAATAATGCATGTAATCCAAAGAAAAATGAAAGCAAAACAAACTTTTGAATATTCAAAGTCTTTTATAAAACCAAAATCTAAATGAAGTTATAAACAAAAGTTAAAACAATACTAACCATAAAACACGTTTCCTAACAATAAGTACCCGACACATTTTTTATTGTTGTTGCTTATGAAAGCACAATGCATTCAAAACAAATAAGACATTTAAAATAAATAATAAATAATGCCACCTTTAAACATATAAATGGAAAATATTTGTTTTACCCAGAGATACTTGAGGAATTTGAGCATGTATGTTTTCTCTTTCAGATCCACAAATACACAAGAATTTATTTAAGTCTGTAGATTGATTAAATGAATAAATTTAGAAATACAGATGCACTAAATCATCACCAAACACATAACCTTAAATCTGAGATAACAGAACAGAAAAACAATTATCTTTTCATTTCCTTAGATATAGTCTTATGTGACAATATAGCCAAAATCTTTACACTAAGTTAGCAAGGCCAAAGGAAATTAAAATGATGACTAGAGGAAACTAATCATGATATATTAAGGATTGTCTTAGATAACCATAACGTGCAGGTCACGAAAAAAATAAAAGTTATTTTCAAATGAGGATAAATAAGACATATACACATTAATTAAAACATGGTTCACAATACTAGAAAATAAATAATTGACCTGAATATTATCCGTCTTTTTTTTTTTTCTTTTTAAGAGAAAAAGAGAATGTACAATAGCAAGGGCAGGGCAGGAGAGGGAAAGAGAGGATCTTCAGCTGAGCATGGATCCCTATGCAGGACTCAATGATCTCATGACCTGAGCCAAAATCAAGAGTCAGACATTTAACTGACTGAGCTGCCAGGGTACCCTAACTGGATATTATCTTTATCTCTTTCTCAGCAAAAAGTTCAACAATACATTAGTAAAATGAAGGAAATTCCTTTGGGAAAGTTTTATCATGGAACTATTGCTCAAATGTTAACATTGAATCAAAAGAAATTCATCTCCCCCTATGTAAATGTGCTTTTTTTTTTTAAGATCAAACTCTCAGTTTGGTAAAGTGATTCATATATAAAATGAAGAACAGATTATCATATCAAACTAATTCACAAGATGGCAACGAGAATAGTCTTTAATAGTTACAGATAATTTAACACTTGCCTCCTTTATTACCTAAGAAATGCTTGTTCTTTGCATGAGTAACATCGGCCATATGTGTCTATAATTAATTACAAATTACCTACTCAATTGATGATACCTGGTACAGCTGGGTTTTTTTCTGAAACTAATGTTTGAGCATTGAAATATTAATTAATTTCTGTAGCCATATGTATGTTCATATTTTTGTAATGCGCTAGTTTAATTACATGTTGAAAATTTATTCCTTGTTAATCATAAGCATTGATATTTAATCTTAATGAAATTTAAATTCTTACACATAAATGCTACAATTGCTGTTGTTTACTATAATAGTTGGAAGATTTCACGCCTATTGCACTTCCTATCTGTGTAGGGCTTGCAAACTTGTTAGGTACATTAATCAAAAAATTTTATGCCAGCAGAGCCAACCTTGAGAGTCAATATTTGCCTTAATATATTTCATTATTTTTTCTTCCCTGAAAAATATGACACTGTGCAGCAGGCACAGTCCCGTGAAGCATGTCACTAGAAATAAAACTTCTCTGATTATTATTAACAAAAAAACTGAAACATGTTTTTCAAAAAGAGAGTTAAAAAGAAGGGAGATTGATTCAATAAGTTGAATAAGATCTAAGTTGGAAAATAGTATGTGTGGAAGCATTGTACTAGAAACACATAAAAGATGGACTTTAAAAATCAACAGGGTGAACTTCTATTAGAAATCATTAAAAAATAAGCCCAAATTCTCCCCTGGTAACAGCATGTGGACTTTCAAGGTGGAAGGCAAACATTTACTAACAAAAGATGTATATATACATATTTCATCATGAATTCAACACATTTTGTGCCTTTCAGAAAATGTTCACCAATGATTACATATTATTTCCGGTAAATAAAATCTTGCTCTTTGGATTATATCATTCATAAAGCAAGGAAAATTATATTTTATACACTTTTGTTACAAACCAAAAACATATTTTCCATGAATATCTAAGTGTATAAGGATCAAATTAGTACTTGTAATAACAAAGACACGTGCAATATATATATATGTGTGTATGTGTGTATAGATATATATTAACATACACACAACTGTGTATCATATAATTAATCAATAAATAAACGTGGATCAAATAATTAATCAATACAATAAGAACTAACTACTTATTGCTTTCGGATCACTAAGGAGTTGACTGTTGAATGGCTGGGCATCCAAGGAAGCTAGTTTTTTGTCTTATAGTTCCTCTGGGATCTTTGGAAGGAATTAAGAAGGTTCAGCATAGATCCGTAAAACTATAATAGAAATTGAATTCTGTATCAAACATCTCCTGATGAAAACAGCAATGATTAGGATTTTTTTTTTAAAGCTACTCTAGGTAGAATGAATGGCACATGTGACAGATTCGACTTTGCAGAAAAGTCCAGTTAACTTGAAAACATAGTAATAGTAACTGTCAAAAATGAAATATGGGGGGACACCAGGGTGGCTCAGTGGTTTAGCACCTGCCTTTGGCTCAGGGTGTCATCCTGGAGTCCCAGGATCTAGTCCCATTTTGGGCTCCCTACATGGGAGCCTGCTTCTCCATCTGCCTATGTCTCTGCTTCTCTCTCTGTCTCATGAATAAATAAATATTTTTAAATGAAATATGGAGAAAATATAGAGAAAGAAGAGGAAAAGGATACAGAAACATAACTGGACACATTGGAGTGAACCAATGTTATTGGAGACATTCAAGGAAAAGAGAAAAAGAAGCAGAAAAACACAGTACGTTTGAAGAAAAAATGGCTGAAAATGTTTTGCATTGATTAAAGTTATAATTTCATTGATTCAATAAGCCCATTGAATTCCAAACAAAAAAAGATATGAAGAAAATAAATATGATCAAATGGATCAAAACTAGCAGTCAACAGAAAATCTTAAAAGCAGATAGAGAAAAAAAAAGGACATATTTAATAGAAAGGAACAGAAATAAGAATGAGAGGGATCCCTGGGTGGCTCAGTGGTTGAGGGCCTGCCTTCGGCCCAGGGCCTGATTCTGGAGTCCCAGGATCGATTCCCACATCAGGCTCCCTGCATGGAGCCTGCTTCTCACTCTGCCTGTGTCTCTGTCTCTCTATGTGTGTGTGTCTCTCATGAATAAGTAAATAAAATCTTAAAAAAAAAAAAAAGAAATAAGAATGAGAGATGTCAGGATGTCAGTTTAGAAAAACACACAAATGAGAGGTCAGTTAGGAGAGGTTATTTAAAATTCTGGAAGTAAAAAAAATAAAACTAGATTTCTGTACCCAGTAAAAATTTCTTTCAAAAAATTTTTGTGTAAAATATAGACATGTTAAATACCAAAAAAAGCTAAAATAATTCTTTACCTGCATACTACGTGGAAAACTAGAAGTAATAATGATGTCAAATGTATCAGATGTAAATATGCACAAAACCAATGGAATTAGAGCACCAAAAATGATAACTGTATAAGAAATACAAGATATTTTTCTACTTATTAACATTTTAGTTTTATAATTCAGATAACAATGCTTAAACAAAATAATAATGTACTTTGAAGTTTATAACACATGCAGAAGTAAAATATATGACAATAGAACAAAATAACAGACTGGAGAATTAGAAGCATGCTATTATGAGTTTTCATAATATACATAAGTAATCTAATGTCACATGAAGTTAGACTTCAGTAAGTTAAAGTTTCATACTACAAATCCTCAAATCACTACTAAAATACAAGCAGTATAGAATTATAATAGCCAAAGAAAGGAGATAAAAGGAAATCCAAAAAATAATCAGTTCAGAAGTAGGCATAAGGAAATGAAAGAAAGTTCGCGGCCTCCCGGAGCAGAAGCAGAGGAGTGTTAGGCCCCACAGAACTGAGCTGTAACTGACAAATGCTGAAGGCTCAGTGTGAACAGCTCTAAGTGTTATAAATGTTAGGCGGACTCAGTCATATGGCAGCCCCTGGAATTTTGTAAGATTCATCTCCAAGAACTCAACCTGATTGCCACAGTAAATATCAGAAAACACAAACAAAAAATAAAACCCTTGTGTTCCCAGCAAGGGAGGGGATGAAGGAACCTTTTCGAAACAAGCCAGACTACCCCACTCTTCTTAACAAAGCCTGCCCTTCGGAGAACTAATTAAGCAGAGCCTAACTTGCTTGTGTATTAATAGAACCTACCTCATGAAGGGAAGGGAAATACCTACCTTCAGTCAGCCCTGCTCATACTCTCTCATGTAAAGATGTGGGAAAACACAGAGAAACACTTGGGAAGTTCAAGTCCAGGGGCACAGGATCACTAAAAACTGAGACTTAATCATAGTTCTTTGGAATGCTTCCCCTGACCTCACACCTCACACCACATTACTAAAGGCCTATTTACAACAGCTCATTTTACACACTAAATCATGCCTGGCTATCAAGAAAAAATTACAAGATACACCAAAAGGCAAAAATAAAAAAAAATAAATGAATAAAACAAACAAACAAATCCTCAATTTGAAGAGATACAGCAAACACCAGATCCAGACATGGCAGGGGATGTTGGCATTATCATCAGATTGAGAATTTAAAACAACTGTGATTAATATGCTAAGTGTTTTAATAGATAATGTAGACTGCATTCAAGACAGATGGGCAATGTAAGCAGAAAGATGGAATTCCAGGAAAGTACCACAAAGAAAAGGTAGAGCTCAAAAACACTGTAACAGAAATGAAGGATTCCTATGGTGGGCAAAGTAGGGTAAACAGCTGAAGAAAGATTCTCTAAGCTTGAGAATATGTCAGTAGAAACCTCTAAAACTGAAAAGCAAATAAAACAAAGACTGAAAACAAAACAAAACAAAATAGAAAACCCAGAATAAAATATCCAAGTAATGTAGGACGATTACAAAAGTTATAACATATGTATAATGGGAATACAGAAGGAGAAGAAAAAAAAGAACAAAAGAAATAATTGAAACAATTATGACTGAGAATTTCCCACAAATTAATGTCAGATACCAACCACAGAGTTTCAGAGAAGCTCAGAGAACACTAAACAAGACAAAGGGGAAAACAAAACAAAGCAAAACAAAAAACACCAAACCACCGCAACAAGAACTATACTTGGGCATATCATTTTTGAACTACAGTCAATCCAAGATAAAGAAAAAAATCCTGAGAATTTCCAGAAGGGTGGAAAAACATTTTATTTATAGAAGAGTAATGTTCCATATTATATCTGACTTCTCAGAAACCATGCAAGCAAGTAGTGAGTGGAGTGAAATATTGAGTGTTGAGAAAAACAAAACAAAAAAACTACCACCCTGGACTGCCGTGTTTTTCAAAATTAGTTTTGACAAGGAGAAATACTTAGACAAAAATCGAATTTGTTGTCAGTAGGCCTACTTTGCATGTAATGTTAAGTTTTTATTTTTTTAAGGAAGTTGTTTAGCGATAAGGGAAATTATCTGCGTTTCTGACCTACATAAGGAAATATACTACAAAAAAAGAAATATACTGCATTAGATAAAGAATGAGTAAAAGTAAAATAATTATTTTTATTCTTAATTGATCTAATAGATAAGTTTGTGCAAAGTCATAATTGCAAAAATGCATTCAATTATGTATATATATGTATTTATATTTGAAATAGGCTACAGCACTCTGTTCTTCTTAACAAGATCCCTTTAGAGGAATTAATTAACCAGAGCCTGACTTACTACCTCACCTAGGAGAAGGGAAATACCCAACTCCAGTCAGCTCGAACCATCTTCTTGCCCCTTAGGTGGGACCATTATTATATCTCTCAGAGCATTAGAAATGAGAAATTAAGTATGTATTTGGGATCTTGTTTGACAAAAATAATTTATTGTTACTTATATTTATTTTATATATATTATATATTTTCTTTTGTTTCTTTTGTTTTCTTTTTTTTTTTTTTTAAACAAACGTAATACCATCTTCTTCCTCGTGACCTCTTGATTTTATCAGACGGCATCGACATCCTGGATCCTTTGTCCCTCTCCACGAAGCAAGTCATGTTCTTTCTTGAGTTCCAACCCATAATGACTTGTTCCAGACACAGAATTTGCTTTTGTCTCTTCTTTGCCCAGCACTTGTAACCAGTTTTATCCCTTTCCCAAAAGTCTCCTTGCCCGATGACAGAAGCTCCATTCTATGGTCAGGGACCCATAGTTCCCTTGTTATCTTTTGAAAAGAACATATTTATGCCCATGTAACCTTAGATTTGTTGCAGCTTTTCAGACCTTTATGAACAGTAATTACCCTGAGAGTATATACATTACAGAATTAGAGCTTCAGATTAAACATGTGAGTCCCATATCACTTTTTTCCTTCACTTTTCAACACAATAAGACATCATCTAAATATCTGGAGAAAAAATATTTGCTCTTTTAAATTGCATCTGTGAGTTCAACTGATGCAATTTATAGTAGAATTTGATATTATAACTAACCACTGGTCAGTATAAATTTGAAAGCAATATGCCTAATCACAGTCTGCACAAACTAGAAATGCTGAAACGCATTCCGTGTTACATGTAAACTTTAAAAAATCAATTTGAAACAAGAGGATAGGGAAAACATTAAGTGATAAATGAGCATTCTCTACATTACCAGGTGGCTAAATAAAGAGATTTCATACTTGGCTGTTATCACGATAAATATGAAAACACTATTTTCGAAGGATATATTATACCAATTTAAGGGAAAGTGATACACCATGGGATAGGATATGAACATTAGATAAGCATGAAAGGCTTTGCTCTTGGAGATAAAGAATATTGGAGGAAGCGCACTGCCCTGGTAATATGGAAGAACTCTATAACATTAAAAAAATAAATGGTAGGTCAATTTGTATGCAGTGACAGTCCTCTAAGGTCATCATCAGATATAGTTTGATGGGAATTTACTTGCTGTATTTATTTGTCACGGACTTATTTTTAAGAAAGAAGAAGAAAGCAATTTTTCTATTACTAGTGGTGTAAGCTGACAACAGGTCCCCTGCAACCTTCATGGTGAATGAGGCAGAAACGCAGCAGCAAACCACTTAAATGATTCACTGAGGGGGATGCATTCTGTTTATATTTATCACTGTTATTTCTCTAAAATGACCTAACTTATTATTCACTGGAGAGAAAGTCCCTAATCAGTTTAAAATTGCCTTGACGTACACGAGTACTTGCTATATGAGCAGCAGGCGTGGAAGTCAGAATGATTGAGAAAATACGTTTCAAAAACAGCAGGAAGAGAAATTAGGTGGCAGGAATCACGCTTAATTTCCTCACCATGCTCATGAAACTGTTTTTTAATGGTTTCAACTAAGGTATGGAAGCTTCGGCTACTAGAAAATGAGCACGAAATGCCTTTTTATACATGGAACTACGAGAAGAACAAAATAAGAAATTCTATGAGGACAGAGGTGCACATTGCCATAGGAGTTCTCGGCAGGCAGTGGTCAGCGAAAGCTAAAGAGAAGGGAGAGCTAACTAGGTTACCAAACTCTGAAGACGCTTTGGCCAACATTGAAAAGTAGGTTGAAGAAATAGCATTTGAAAGGCTAAGCGGGTGAGAGGCAGGCTGGCACACGTAACAAGTCAAAGGTGTTTGGAGGGAGAGGCAGCGAGTCTGCTGGAATGGTGAAGGAGGCTGGCCCTTGAGGACTTGGGATTTTTTTTTTTTTTTAATGAAAGTAACTAGAACTTAGGGAAAGGTTTTCATTTAAAAAAATAGGATTATCATATATATTTTTAAAAGAACCACCTATCTAGCTACCATTAGAAACTAGATTAAAATGGACAAGACCAGGTACAGGGAAACCAAGGAGCGCGTGATTGTAAATCTGGGGACTAAAGAAGTGAGGCCAGTTGGAGAAGGGAACAAAATGTCTGCACAGCATGTGCCTTAGCAGTGCAAGTCACAGCAGAAGGAAATGAGAAGATGAGCAGTTTTGGAGGTCAGGGACAGAGAGAAAAAATGCTAACTAAGTATGTGCTTTGACATGTTTGATTTAGTGTCATTGTCAAATACCTAAATAGAGATAGAAGTAGTTATCTGGTTATGCGGAAGCTCAAGTGTGAGCTCAAAGATGGAGATATAAATTATGATGTCATCATAACAGAGATTAAAAAAAATCCGTGCTGATTGGAAGGATTTATTAAGGCAGGACAGTTTGATATTAATAAAGTTCAGTAATAATTTATACACATGAATAAAATCTCTTCTCTGAAGATTGAAGCGCAGGATGGAATTTTGACAATTAAAATAACTAGTTTAACAGACAAGGGATAAAAAGCACCTGCTCCACAGAAACAGAAGAGCTAAGTAGGAAGGACAAGAATGCATATAAAGCTGTAGCTTAGGTAACAAATAATCCAAGGTGTTTCCACTTGATAGTGTTTAGCTCCTTTATAAAGTCGCGGAAGTCATCTACAACACCAGGAGAGAAGGGAAAATAAATTTGAAGGAAAAAAAAAAAGTAGATGGAGGCTGAAATAAATACATGAAGAAGAAACAAGACAGAATTTACTGTTTTTAGTAATTCCAATCCAAGAGTCATTAAAGACCATGAATCAACTGTGACATTTATCGGTTTTTATTGTCACACCAAAAGGATTTTCTCCAGCAATTCTGAAATACTTGCATGCCGCGGCATAAAAATATGTGAAGTTGTTTTGACAGGAAGGTGTAATGTTAAAAGGGAGTTGAGAATGCTAGCAAGATGGTCCTTGAAGCAAAGGAAATGAAGTTCAGGACAAAGACACAAAAATAGAGAATTCTGAGATAATTGAAGGAAAGATCAGGAAGTTTCTAGAACACTGACTTTCAATTATTCCTTTTTTTTTTTTTCATACATTTGTATCATGCACCCTCACACTTCCCTGACAGACCATTTGGTTACCAAACACTGGTATCTTCAAACGTTCACGTTAAGTCTGCTTTTCCTACTACTGTCTCAACATTTGTAGGTGATTTATTCAAGTCGTTTTGGCAAACAAGCAACAACAATGACATGATAGTAAGATAACACCTTTAACCTACACATTTTTCTCTTATCTCCACCTGTGCCAAACCCTCCCTCTCTTCTTTTTCCACATATAGCTACTCTTCCTTAAACTCTTTTTTTTCCCCTATGGCACAAATTCTGCTTGAAACACAAAATGGTCTTTCATGTTTCGTACTTTCTAATTATACTCTAATTATAGTCCGTGCAATTCTCGCTGGGATTTACTCCTGATAACTATTTCCAGTCATATCATAATGGAGCATTTAGAGGGGTGTGAAGGGTTTCTGGCTAAAACATCACAACCTTGTTGGCACACACATGCTTTCTAGGAATATTATCATGATCATATATTTCAACAGGTTCTAGTACAATTTTGATGTATTTTGTTTGGCAAAATAGTTCTACCCATATATATTTTCAAATGTGATGTGAAGCAATTATGAGTGAATGAATCCGTTTTCTTGTTAGAGAACCGTTATGAACTGATCAGGCTCCCATGACTGGCTTCATTTTTGTGACTAGATCCTTAACGCCCCTTCAGATAGCTGAGGTTCATATGTTTCCTCAGGATGTACATTGAGGGGGGTGGAATAACAGCTTTTAATTAAGACAATCTTGTGTAATTTTCACTAGTCATGCTAAATGTATAAACAACTTTATTGTTGGAACAATGCTTTCTGGAGAGAAAATCTGAAATCTCAGACAAATGCAAATCCATCTGACAAAACGCATATGTCAAACTATATCTTTAATTATCAATGTTTAGCAACAAAACGTATGTGTTTCGAGATCGTTTCTCACACTGAGACAGCTATGTAAAATAGTCTGCTACTTCAAATAATATGGAGATAACCTTGGGATGTTAAGCCTTATTTTAGGAATAAATTTCTGGCTTTGAGGACCTAGAGGGCCTCCTAGGAACAGGAGAGAGAAACTGATCACAATGTTCCAGGTCATCTTATTGGTGCAAAAGGAGAAAAAGTGTGTCACAACTACTAAGTTTAATGCATCCTTGTAACAAAACAAGGAAAGCAAATGTATAAGATATATGAAAATAAAACTTGAGGCGAGAAGGTGAGCGCGAGCAGGGGCTGGGTGGGCACCATGGCCGGGATCACCCCCATCGAAGCTAAGATCCAGGTTCTGCAGCAGCAAGCCCAAGAGGCAGAGGAGAGGGCCGAGCGCCTGCAGCAGGAAGTGGAGGGGGAAAGGTGGGCCCGGGAGCAGGCTGAGGCTGAGGTGGCCTCCTTGAACCGTAGGATCCAGCCGGTTGAAGAGGAGCTGGACCGTGCCCAGGAGCGCCTGGCCACTGCCCTGCAAAAGCTGGAGGAAGTGGAGAAAGCTGCTGATGAGAGTGAGAGAGGTATGAAGGTTATTGAGAAGTGAGCCTTAAAAGATGAAGGAAAGATGGAACTCCAGGAAATCCAACTCAAAGAGGCCAAGCACATTGCAGAAGAGGCAGACCAGGGGTATGAAGAGGTGGCTAGGAGGTTGGTGATCCTAGAGGGGGACTTGGAACGTACAGAGGAACGAGCTGAGCTGGCAGAGTCCCGTTGCCGAGAGATGGATGAGCAGATCAGGCTGATGGACCAGCACCTGAAGTGTCTGAGTGCTGCTGAGGAAAAGTACTCGCAAAAGGAAGACAAGTATGAGGAAGAGATAAAGATTCTCACGGATAAACTCAAGGAGGCCGAGACCCGTGGTGAGTTTGCTGAGAGACAAGTAGCCAAGCTGGAGAAGACAATTGATGATTTGGAAGATCAGCTGAAATGCACCAAAGAGGAGCACCTGTGTACACCAAGGATGCTGGACCAGACTCTGCTGGACCTGAGTGAGATGTAGAGCACCTCAGTCCCACGGGCCGCCGCTCCTCCCTCTGACCCTGACTCTGCCTGAGGCCCAGCCTGCCCCAAGCTGGCCTTGAAACTGAGGGCTGATCTTCAACTGGAAGGCTGCTTTCTCCTTTTGCTGCCTCTCCCACCCCTACCCCTGTGTCTTTTTCACCAAACTGTCTCTGCCTCTCCCTAGAGATTCCAGTTGGGCTTGAGGCCGAGCACCTTTGGGAACAATGTTTAAGGGAATGTGAGCACAATGCAAAGTGTCTTTAAAAGCATGTTGTGATGTACACATTTTGTAATTACCTTTTTCGTTGTAGTTGATGTAGCGACATTTGTAAAACATTCCAAATAATTCCACAGTTCTGAAGCAGCAGTCTAACCCCTTCCTCCCATTTGGAATGATCTTTTCAGCCTAATGAATACTGCCCTCTCCACAGAGGAAGGAGTGGACAGGGCCCTGCCTTACTGAGAGCCAGGGCCCAGAAAGAGACCCACTCTGGGAGCCTCCTTGCTCTGTCCAAAATACCAGCCTAATTAGAAAGGTGATCCCAGAAGTTGGCCAAAAAAAGTGTGGCTAAGGATTTCAGGTTTAAGGTATCTTTGAGCAACATAATGTTTTTTTTTTTTTTTCCATCAGATGTGACCAAACAAAAATTAAGATGGTGAGTCCTCGATCTGAGACCAAATCTCATGACCCTGAGATCATGACCTGAGCCAAAATCAAGAGTCGGCTGCTTAACCAACTGAGCCACCCAGGGGCCTCTAGTTTTATTTAAGGTTAAGTCAGAATGTTTATTCATGATTGAAATACTGAATGAAAATTAAAGTTAAGAGTCTAATGCATAATAAAAACAATAATGTAGCGTTCATAATACATAAAAACCTCATTTATATAAAGAAAAAGTAAGAAGTAGTAGCGGGTCTGAAAAGACATTGAAACATGGAACATTGTGTTGAATCCCAAGTTACGAAAAGTTCTTCCAGTTTGGTTATATGATAATCGGAGAAAGTATTTACATATAGGTGAACTAACACATTTATAATTCTTAATGACTTCATGACCTGATCATAGCTCTCTCGCTAATTCCTACATACCCACTGATTTCTTTTGGAAATGATAAAATTGATTCAACTGTTTTCAGTTGCAGAAATATAATATAGTGACTTCTTCCAACTACATATTTGGTGATATTTCTATGATATACTATGTAATAATTTAATCGGGGCAGTATTAGATGAAATCAACAACTTTCCCTTTGACGCTACTTTTCTACATGTAGCTGAATAGAGGAAAAATATGGGCTAGATTTTTGGTGAATATTGGGAACATTTGAGAGGCTATTACTTAGACTTTCTTTTGACCTTTAAATAAGTGAAATACATGTAATTTAGAACTCTGCTTCTATGTCTATAATTGACTAGAGTTTTAGTGACTGATATCATTAGTTAAAAATAAGGAACAGAGGCTTACCCAGTTCGTTTCATGAGTTACAATAAGCATGTTACATTTATTATCAGAATCAAATTGTAATTTAAGATTATTTTTGAGTAGTAAGTGTTCTTTAATTGAATATGTTTTCTGAAGTCCAAAAGTAACTTTTGCTTTGGTTGCTATTTGAAGCTCTGAAAATTTACAATTTACTGTACCTCCATAACCTGTAAATTTGAAACTAAAAGCAATGTTACTCAAAAAGGGAAAGAATACATTTAAAAACGAGATGGATTATAAGTAAATAAATAAATAAATAAATAAATAAATACATGCGATATGGATTTAAAAAAATATTTTACATGAGCCAATAAATTCTTGATTTTTTTATGAATTTTGTTTCAACATTTTCACTTATCAAAATCTAGTTTATATCATAGTAACTATGATACAAAATAACATAACTTTTAAAGCACATAGATCCATGATCCTAGAAGCAAATAATTACATATTATTTTAGCTAGCATGGTACACCACTCTGCCTTCTGCAAATGTTGTTAGCAATGTCTCTAAATGTAAACACGATGCTACCTTTTTAGTATTCTAAAAATGAAAGTTAAATGTGCAAAGTAAGTAATAATCCCAAATTATATATATGATACTTGAGATACAGCTTGAAATTAAATATGAGTTGTGACATATAACATTTAAATTAATTTACTTTACTGTAAATGGATATAAATATGTTCTGAGCATACATATCTTCTTCACTAATTAAACAGCAGCATTTAGGGTTTTTTTTTCTCAGATTTGTATATTATAATAAAGCTTCTCTGATTTACTTGCCATGACTTGTTCAGATATTCAGAACATAGTACTTAGTAACATGCAACTTAAGAAAACACTCAAAGACAACCTTTTTTGAGAAAATATTTTGTTTCTTCTATATTTTTTAATTTTTTTAAAGATTTTATTTATCCATGAGAGACACAGAGAGAGATAGAGAGAGAGAGGCAGAGACACAGGCAGAGGGAGAAGCTGGCTCCATGCAGGGAGCCTGATGTGGGACTCCATCCCAGGACCCCAGGGCATTAGCCCTGGGCCAAAGGCAGGTGCTAAACCCAGGGATCCCCTATTTTTTAGTTTTAATAGAGGTTTACATTTCTAAAAGAAGTTTATTGTCTCATTAAGGACACAATCATAGCCTTCTAATTTTTCTTCCAGCTTTCGCTTTTTTTTTTTCTCTCTGTACTCAGTCCCTAAATCGGAAGCAACGGGGCTCTTCAAAGAGGTCCACACTCCTTTTGGAGGTACCCAAGGGTCTCCACAGTCAGCTTCCTCACTACCTGAGACCGCATAATTGCTCAGTACACTCTAGCTACCTTCACTTTACTTGTGTTCCTTGAACTGTGGGTGTCTGTATCACCTGCGTGGAATATTCTTTCCCAAATCTTCACAAGGGTGATTAATTCTTGGCTCTTGACCTCAACTCAGAAGATCACAAGAGAGGTTTCCCCTAATGCCCACTATAAACTAGGCCCCCAGCGTGGGCTCTTCACTATGCTCTTTCACATTAGTACTATGCATTTTTCCTCTTATGAAATTTTCCTCACTGAATCTGTCACTATAGGAAATAAATTATTCATTTATCAGTTCTCTACCTCTATCAGAGTAGAAGAAGAATCCACACCTGTGACAGTTCTTGCCATGTAGGAACTTCTCAATAAATATTTCCTGACCAAGTAAATGAAAGCAAATGAAAGGGAGGAGAATTAGAGTGGAAATTAGCTCTGTGTACATATTGGCTCTGTGAATAAGAAGCTGAAGAAAATAATTTAGTCTTGCTTGATTTCTCTTTGCTCCTTTTTTTAAATGAGGGTGGTTTTGAATTAAGTAACTTGAAAGTGACTTCTATATAACTGTCAACATGTCTTGTGTATGTATTCTGCTAAAAGTTTAACATAGACAATTTTAGGCTGGTAATAATGCTTTTAGTCAAAGTACAGCATATGTTATTCCTTCTGTAGAAGGTGGTTGGATGATATAAAAGAAGTATAAAATATTTTTTATAAAAAAGAGAAAATGACTCTGTCTTACACGTAAGGCAGATATGCAGTTCTTACTCAGACAAACATACTAGTTAAGGAATGTTTCAAAGACAATTGTCTCAAGTGGCAGCCATCAGAGAATTTATAGCATTCCTTTACCGATGTAGTTTTAATTAAAATATTTGAAAATATTTGAACTTGTTGAATAGGTAGGTAAAAATCTTTCTTTAGTTGTATTAACTGTCCCTCCCTTTTCATGTGTCATTCATCAGACCTCAACTCTTTCTTTGGTTGAACATACAGAAAAAAAAATCGTATTTGTAAGACACCATTTAAGAGTCATACATATGATTTTAAACAGAAGGAGTTAAATATTATTGGAAAATGTAGGAAAAAGGGAAGGAGATTCTCTAGTTGTTTTTTTTTTTTTTTCCTGTAAAAGACTTGATTGCACATGATGAATTTGGGGTGAGGCCTACCCTCCTGGATGCTTCAAATTTACAGTCTGACATTCATAACTTATGGTTATGAGTATTTATTACTCTATCAAAAGAATAAACTGGAATATAACTGAGTGAGGCTGGAGCCTGCATATCCCCACGTGGTCTAGCCTTCCTTGCCTGCTTATCTTTGTCACTTTGCATATTCATCCCCCTCACTTTTGAGTCTTCTTGCAATTTCTCAGATGCCCCCTATTTTGGTTTTCCAATGCATGGATGATTTCCTCTCTATGTGGAATGTTTCCTACCCTGTCTTCTCACAAAGCAGATTCTCTGAGGAGGCTGTTGTCCAGTCCCAAGTACTGACGAAATATCACTTTCTCTGGGAAGTCATCCTGAACGCTTCTTCCCTCCACGCTGGATCAGGTTCCTTCAGCTATGAACTGTCAACACAATATATGCTCCTCCTTCACAACATTTCGCCCGAGTTTCTTGGGGAAGATGATTTGATTGCTACTGGTTTCCCTGAGTAGAGTACAAGCTATATTAATAGGTCAGAGCCTATGACTCAGTTTTCCATTTATTCCCAAAACCAAAACTAATGCCTGGTACACAGTAAACATTCATAAAACATATGGGAAATGTTGAAACTAAATTAATAAATAAATGACATCCAGTCCTTCTCTGTGTGCAACCATCTAGTTAGTAAGCATTATATTTACTAACCATATAAATGGTTATACAAGCATTTAAAACATGTGATGTTTACATGTCTCCTGTTAAATAAAATACTATTTCTACAAAACATTGACCAAGTGGTTAGCCGTGATGGAAACGTTGATTGTACATTTTCCTTTGTTTTCTACACCTACCTGGTCTCAAATTTCTGTTGATTCCTCTACTTTATGTCTTTTGAGATCACTACCCACCTTTCACCCTCACTTACTCATACTTTAGTGCCTTCGTTCAAATCTTAATTAAAGTAATAATAATCTACTTATCGGTTCATTCAACATGCTCCACAATATGGTATTTGCAATTTAAGCCTTTTGATATTTAGGTCTGGGAATAATTTTTTTTTTCCGTCTTTAGAAGAAATTTCCAGCATTGTCTGACAGGAGAGCTTTAAAAGGGAATGACCTGAAGGATATTTAATATCTTTATGTGCTCCATCTTCTGTGGACACTGTTACTAAAGAGATGAGAAGAACAGTCTTGAATCTCCCTTTCATGACTTGTCTGTTTTTCTTCTCCCAATGAGTGCACTTTGTTTTTGCAAGAATAATGCTTCTAAGACACAGAAAATGGTGATGTGGAAAAACAGAAATCACAGTCAGCTCACTGAGTAGAAAAATTGAGGTAGTGGAAACCTACTCTTATGTGAAACAAAGTCACATAAAAGCAACATGCAAGGCACGTGTGCCACATAATTTTGCACAAATTCACTTAAATGCAGCAGGATATTGATAAAATGCATTCAAATTTGAACTAAAACTTTTCAATTCTTAGAACTTGAACCTCAAATAGGAGGTAGTAACAATTGTCAGTATGAAGGCATGTTTAGGGATCCCTGGGTGGCACAGCAGTTTGGCACCTGCCTTTGGCCCAGGGTAGCGATCCTGGAGACCTGGGATCGAATCCTACATCGGGGTCTCGGTGCATGGAGCCTGCTTCTCCCTCTGCCTCTCTCTCTCTCTCTCTCTCTGTGACTATCATAAATAAATAAATTAAAAATAAATTTTAAAAAAATGAAAGCATGTTTACTCATTTGAAAGAATAAAGTCAATTAACTAAAAGGTTTAATTACCATTTTATTTAAATATATTATTTCTTCTAGTGAGTAGTATGATAGGAATATGATGGTTCCTTTATTTTGTTTCCCCCACAGTCCTTAAAAATAACACTTGATTTATAGCAGGTTCTCACTAAATTGGCATAGAGTTTTCATTTAAAGAGAGATTGAATTTGAATTCACTTTACACTAAAACTTTAAAAAATACTGGAATATTTATGAATTATGATTTGCTTCGATATCAGTGAGCTCAAAATGGTCTATAATTGTAGATACATATGTTCCCCTGTTGGCATGGCCAAAGATAAAAGTAGTTTCCAATAAATTCAGACACATAAATTTGCAGCAAAATAAGATGAAGGCATTTCTTTTATGCTTCCTTGTTTATGGTTATTTTATTTGCAAGCCTCACTCATTTGGATTAATCAACATGATGAATAATCCCCTACTTAAAATCTCTCCCAGATCTCCAGTGGAGCCTGGTGGCCTATCTGACAGCTCGGTCACCAAACAAAATAAATTAGAGCACTGTTCTTTTGCCCTTTTTAACAACATCCATTTTTTTTTCTCACAAAAGCTTATTTATTTACAAAGTGTTACCTCATCTCTATCTCTACACAATGATACCTTTCTTATTGAAAAATCTAATAAAAAAGCAAATTATTTCTTGAAGCCAAAGATATGAGTGCATGTTCTCATCCCCTCATAGCTCATTAAAAGGTGTCAACTAAAGAATGATCTGAATAATCTCGTTCCAGTAATCCCAATGCTGCCTGATGTTAGGGGCCATCTCCCCTTAATCTCTCTAAGACTATATGTATCATAAATAATTTGATTAAGTGCATTAACTTTTATAAATTTGATTATATACTGAGATTGTATGTGTTCAATAAAATTGACATATTTCAACATTGCTAACTTTATAAATTATACTGTAATATTTCTATGTGGAGATATCTACTCAGAAATATGCCATTTTATAATCTGTGTGTAGCATGTCTTTTCCTGCTCTATTTTTTTTTTTTTTTGTCCAGGTAAAATATCACTAGTCAAATGGAGAGTTTGCTGTGTTTCCTGTGTCAACTCTTAGCTCTTAATTTGTGATTTATGGGTCATCCATGGAAAGTAGAAAGTCACTCATTAAAATTAAGTATCATCACTCCTCATTGACTTTTGTCAGATGCATAATGTGTCAGTGAGACAGATTCCTGATTCTTGTCAATGCACATTGGAAAGGTAAGCAATAAATGGAGGCAAAGAGAGGTTATCTCTTAGATAAAAAGCAAATAGAAATTTCTTTTTTTATTTAGATTAATGAAGAATGACAATAACTCCTATAGGTAATCACTATATCCAGCCTCCTAAAACATTTCATCATGCTGAATAACTCACTCCAAGGCGGCTTTTAAAAAATTGTATAATAAGAGATAAAAACAAGATTTTAAAATCTTATTTGAAAAGTTGCCAGTGAGCATAAGTAACCCAGAATTTAATAAAATAATATATAATAATAATTATAATAATAATAATAACAATAATAAAACCCTGTTTCCAAAAGACCTGATCTCCCTTTTCCTCCTTTTTTTATTTTTCTTCATTGTGCTCCAAATATCTAGTACAATAGCTGGCTCATGACAGATTGCAATAAACATTTATCATTGTTTCATGAGTTTATCCCGGATGTTTTCCTGAGAAATCAAATATTCTTTCCTGAATGCAAGCCTCATTTAGACCACAACATACAAAAGACAATATAGAGAAGTCACGTGCCTCCTCTCGCCTCTTTCTCTCCTTTTCTGCTCACTCACTCTCATGTGCATAGTATTTATCATTTCCTTTATTTTCCTTAAATATTAAAAGCAAATGAAAGTATGCTTTTATCCATCTGCCCTTTTAAAATAAAATAGTACCCTATTTAAAATATATATAACCTCATCACTCTGATTATTAATGTATTTTGGTGAATTTTTCTTATCAGTAAAAGAGACCCAGGATAATTTCCCTGTGTCAAGGTCATTAACTTAATCATAACTGCAAAGACCTTTCTCTTTATAAGATGACATTTACAGGTTCCGGTGGTTAAGACCTAAGCTGTTTGGGTCACCATTATTCAACTTACAACATAAAGTGTAATCATGAGTAAAACACAGACAAACCCCAATGCAGGAACATTTTGCCAGTAATCATCAAAGTCATAAATAACAAGTCTGAGAAATTATCACAACCAAGAGGATCAAGGACAGATGACTACTATATGGAATGTGATATCCTGAATGGGATCCAAGTTGGGGCGGGGGGAGAAATTAAGGAATAGCTGAGGAAATTCAAATAAAGTATGGACTTCAGTTAATAATAATGTAGCAGTATTGGCTCATTAGTTATGGCAAATTTACCATAATTAGTTAGATGATTATAATAGGGGAAACCGTATATTGGTTACACAGGAACTATTTATCTTCTCTTTGCAATAATCCTGTAAATCTAAAACTGTCCTTAAAAAACTGTATTAAAATAAAGTTTATAAAAAAGGAGTCATCATTCGTAAGTATCTTGACATTTTTCGCAGGGCTGCTACTCCAAACACTGTGTAGAACTCTAGCATGTCTTAGATGCCCTGCTTCCCTCTTGCCTTCTGACTACTGCACTGGCTCTCAGGTGTGACAGTAGGAGTTGTGGCTATTATAGTCTTACTTTCCTTATATAAACTCATGCGCAGAGGTGAAATGATATGAATAATGACATGGAAAAGAAAAGAGCTGAGAATAAAATCTTCTCAAATTGTTTTTTTTTACTGTTTATTTATTTATGATAGAGAGAGAGAAAGAGAGAGAGAAATCTTATCAAATTGAATTGCCTTGTCAATGAGAAATGGAGAAGTAAGTTTGTTTTTCCTTTGCCATCAATATATATTGTGTGATTATTTTAATATAAGAATTATAAATATACCACATAGAATGAAATCATCAAGTTTAAATGTAAAACTCTTGGTTGCAAGATAGTCATCATGTATTTTACTATGTACATGAGCTAAGAATACATACTGGATTTATTTATTTTTCTCAATGTTATAGAAGTAGAAATTCTAAGTAAACTTTTGTCAAGATTTCTGCAGGAATTGAGTCTTTTTTCCATATTTGCAAACTACAATATACATGATATTGTAGAAAACACTGGATACCTTGGTCAGAGATAAATATATTATTATTCCCTGCATTAGCATGGTATCAGTATTTGTACCAGTTTCACAAGTTCTAATTCCCTGAGTGAGACTTGAAGAGGACTAAATGATACCTGTATACACACAATGAAGAGAATTCGAGGAGAGAATTCTTTTATAATGAGCCACCTATTCATCAGAATTCCCTGTGGAAACAGAGCCAATAGGAGATTAGATACAGATATAGACAGATTGAATTATGATTTTTTATAAAGATTGGCTCACATGATGACGGGCGGCTGACAAATGGCAGGATGTTCAGGGTGTGCCTGCAAGCTCAGGAACCAGGAAAGCCACTGACATAGTCCCACTCGGAAAGGTGGTAGGCTCTAGCATCAAGAGCTGCTAATGCTTCAGTGCCAGCCTAAGGGCAGAAGAAAGTCAAGTCAACGTCACAATTTGAAGGTTTTTAAGCAGGAGAAACTCTTCTTTTGCTTGGGGAAGTATTAGTCTTTTTGCTCTATTCAGGTTTTCTACTAATCAGGTGAGGCCCACCCCTGCTCAAGAGAACAATCTGCTCCATTCAGTCTACTGATTTAAAAGTTTATCTCATCCACAAACACTCTCACAGACACACTCAGAATAATGTTCAACCAAATATTTGGGCATTCGTGGCCCAGTCAAGGTGACACATAAAAGTAACCATTACAAGCCATCAGCCATACATTTTGCTCCTAAGGAGACTGTTTTTATTTCATTTGAAATTGTTATTTGCTTTATTAGGAGACAGTATGTGTATCTTCCAAGACTTCACTCTGAACACCCTGGAAGGACAATCCAGACCAGAGGGAGTTGCTCCCTCCACAAGGAACAGAGGCCATGAAGACCATGGAGACCCAGAGATCGCAGAGAATAGTTCACCAACAAATTTGAAGAGCGTTTGTATCCACATCTGACTTGGAATATTTAAACAAAATGTGTATTCAGATCTTTAATGTATTGCTTTCAGAGTTTGATGTAATGAGACCTGAATTACAAACTTAGGAAAGATTTTGTAAACTGCTGCCTAAATTACACATGCAAATAGAAACAAAAGTTACAAAAGTCTTAAAATGTACCAGTGATCCCATGTATGAATGTGCCTATGGCACTAAGTGAGTTGCTAGGGAAATTCAAATCTTAATTTTGAAACCCAATTTTAGGTGAAATGTTCCCATCCTGTGCTATAAAAACATTTCATCTTCTTTATTTGTATATAGTTTCCATACAGAGTACTCAGTTAATGTTACATAAATGTTTCATGATTCACTTGTATCATATAAATAACAAATTAGATCATGAAAATTCCATGTGGATGAATAGCCATTTCTCCAAGTTCCCTGAAAAAAATAAAAGCACAATAAAATGATATGCGTCTTTCTAATAATGCCCAAATTAAAAATAATGCAGACTATATCCGTTAAGGAACACAAGGTTTGCTACCATCTTTCAACAACTATTGGAAGGTCTAATAGCACAGTCACATTAGAGGAAAATTTTTGTTTGGGTTTATTTGAAAACTTAACTTAGGCAAGATTAAATATCAGCTCTGATTTGCAACTTCATCTTTCATTTTCTTACCTGCAATATGGTTTCCCTCCCAAACCACGAAGATACTTTATTTCCATATAAATATATTCCCCAATACTGTCTTCTTTTTTTTTTCTTAAGATTTTATTTATTTATTCATGAGAAACACACAGAGAGAAACAGAGATATAGGCCAAGGGAGAAGCAGGCTCCCTGCAAGGAGCCCCAAGTGGGACTCGATCCCAGGACCCCAGGGTCATGACCTGAGCCCAAGGCAGCCACCCAAGTTTTTTTTTTTTTTGTAATATCTTATTTATTCTATGTTCGATAAAACTGAATATGCTAAGTATAATGAAGTTGGTTCCTCAAGACATGAAGTCCCAGGTCCCATATTGTGTTTGCACATGAGATGAGTAGTTTTCCATAGTTTCAAGAAAAGCTGTGACAAAATATGAAAAGATGCATGGTGTGTGCTTGAGGGGATGTCGTCCATGTGAGGCTGAACTTGCATGGAACAGACCACTGTCACTACATCTAGAATCAGTTAAGCCAAATGAATATGACTCTGGTGACCAGAAGAAAAAGCTATAGTCCACTCTCACTCTAAATTTACTCCAAATTTAAGTTCACTTTGTCCCTAGGTCTCCAAGACAATAGATAGCTGGGATCTAAGAATACTCTCATAAAAGAAGGTTTGCAGAGCCAAGTTTCTGCTCTCATGAAAATTAGTTGGGAATTGGTGAGTAGCAATCACATCCATATACTCTATGCAGTATGTCACTCTGGTGGTAGGTGAGAATAAACATTCTGCTGAACATACAGCATATAGAGGGGTAGAAAATGATGGTGGTATTGGCTTGGACGGTGGTGAGGCTTTGTACATGTAGCCCTCCTAAGTAGACTGGTCTGCTTAATACTAAACATTTGACCTACTACTCTCTGAATCCTAGGTTTGAGTTGTTCTAGAACAACTGCAAACAAAACTAAGTAATTGCACATGGCATGAAGAGGTTAGGATTTAATGAAACCCACTCGGTACATTTTGAAGGAGGTGCATGTATCTTCTACAAACGCAAAGTGACATTTTCATTTTTAACTTAGAGAATTTATATGTATAGTTTTGGCTAAGGAAAAAAAGCAGAAAATGAGCTACAGTTTTTTCACTTGATCATATAGGATAGCAGAGCTGAGAAAACCTGTATATAGAATAGGTTGGTTGCATATAGAAGTACTCGAGCTCTTCTTATGGCTCCACTCACTTCGTCATAAAACAGAGGAGCTTTGGGGAATTGAAAGATCCCAACTTGCTCTTGGTTACATACTTTCATCATTGATGAAACACTTAGTATTACTAAGCACCCGCATATTTTCCAAACATCTTTTGCTTTACAGTTTGAGACAGACCGTAGGAACGTAGGAACACGTGCCTGTGTTGTGGCCACAGGTGACAAGAGAAAGAGAACAAAGCAGCTAATTATTATCAGTGATTTCTCAGCTGAGTTTCATATGGATGATATCATACATCCTGTCACTACGGAAGAGAACATCTAGAAATCAGTTATAGAACAATGGGTAACCATTTCCTTAACACCCGAAGAGTTTTCAGTGGCATTTTGGGAGGATACTGTTGCCAGGGAACAATGAGGCAGCCATCATCTAGATAACCTTGGGGAGATAATGGTTTCATTGCATATGTAAATCTCCCCCACTTCAATGAATTGTTTTCACACATCTAAGAGATTGCCATTTTTTAAAGAAACAAGGAAATGTCCGTTATCAATTTTATAAGGGAAATCACTCACCTGAAATAAATAATAATTTACATGTAGTGGCAGATAAAGAAGAGGCATTTCAGTTTTGCAATCTGTGTCAGAGTCAAATTAAACACACACACACACACACACACAATGAGAAAAGCAAAGCTCAGAAATAGCACTAAAGCCAAACAATAGATGTAAACGAGGCAATCTAAGAGGATAAATCATACGCGTACCAGCATAGAGGGTGGCTTCGCCCCATCACTTGAAAACAATGTCATTTATTTTTTCTGGCTAACAGAAGGAGGTTAAACTATGATTGGCCAATTCGTGTGGAGAAACATGTATATTAGGATAAGCAGAGAACGAATAAATCTAAAAATTACTAAAATCAGTAAAAAAAAAATCAATTCCTGTGGCTCTTCCTCTAAGCTCACCTACCTGGCTTTATGTTACATCATCATTTTGCATCTCTAGTCTTAGACATTTACAGATCATCCTCTGTGGTTTAGTTTTAACACCATTTTGGACACTGGTACTAGTTTTGAGTGACGATCTTTTCATAGCAAATTGTGCTTTTGTGTTTTAGAGGGTTTCCACCTTTCATATTCATTGGTGTATTATTCAAAGTGATTAGACTCCCAAACTCTTTCTGAAGCTACATACATTTATTTCCACATAACACAACATATAATAGAGGGCATGCGCATCATGTAATTTATATCACATATTTAGGTATGAAATGACCTTGAATTAGGTTTTCCTCTTTCATTCTCTCAACACCGGCTTTTGAGAAAATAGCCTCCATAGAAAAAGTGTGACTAACCTGAGCACACCAGGCTGTAGGAAAAGCCCAGGCCACGGAAAAAGACGTGGGAAATCAGACGCCATGTGGTTAGAGAGATTAACAGATGCCAACGTTCCACCAGGAGAGTGAACATGGACGTGGAAAGTCCCACACTAAGCACTCCAGGTGATGGCAGTTCAGTCAGAGATTAATGACCAAACAGTCCCTTCCTAAATTCTCATATACTGTGCCTCTAATTGAATTAAAGTGCTTAACCTGCAGGCATTTAAATTAGAGGCTAATCTCTGAGTGTGATGGCCAGAAATTTTAGATTCTTTCCTCTCGCTGGACCCAACTTTGGCTGCTCTGGGAACCCTGGCATTGCTAGAGGTCTTCAGTGGCTCAATCTTAACCTCCTTTCTGAGGAAATACTAAGCAAATTGTTGACACACGCTATTCTATGTCAAAAAGTTTGACTTAAATGTTCCAAAGTCATCTAAAATTCACCATGGTCTAAACTGAATGGGCCATCCTTCTAAATCTTCTTACGCTTTTCCAATTTTTGTCTTATCTGCACGTTAAGTGAACTAGGACCAACTCCCTTCAAATCTATTGCCTTGTCTTGATAATCCAATAACTATCAACTTTGTCATCTATTTTTTTCCTCATTGGTTCCCCAGAGCATTCTCTTTTTTCCATTCCCACCATCATTGACTTCGGTCTAGGATGCATCTTTTTATGTTTAAATTGTTAAGTAGATTCATATCTGATCTTCAATAATCCATCATTTCACAGGTATTTACAGCTACAATACTGACAGTGTATTATGTTCTGTATAGATCTATACACCTAATCTAAAACTAAAACTCTAGGATCTAAAATCCCTAATAATTCTTCCTGATATGGAAATTTCATTAAAACAAACAATACAGGCCAAAATAATGTCTAAAAGCATGACTATTGTCATGGTAAGGCCTACAATCTTTAAAATTATTTACCAGGCCCTTTATAATCTTATCCTGGTGGGTTTCATTTTTCTTTTTTTCTTTTTTTATCCTCCTAAACACTTTTCTATTCTAGTTGTTTGCTCAAATCAAAGGGAGCAGTGATTTCTTAATTTTACCGAGTTTGTTCACAACTTCAGACCTTTGCATATCAACTTGCCTTGGACTGAAACACCCCTCCTTCTCCCCACAGTCACATTTTGATTTTCTATGTTTTTATTAATCAGCCTCCATTTATCTCTCGTTGCATTGAGAAAGCTCCTCCAGTTCAACTCTGCATCTCTGTTTCGTGCTCATCCAACATATTACCAGCTGTAAATAATCCCAATAAAGATGAAAGTGACTGCTTATCTGTTAGTCTACGTTTACCATACAGCTTGTGTGGTAAATATTCCAGAAATATTTGCTGAAGCACGGAATAATCAAATTAATTTACTGCCATCTTAATGAATCACATGGTTAATGTTCCAATACATTAACTAATTAATCTACTAATACTTGGAAATCTACAGTACTCAGAAAGTGCCTGCCTGTCTTCTTTAAATGTGGCAATAATTGTCTCTCTCTCTCTTCTTTTTCTTTTTCTTTTCTTTTTCTTTTTCTTTTTTTTTTTTTTCTTTGCAGCTCAAAAAATCTTTAAATCTTTAAGGGATTCAGAAACTTCTATTGTAAAATCACTTCTTATGCCTGGAGAAATTAAATTGTTTGCCTAAGGCCACATAACCGGTAAAAAGCAAATTATCACATTCCGGGAAGATTTGTCTACTGAATAACATGGCTATTTCTGTTTTAAAAAGTGGCCGCATTTCTTTTGTCTGGCTGCATAACAAAGTGCCACCCACTTAACATCTCAGAGCAATATATATTTATTATCTCTCAATTTCCATGACCCTCTGCTCAGGACCTCACAGGACCGTATTCAAGATTTTGGCTGAGTTTGGGTCTCATCCTGGGCTCCGGATCCTCTTTGTTGGCAGAATTTCGTGCCTTGTATGTAGAACTCCTGGTGACCTGGTCTTTCAAGGACAACGGGAAGTTATCTCCATTGCTTCCCTTCTATCTTTTTTGAATGTCTCAACTGATCAGGTCACAGCTGGTAGGGCTGAAAACCCTTTTGATTAATTGATACTGAACCGGTTAGGGACCTAAAGTGCATCTGCAAAATCCCTTTGCAGAGAAGATAACATAATTGTGGGAGTGATGATGGGAGAGCATCCATCACATTCTCAGCTTGCCTCCCCACTCAGGGATCTGAGTTGCGTGTTCCCAGCTGAGGAGGGACAAGGTGGTTTTCAGCCTCCCATTGCAGCTTTAGACTGAGAAGACCAGAGGATGGAGATGGTGGGAAACAAGCAGTGAAGTGCAAGAAGCCCACACTTTGAGGCCTGTTGGAAAGGATTTAAATCCCAACTGCAGCACCTGGTAGCGGAAAGTCGTCAGGGAAGTCACTGATCGTTTCTAGACTTCATTTTTTCTTTGGTAAAACAAAGAAAATAGCGTCTACCAAGATGAATTGTTGTTAGGATGTAAGCTCACAGACTAAGGTATGTGCATGTGTATCTATATGTTGAATATATATGCATATATCTTCTCTATGACAAATAGTTTATTATTCCCTAATGCAGTGCTCATAAAAGCTTTATGTAACATAACTACTGTGAATAACAAGGATCAATTGTAAAAATACTGTATTTTAAAGATTTTATTTATTTATTTATTAGTGAGACAGAGAGGGCATGAGTGGTGGCCGGGGTTGGCAGAGGGAGAGGGAGAAGCAGACTCCCTGCTGAGCAGGGAGCCAAGGCTGGGATGGGGGTCACTGCACGACCCTGGGATCATGACCTGAGCCGAAGGCCAATGCTCAACTGACTTAGTCACCCAAGCACCCCTGAAACTGTAAATACTCTTCATCCAAATTTTTAAATCCCTAGCTTATATTTTTTCTAATATTAATTTTGCAACACTGATTTTTATTGCTTAGTTTTCCTATTATCATGAAATGAGAAAGATCAGCGTACCGTAGCAACGGGTCTGTAAGAGGTCGAATTATTTCAATAATTCTCATCTTCTCAAAGCATATGGAAAAGACTCTGAAAGGAGCTGATAGGAGACATAATTCTTTGCTTAGGCAAGTATAGGTTTTGTTTGTTTATTTAAATACACCATTGTAATCTTTCAGGAGGTCTGGCCACAACATGTTATTAACAAGAATAGTAATTTTTGTAAATAGCTTTTTGCAAATAAGGAAAAAATAAATGTTTTCAGCCAACTTCCAAATAGGCTCAGGACAAAAGCTCCTAGACAAGACTCGTGGGCCACTTTTGAGGAATTTTCCTGAACTAAGAATAAAAATTATATATATTTTCCATCACAAAGCATTCTACAGGTAGTTCTTGGTGCTTCATATGTGCAAAAAGTTTTGTGGTTAAATCCTAATTTAAATCTTTTCTCAAAATTCGTTATTTTTTTCCTTGCATAACTCTTTTCTGTTTTTGTAAATTAATTTGTTTCTGGTTTCATCTCTTCTGAGCATAGACATGTATTTACCTATCAAAGGTATCTACCATTTTAATGAGCAAAATACTTAGATACATTTAAATTCATTGTTATTGCTTATATATTTTTAGATAATCTCCCCATGTTTTATTTTGCTTGTTTATAACGGTTAATATTTGCCAGTTCTTCATTTTTCTTTTTTTTTTTATTTTAAATTTTTATTTATTTATGATATTCACACACACACAGAGAGAGAGAGAGAGAGAGAGGCAGAGACACAGGCAGAGGGAGAAGCAGGCTCCATGCACTGGGAGCCTGACGTGGGACTCGATCCAGGGTCTCCAGGATTGCGCTCTGGGCCAAAGGCAGGCGCTAAACCACTGCGCCACCCACGGATCCCCATTTTTCTTTTTTTTTTATTAAAAAATCAAATTTTCCTATTCTGGTAACTAAGTTATCTGACTTTTTTTCGGATCCTGTCAAGTTAGAAGTTATATTACACTCCTACTTTAAAACTAAAATGCTACTATATATTTTAATACTTATTATTTTGATAATTTGGTTTGCAATATACCCCATGGGGACTGAGGAGGGAGTTCAGGGTCCATTTACAATTACCTGTTGCATTTTTATGTGAAAATTAAATAATATTTATACTTCAAGAAAAATATTGAACATATAGAATATGAAAACTTACAATGACAATGACACTAGAGTTACCTTCTTCCCTGGATGACATATTTTAAATTAAAGCAGCCCTAGATTTTACAGATGACAGAGATGAAGAGTATGATTTAGTTTCTTATCACTTCAATGCCTTTGATAATGGTCTACAAATATTGATGTCTTTCCAATGAGTTGTACAAATGTTAACAATCACTTTTAGAGTCAGAAAGTCATTGGGATTTAACATGAATTGTCATTTCATCATGTAATGCTGTTTTCGTTTCTAGTAGTTTATGCAATTGTTTCTGTCAGCTCTAAGTGTTTAAGGGTTTGTTTTTTTCTGATCTTGGTAGTTAAGAAAAAAATTATTTACACCTTTCAAATAAATCACTAAAGTTATTGAAACCTGGATTATGTAGAATGATTTATATGAAAGTGAAACAATGTAGAAATCCAATCATTTATTAACTGTCAACATAGTTCAATGTAATTCATATCAATAGGAAAAGGGGGAGCATTTGGGAGAACAAATTATTAATAACAAACAGTTGGTAATGAAAAAAAAAACATTTTCTTCAACTTTCTACAATTATTTCAATTCCCCTTCTTTGATTCTAGTAACTTCTGATTTGGAGATTTAATTGGGTTAAAAAGTTGAAAATCAAACACTTCATAGTTATTTTTAAGAAGAATCTCGTAGGCATGTGAGTTCTATCATATAAAATTTGGAAGGTAGTTTCAAAATATTTCAAACTCCATGGGGCACCGGGGTGGCTCAGTTGGTTGAGTATCAGACTCTTGGTCTCAGGGTCCTGGATCCAGCAGGCATCTGGCTACAGGTTCAGTGGGGAATCTGCTGGAGATTCTCTCTCTCCCTCTCCCTCTGACCCTCCCTCTGCATGCTCTCACTTTCTCTCTCTCTTAAATCTCAAAAAAAAAAAAAAAAAAAAACAATAAAGATGATTGAAAGAAATAAATAAAATAAAATAAAATAAAATAAAAAATAAATATTTCAAATTCTACAATCTACTCTTCTTTCCATACTTCAGAAACAAAAACTTACAGCCTTTCCCTTCCTAGACAGCCAGTATTTGAATCTAAAAACCATTCTCACATGTTTCTTTGACAGTTCTAGTGTCTCCTGTGAAATAATTTGTTGCTGCAGATTGTTTATATTTAACATTTACAATATGAACCATTCATTATTTTGTTTCTCGAACCCTCTAATGTGCATATGGTATTCCCCGTTAATGGAAATGTAAAATATTGTACTTCTTCGGACTGATCTCTTAGTGAATTTAAAGACAAAAGAATCCAGTGGATTTTTTTAAAATTGGTGTCCCTAATATTCTTGTCCTACTTAGATATCCTATGTCTCAATGAGATATGTTGATGAAAAATGTCATTATGTAACATTATGTCTTTATAATCTAGAATAATGTAATAACAATATTATATTTATTATTTATCTTTATTGGCTTTTTCTTAGATACACTCACTTTTCTCTGAATCCTCTGTGGGGAAAAGCATTCTAACTTTTTCAAGCAGCATCAGCCCACACATCTTTGCTTGCTCTTAGGGTTCAGTCAAGGGGAGTTACAGATCAGAGACTGTGGGTGAGAACTACCAGAATATTTTCCACTCATTTCTCTCATGCTCCTGCAGGCAAATAGGTGGTACAAAATGCTTTTTATTCTTGATAGGTCCTAGATATTTCAATATTCTCACTGGTCACCTTGAAGCTGCCCAGGCCTCTATGAACAGACACTTCATTAAATGTTATTCAAACTTATACCCAGGTGGACCTTCTAGTCTTTGCCAGAGAACTGATATAATAGATTTGATAGAGCTTTCTGTTACTCCTTCCATCTCCTGTTATCAGGACTAAAATTATCTCCAAGTCTTACGTGCTGGCCTTAGATGTAAATACTTGCATAGTATCTCTTAAAGTTGCTTTTATACTTTGAACAGATTTCAAATCAAATATTCATTTGTGATGCATCAAAAATATTTGAAAATTGATGTGAGTATATTTTGTCATGCCACAATTAGCAAAACTTTGATTAAATGCCTAATTTTGCACTCTGATTGATATGGAGAATACTCATTAATGGCCTATGATATTTCCATAACTTCTCATTCTCTGTTTTCTATTCTTTTTTTTTTTTCTCAATACACACCTGTGATTTCTTATGTGATTATTTCTACAACTGAATAAGTAATGATTATCTAGTCTCTGGGGAAGACAGTAGATCTTGCCGTGTCATTTGTCATTAATTTACCTGTATGAAAACTACAAAACAAAATGAATTGTTCTAACATGATTAACTTGATAAATCACCATGTTTTAAAAGATTGCTTCAAAATACATGTCGTCAAAAAAAAAAAAAAAAACCAAGTGAGACCACTGTTACTCTAGAGAGGGTTTTGGAATGGCATGGAAAGATGGGGTTTCAATTATGTAAAAGAAAAATCTTTTTTAAAAAATGTCTTTTTTGTTTGTTTGTCTGTGTTACTCTCAGCTCAACATATCCCACTGAAAGAAGTTACTGCACAATGCACCAATATGGACATTGGATTTTTATTAAGATGACAGCGTATTATTCCAAAGATAAACAAAAAAGTGGGTCTTTTTCATTCAAAACATAAAGCATCTACCCAAACTCCAGAGAAATACTTGATGCTGTCCTTCCTCAATTCCGCTTCACTGTCAGATTGTTCTCTGAGTCAACACGCTGAAGAGATCACTGTGTTTGAAATTAGACTGTCACAGGTGGTAGCACAGGTGGTACATTAACCTTCATCTCAGCTATACTTAAGAACTCTCTTCAGATTTTGATTTATAAAAATGTATATATATGTATATATATAACATTTTAAAAATATGGTAAAAACATAACATAAAATGTATCATCTTAACCATTTTTAACTGTACAGTTCAGTAGAATTAACTACTATATTTACATTGTTGTTCAACAGATTTGTAGAACTTTTTCACCTTGCAAAACCAGAACTCTACAGCTTTTTTTTTTTAAGGCTTTATTTTTTTTTAAATTTTTTTATTTATTTATGATAGTCAGAGAGAGAGAGAGGCAGAGACATAGGCAGAGGGAGAAGCAGGCTCCATGCACCGGGAGCCCGACGTGGGATTCAATCCCGGGTCTCCAGGATCGCACCCTGGACCAAAGGCAGGCGCCAAACCGCTGCACCACCCAGGGATCCCTCTACAGCTTTTAAACAATTCCCCCCCCCTTTTTTTTTCTTTCTCCCAGGGCCCTGGAAACCACAATTATACTTTCTTTTTTTTATGAGCTTAACTACTTTAGGTGCATGATAGCATCATTCAGAGTAGTTAAGAGGTGGAAGCAGCCCAAATGTCCATAGATGGATGCACACATAAAGAAAATGTGGTCTATAAATACAATGCAATATGATTCAGCCTTTAAAAAAGGAAATCATGTCATATGTTACAACAGAGATGAACCCCGAGGACATTAGGCTAAGTGAAATAAGGCAGTCACAAAAAGACAAATATTGTGTGATTCCATTTATGTGAGACATTAAATTTTGATTTTTCATTATTCTCTAAATTTGCCAACAAACTAAAATAATGCATATAATAAGCCCTTAAAGGGGCTTGGTATATTTCACACACCTAGCATTTACTGAGCATCTACCAGACGCAAGGAATATCACTTCTTGGGACGAGAATTCACAGACAGTGAGATGCAATATTTACTCTTAAACAATTATCACCACATCCTTTTGTCAGTTGTCAAAGGATTACATTTGTGAGCACAAACATTTTAGAAGAGGTGTTTGTATATTTTGCCAGTTACTTAAAATGTTTTAGAAACCTGCTACACTATGCCAAATTAGAATTAGTAAGAAAACTACTACCTCTAATATATTTCCTTACAGCTGAATTCTTATTCCCAAAACATCAACTTTTACTAAAGAAAGAAGCTTATATTAAGATATGTTGCTTTAATATTATCACCAGTCATATGGACAACCCTTCAAGGTGTGTTTTATTGATATTCTCATCTAAGATAAATTTCAAAGAAACAAAGAAGTAACATGATCTTGACCAAAGAACGTTCTGAAACTAAATAAATATGGTTTACTACTAGTTTTATTTAATTATTTTATAACATACATATTTGAATATCTAATATTCTAGCTGACTGATTACTTTAGAGTGGTAACTTGGTACTTGTAATTGGAAAGAAGCAAATATTTTATGGCCTTAGGTTTGTTTTTTTGTTTTCTTGTTTTGTTTTGTTTTTTTTATCAATAGAAAAATATTAGTTCCCCATAAGGCCTGAAATAACTGCAACTACATGTACTCTCAATTATTACATATATATATATGAAAGATATAAATATATATATAGCTGCAGTTACTACATATATGTGAAAAATATAAAAAATCAAATAAAGATTTTTTTGTCTCCTAGTAAAGTAAGAAATAATTAGGATATTTTGTATATTTACTTTCAGTTGAGCTGTAGTAAACACTTCGGCTACAGAATTTTTAGCCAGATGACAGTTTCTCACACTTTTCAGTAAGCAAATGACATTTAGAGAGACACGCAAACATAATTGATCTTTTAACTGTGCCTCTTATTTCTATTTAGCATTAAGAGAAAAAGTCCTTTCATATTATTTACTTGAAAAATCTTCTGAAATGATAAAACTGAGCAAATCAGCCAGTGCCTATGATACAGGCTCTTTGACCTTTCTCCGGTGCTACAAGCTATTATAACAAGACATTCCAAGCAAAGCAGACACATGGGACTTTCCCTAATTCTTAAAATCTTTCATTCTGAACCTGCAGACATGTTTATCTCTCCAAACACAAACTCTTCCAAGCACACAGGCAGAAAAACACTCATGCAAACATCCCCGCCCACAAGACTGACACACACCGACACATCAAAGCCAAACAAAGCAAAGCAATTGCTGAAACCGGTTTCCTCTTCAATATTCTCTCTGCTATGACCTGATTCATCTTTGGACCACCCTATTTTACCCTCAGAGTTCTAACTTCTCCAACAGTGTTGGCCATAAGGACAGCCTACATCAACCTGAACCCGCTCATGTGTGTAGTGTGCCCACAAAACACGTATCTACTGTAGGCTGCTATTTTTTTTCCCAATTGAACCATAAATATAAAAAGATAGAAAGTCATTCATGAGTTTTAAAAACCTTTATATCCATAGCCATAGTATCCATGCCAGTGTCCTGAAGGCATCCTCAAAATACTTTATGGAGGCATCATTGATAATTTGCATAGACAATCATCCTCATCCCAGGGCCTCCTTCACCATGACACATGCCTCTCATTCACATCAGAGGTATTCTCTCTCTACACATGGACACGTGGGCAAGAATTCCCTTTTTCCCTGTTAATGAAATTCTAACTATAATGACAATAAATTTTAGATACGTCACTGAATAAACAAAGATAAACTACTTATAATTAGTATTCATTCTGGAACTAAACTGAAAAACATAAAACAAGTGAGAGGAATAAATAATTTGCTTCATTTAATAGGAATAGTCACATTTTCAGATCCTGGTGAGAGCACGCAAATACAACCTTTCCTGGTAGTCTCAGGAAATTCACTATCCTGCAGGATATATTTCCCTCAGAGGAATATTAAATAAAAGAAAACATGACTAACAGGATAAAAATATTTACTACATAAATGACTGAAATTAGAATAATCTGTAGAACGTGTTGCTATGAAGAATGCAGTCATACTGTCAGGGCACCATTTCCAAATTTCAATTGTTATCCCTTTGAATCCAGCACACAAGCAAGAAGGCATTTAATTTTGGTCAGCACCATTATACAGGATCCCAGGTAAAGAGTGTTGTTTGTGTAGGGTTTTCATGGAAATATGGGTCATCTTTTTTTTTAAGATTTTATTTTTTTTATTCATGAGAGACACAGAGAGAGAGGCAGAGACACAGGCAGAGGGAGAAGCAGACTCCGTGTGGGGAGCCCAATGCGGGACTTGATCCCGGACCCCTGGATCATGACCTGAGCCAAAAGCAGACACTCAACCGCTGAGCCACCCAGGCATCTCTGGGTCACTTTTTTTTTCTTCTTTTTTTTTTTTTTTTTTTAATGTTGTCCAACCTGTGTATTCAGTGGAAGAGAATTTCCAGGTTCAAAAGCAATGTAAGTCTCCTAAGTCTTGCACAACTTCTGTACCTTTCATAGGTTCTAAAATATAGTTGCACTCAAGAGAAGTTAAAAAAAATAGTATTGTTATTATTAAAAGCAAAAATTAATTAAAATTAGAGTGAGTTAAGGGGAAGCAGGATAGCTCAGTCAGTTAAATGTCTGCTTCAGGTCATGATCCTGGGGTCCTAGGATCAAGCCCCATGTCAGGCTCCCTGCCCAGTGGGAAGTTTGCTTCACCCTCTCCCTCTGCTGCTCCCCTCTGCTTGTATTCTCTCTCTCAAAAAAATAAATTAAAAATATTTTTAAAGAATTAAAAAAATAAAGTGAATTAATATTTATGCTTTTATCCCTATAGAAAATAGTATTAATAATTGTTTACGGGGGCACCGGGGTGGCTCAGTCAGTTAAGCTCAGGTCATGATCTCAGGGTCGTGGGACGGAGCCCTGGATGGGTCTCTATGCTCAGTGTGGAGTCTCCTTGAGATTCTCTCCCTGTCCCATTGTCCCTCTCCTGCTCACACGCAGGCTCCCTCTCACATACATACATATATACATAAATTTTAAAATAGTAACTGTTTATGTAAGTTTGATTCTTGTGATGTAAGGATAGTGATCCCTCCATATTCTCCATGGCCCGTCTTTCTAAGTTTACAGAAACTTGAAGTTTCGAGTTGATCACAAGGGCCCCCAGAATAAACATTTTCAATTCCCAGTCTCCGTGGAAGCTAAACATCCCCGAGGGTCCCAGTTCAGTCCAATAAATACAAATCGTGTCATATGGCAGCTTCTGGGAACTGTGAGAGACGACTAAATATACGTATCTTATATTTCTTTTCATGCTGCTACTTGGGATGTGTAGGGGCAACAGTATCTTCCTGAATGACATGGACCATATAGGAAACAAAGAACCCTGGGAATATCTCAGTCCTCAGGACTTTAGAGAGCAGGGCGGCCAGGACAGGCCTGGACATCCTCCTTCCTTTCTCTACATAAGAAATGATTCTAAAGGAAAAAAAAATCCTCTTTTACATTGATGTCTGTTTCTCGTGAGCAAACCTGATTCTAATGATGTTATTATTTAAATGTTTCTTGTGTAGCTTAAACGGTTTTAGAATGTGCTTCTTTCTTCACATGGGCCAGATTGAAAACCACGGAGGATAAAGCATGAACAAATATGTCGGAGACGTGGAATTCACCAGAAGATTCTCAAGAGTTCCTACAGCGCCATATAACCTGGGTGAGATTCCTTTCCAGACTCTGAGCACATCCCTGGGCCAGAGAGGGAAGCTGGAGGGAACCAACCTGTACTTATGCGGGAAGAGATCTGTGTGGAGCATCGTTCAGGAAGCAGTCGCAAGGCACTGATCGGGTCCCCAGCTATGTCATCAAGAATGCAGAGCAGACGCTTGACTTTCCTGATGGAGGAACGAGCCAATGCTCACACTTCATGGAAGAGGTTACCAGAAGCATCCCTTGTATGCAAGAATCTCTCTTGGACATATTGATACAAATATACGCTTACGCTGATTCCACCACTGCATCTGGGCTGGTGAACTTTGCTTAGAAATATCATTTGCCTGTGGATATCTGTGGCACCACCAATGGCTTCAGTTGCACACAGGAGGCCTCTTTGCTTTCCCAGTATATTGACCATATCATGAGTGGAGGTGACCATACCTAAAGGCCCCCTCTCTCTCCAAATGCCTTTTCTCATGGGCTGGAGTCTACAGAAGGAAATGAGGTTGATGACTGATCGGACGAAGATGAGCAAATGAATGCTGGGCCCAAAAAAGTCGCAAGGTGGTCTGGATTAAATTGGTCCATAAAGAAGGATGATGGGAATTAGTGCAGCTAATGAAATTAACGTCCTCTTTAATTAGGAAGGAAGAGGAATCGCCTGTAGGAAATTTGCCTACAGAAACACAGAGATGCTACGTGAGAGAGGAGGAAACCCTGGGGAGTTCTGAGAGTTGGTTAAGATCTTGTATGACTTTCCATTCTCAAAACAAATCCTGTATCTTTATGTAGATGATTTGTTTTTTTCCACTAGGATATTTATTTTTTCCTAAAACTAAAGGAAACACAGAGAAGCTGCCAAACCTAAGGGGGACTTAACCAGAATGGTTACTGTCAGTAAATACGGGCCCTGCTTGCGATGGCCTCAACGTAGGATACGAGCAAGCCTCATCCTCATCTTTAAATGGAAAACTAACTGTAGTTTATAAGTTTATATCAATGACAGAACTAATTAATCAAGTGTTTATTGCTTCAGTCCGGAAAATCATCCTATTGAGGGTGAGAATGGGAAGATTTTTATCTTCTCATAAACACTAAAAGAACAAAGAGTAAAAATACTATGTTTCCTGACTAATTTGCCAAGCATAAGGCAATTTATGGTGAAATGAGGAAACACTGCAGAACAACCTGCCTGCCTAAGAACGCAGGGACATTTCATGCCACCATGTGACATACCAGCGTTCTTTGCTGCAGAACAAAGCCTCATCTAGGAATGTGAGGATAGTACCCGACATCTAGGCATTTGCTGTCGTCATCACCATTCTCGCCACTGTCTACCTTTGTGATACAGGCCTACAGGCCATTCAGTGTGAGGCTCTATGAACATAAGAGAAATCTTGAGATAATCCTTCTTTCAGAGAGCAAAAAAGGCTATCTCCTGGATTCCAGTCATTTCATTGATCAAACAAGTGTTGGCGATACTTTTTTTATAAATATCATCTGGCTATAGCTTTCTTCCAAGTCTTCCACTGAAACCCCTGAAGATGATCTCTATAGATAATCTCATTCACAGAGATTTTCTCCTCTTTTCTGTGAGGCCAAGTATGAATGGGGCAGTGGGATTTGCCCACAGATATGTGGCAGAGACATGGGATATGCCATGTACCAATTACTGCTGGCCAAGTTTCTCCTGGTTTCTTGGCGTGCCACATGCCTTCAACGTCTCCAGCTGGCCCTGTAGATTACTGGTGTATATTTGTAGGAATTGAGTTGCTCAAGACAAACTAAGAACATTCTGCTGTGAGAAACTGCTGTCTGCCAACCAGTGTTGGATTGGTTTCTTCCCACCACCTTGCTGGGACATCCAGTCGCTGATAATGCTGCGTGTGGTTCTGACATCTGCTGCAGAAGCTCCACCTACTTAGTTAATTAATCAGTTTCCTGTGAGCGCTCCTGATTGGTGGGCGACTTCTGAAGCAAACTCTTTATTTCTAGGTTTAATTCCGTAATGTGTTTCTAAGCTGAAGAGTAACCTGGAGATCTTGTTGGAGGCCTCCTGGGAGACCTACCAGTCACACCCACGCTTGTCCTCCAGCTCAAATGCCTCCACCAAGTCCACTAGCATCTCAGCTGCATCCTCTAAGGCAGCAGGTCATGCCATGCTTTTGCCACAGTGGCTCCCCTTGGGCTTCACCAACCCTTTTGTGCTCAGGGGACCCCTCTTTCCCCAGGCTCTGCCTTGGGACACTTCATCTCTTGTCTCAGCCTGGAACTCACCAATTGCAGGTAGTTTTGCAAACCATCTGCCACAGTCAGATTAGACAATGCCAAAGATTAATTGTACCAGAAAAAGTACAGAATAATCTGAATGATCAGAATTTAGGACAAGGAGCTGGGCCACTTTGAGAAGCGATTGAGATCACTGAGTCTCGCAAGGCACAAACTCTTATATGTCACTCCTGTCACTGCCTCCACCTGGGTGGCAAAGGAAGTGAGGGCCTTATTGAGAAAAGAAACACTTAACTTTCCCTTTCTCCGTAATCCCTTTCCTCATAGAGTCTGTCTCATCAACTTTCTGCTTATTCTACAAACCACACTGCAGATTACTAACTGACTTTCACAAGCGAATTTACAATTGAGGTTTGGAAGACCTCCATAACAAATAATAAATTTACACTTTGATTCATATTGGATTGCTCCTTTTTCCATAGAACCATCTCTAAAAATTCATGAAGCAGTGAAGGAACGTGATTTGTAGGAATCCCTGTTTTCTTGGTTTTATTGGTGTCAAATAGCACTAAAACTCTACCACGGGTTGTAATCTATTGTGTAGTCTTGCGCGGAGAGTCAGAGGGACTGTTTGATGGCTGGAGTTCAAAAAATAGGCAGTTGCATGACTAGGAAATGGCTCTTACTGCATAAAACAGGAAGGGGGAGCCTACTTTTGACTGAGATAGAGAAATCTTCCGTTTTAACCTCCTCGGAGAACTTAAATTTCTAGCGCAACACACTTCTTGTGAACTTCACAAAGGACAATTTTGCGAGAGTCTAGAAAACCTCGCCTCAAACATTTTTTTTTATTCTTATAGGGATGGAAATAGAATCACAAAACTGAAAAGAATTTGAGGTGATTTGGGTCCTTTAAATGGTTTGCAATTGGAAAAAGCCTCCACACCTATTTATCTTGACTTGAACAAAATTTTGCTTGTTTTGCCCCCTAACCTGACTTTCATTTGAGTCTAAAAACGATAGGCTTCTGCAGATAAAGTCAGGTCAGAGAAAGGAGAGAAAGCGAGTGGTGTAAACGCATATTTGGAATTAACGTGCAGTCGTGAAGGTTAATTAATATTCAGGGAATTAAAAGCGGAGGGGAGGCAAGATTTTGTCAAGCAGCATATGGCAAAAAGCATGTGACATCCACTGAGTCTCAAAAGAGAGCATCCAGGGAATTCCATTAGCAGCAGAATACAGCTAAAGAAAGCCTCATTGTTTTACTAAACACGCATTCAGTAAAAAGCCTATCATTTAAGTCACAGTTTCTCAACCTTGGCGTCATTGACATTTTGGGTCAAATTGTTTTTGTGGAGGAGCTGTTTTGTGGAGTTTAGGATGTTTAGGCTTCTCTGGCCTCCACCTGCTGGATATCTAGATCACCTTTCCCTATCCCCCGTGTGAGAGCAGGAATCAAAAAATGACTGTAGACATTACCAAATGTCCCTCTGGGGACTAAATCTCCCCTGGATTAAAAGCACCAGTAAAAATTACAAATAATTAGATAGATGGATACATGGATAGATGATAGATAGATAGATAGATAGATAGATAGATAGATAGATAGATGTATATGTATAATTATATACACATATAATTTAAAATATATATATTTTTCTTAGTTGGACGTTTTCATATAGAGAATAATATTAAGCCTTAGCTTTCAGAAAATATGGAAAAAAACCACTTGGCAGCACAACTGACCCGTCCTTTTTATTTTTATAGCCTTTGTGAAAGTATAATCTACATAACAGAAAACTGTACATATTTTCAATGTACAGTTTGATAAATTTTAATACACTGAACACATCTGGAAAATGTGCCCCAAGAACAAGAAATAGAACAGAACACACAGGAATTAACCCTTGTGGCCCGTTCCACACACTACCTTAAAAGGGCAACCCCCGTTCTGAACTCTAATTGCCAGATTGATTTTGTCTGCCTCGATACTTTTGTGAATGAAATCACAGAATCAGTAGTCTTTTATGTCTGTTTTTTTCTCTCTCAATAGTATTTTTATGTGATTTATCCACCTTGCTCCATGCAGTTATAGATTATTTTAATTAATGTTTCTGTCATATTCTATAGATGTAACTCAATTTATCTACACACTACGTCAGCATTTGAGGAGTTTCATTTTCTTGGACTACTGTGAATAAATCTACTGTGGATACTTTTGTACTGTAAGTGTGTGTGTGTGTGTGTGTGTGTGTGTGCGTGAAAATGTGTTGTTGTTTTTTTGTTGTTTTTTTTTTGTTTCTGTTTTTGTTTTTCCTGTACAGTGCCTGCCCAGAGGTAAAATTTCTGGGGGTAGGGAGTGGGGATAAGAGGCAGAATCTTGTTTTTCCTTATCTATATCCTATATATCCAATACCATGTATTAAAAAAACTATCCTTTCTGCACAATAACAGGCTGTTCCCTCGGTTATAAATCAGGTAACCATGCATATATTGTTCTATTCATGATCTTCAATTCCATTCCATTACTCAGTTTGATATTTAATGTTTTAGTCCTTCTGCTTTGTTCTTCTTTCGAACTGCCTTGACTATTTTTTGCCTTCCGAATTACCATAAGAGTTTCACAATCCACTTGTCAAGTTGTGAAAGCTCAGTCATTTAATTTTGGCCTTTCGTTTTCTCTAATTTGAATGTTTATGGCTATAATTTTTCTATAAGCACCCCTTTAGCTTTATCTTATCAATTTTATATGAATATCTTAACTGTCATTCACTTTGAAAATATTTTCTAATTTCCTTTTTCTTTAATTTTTAGCCCATGGTTTATTTAAACATGGGCATTTTTTAATGCAGGCATTATGCCAGCAACACTGTAAATTATAGATTCTAACATTCGTCTTTAGATTCTTTTGGATTGTACATAATACACAATCCTATATTTTGTGAATAAAGACAGTTCTGAACTCCCTTTTCTACTTCTTTTTTTCTTTTTTAAAGATTTTATTTATTCATTCATAAGAGACAGAGAGAGAGGCAGAGACACGGGCAGAGGGAGAAGCAGACTCCTCACAGGGAGCCCCATGTGGGACTCGATCCTGGGACCTGGGATCACACCTTGAGCTGAAGGCAGACACTCAACTGCTGAGCCACCCAGGCATCCCCTCTTTTCCATTTCTAATGTTTTGTTTTTTGCCATTTTCATTCTTTTGTTTTATTTTGTTTTTGTTTTCATTAATTAATTAATTTGCCATTTTCATTCGTATCACAATGGCTAAGTCCTCCATTAGGCAGCATGAGGTCAGATTATGTCCATCCCATCAGACATGAAGCAGGATTAGAAAGGGTGGCAACCTTAGTAAAAGCCCAGCCACCGCCGTCTTGCTCTGTTTTCTCCAGAATATCACCCTCCTAAGACTTTTCACCATGAGTACAAAGTTATCCTTCATCTTGGCCATGAAGGGAGATCCAGTTCTCTGCTTTATCACCCCAAGTCATTACCTTGACCGCATTACATGCTCTTCAAAATCCAAATGTCTGACCTGGGACATAGCAGTGACCATGCAGTAAGCACTAGTCCCAGCAGGTCTTTGTTTTCTAGGCATCTGCTGACTGCAGGAGCTTTTATGCTGCCCTTACGAACTGGCCACTGTGCTGCAGAACTCAGGAAACTACCATTACTAATCCTGGATTGTATACATGAGAGCTGTTGCATTTTCAAGGCTTCCCTCCAGCCCTGCTCAACACTTGGAGATTTGTTGGTTTCTCTTTCCTGTGGCAGTGAACCCGCTGCCTTAGCTGAGCCTTATCTTCAGCTGTTGCCCAGATTTGACCAGTGTCCCAGTTTGGGAAAAATTAGCTAGCAACAGTCAACTCTAACTAAAGAAGTTCTTGTCTGTAATTTTAGTGCAGTGGTGTGCATTCCTTCTGCAGATCTCTGTTAAGTCCCCAAACACATTACTTGTCATGTGTGTGACACCTTTTCCCTCTCGTTCTTGCAGTAATCCATCAGCCTCCAAACACCTGCTCTATCCTACTTATTAGCACAGATTTCCCAATCACTTTTTCCGAAAAAATTTTGGAGGTAAAATTCACCTACCCCAAATTAACCTTTTTAAAAAATTCAATGCAGTGGTATTTAGTATATTTAGAAGGTTATAAAAACATAAATAAAATAAAATATAAAATAAAATAAATAAAAAAAATAATAATAAAATACAATAAAAGAAGGATACACTGCTACCACTTTCACCAAGTCCCCAAAATATTTTAATCACCCCAAAAGAAAACCTCCTATTCATTGAGAAGTCAATCCCACTTTCCCCTTCCAGTCTGCACCTGACAGCTACAGATCTACTTTCTATCTTTATGGATTTACTTATTCAGAACACTTCATTTCAATGTAGTCACAAGTAAGTGACCTTTTTTGCCTGGCTTCTCTCATCTGTCATAATGCATTCGAGGTTTATCAGTGACAAGTATTAGAACTCCATTCCTTTTTAGGTGCCTGGGTGGCTCAGTGGTTGAGCATCTGCCTTTAGCTCAGGGCATGATCCTGGAGTCCTGGGATTGAGTCCCACATTGGGCTCCCCACAGGGAGCCTGTTTCTCCCTCTGCCTATGTCTCTGGCCCTCCCTGTGTATCTCTCATGAGCAAATAGATAAATAAATAAAATCTTAAAAAAAAAAGAACTTCATTCCTTTTCAATGCTGAATCCCATTGCATGTATAGGTCACATTTCATTTTTCTGTTCTCCTGGTGATGGATATTTGGGCTGCTAGCACCTTCCGTCCAGTGTAAATCGTGCTGCTATGAACATCTGTGTACCGGTATTTGTTTGAATATTTGTTTTCAATTCTTCTGTGTTTATACCCAGGCATGCGGTGGCTAGGTCACATGATTATCCTTTGTTCAACTTTTTGAGGAGTCAGCACTTCCATATAACTTTTGGGAGGAAATAGTTGATTTAAAGTCTTCGTTTAAAAATGTTTTTTGGTCTGTGCTTCCTCAGAGACAGTTTCTGTTCATTTCTAATGTGAATAGGCCAGACTTTTCTTTTCTTCATATGTTTTATTTTTTGCTGTTGTTGAAAAACATATACCTTTAAATACCATAATGTTCTAACTATGGAAATCAGAATCTTCCTCTTCTTTTGGTTGGTTTTTTGCTTGCTTGCTTACTTGCTTGCTTGCTCTGGGAAATAGTCGTTTGCCTAGTAACTTTCACAAATTGTGAGGACTGTGGTATCTGTCATTAGATGGTCTCTGAAGTAGTTGGTCTCTGACTTGTAATGTCAACCGTGAGTCCAATCTCTGGACCCGGGTCTTGAGTTCAGCCAAGAAAGAATTCAGAGCCAAACTCTTAGACAAGCAAGGGCTGAATAGCAGTTTGAGTTGAGTACACCTTGAGCTGGGAGTGCAGGCAGGCACAGAGGTAGCAGCTGCAGGGAAGGAAGCTCAGGGCTATGTTTTCTTTCCATGCCTGGATAGGTTATGGATCATAGCCAGGGCGGTGTCTAAGGTTGCAGCCAATCCTCTGAAGGACTCCTCCTTGGGATTGAGGTTGGCCTTAACGTGGTCCTTGTTGGAGTTGTCAGGACAACCATTCCCTGTTGGGTTGGGGAGTCTATGTGGCTAAAATCACAAGTGACTGTGTTATATTAAAGCTGTAGATCATTGTACTGTATTGACCCTATGGTGATGGTCATAGGGATGAACACACGTATCCCCTCGGGCTGTCCAGGCTGTTTGGAACTTGGCCTCTGCCCTTTTGTCAGTCAGAAAGCACTTATCCCCTTGCTCCATCTAGCTACCTACCTACTCGATCAGTTCATGGATAGAGATTTCCTTGAACGCCTAAAACAAAGAATAACAAATAAGAATAGAAAAATAAAATCTCTCTCAGTTTTTGCAGGTTAGCTCTGGGCTGGGACACATTTTCAAAGCCTAGTCTGGCTATTTACAAATCAGCCTCTGCCTTCAATTCCTGCTTATACTTAGCATAAAGATTAGCCACAGACGAAGAATTTAGGGTCTTCTCTGGTGGTTTTTGTTCCTTTTCTTTCTTTCTTCTTCTTCTTCTTTTATTTATTTTTTTTTTTCTGAGCATGCATCCTTTCCTGGGCCATCATTTACACGTGGCTTTCTAGGCTCCTAGAGTACAGAGGTGCTTTACAAACCCTAATACTCCACACAACCTCTATCCACAGGTTCTCCTCCTAGGCTTCCAGCATATTTATTGTTTGCCTCAATTGTAATCTTTGCCCCAGGCAGCAGTGGATTATTCTTTTGCTTTTCACTGTTTTTGAAGAATGCCCTGTGCATAGAAAGCTACTTTTCTACCCTGGGAGACTTCCAAGTTGGATAAAACAAATGCAAGCTCGTTGCTTCAGTCCTTCCGGCAGCCCTGAAACTGGTGAACACAGACTGAGTCAGTTCTTAGAGAGCAAGGTCTGCTCTGCTCCCTCTGGAACCAGAGACCCTGGTCTCAAGCAGGGAAAGCAGGTTGTTGTCTTTGATACATCCACTGCCAACCTGGGAGCAGGATAGGAATAAAGGTAAGTAAGCATGGTGCAAAGCTCTCCTAAGATTTTTAAGCCAAATGATTTCTGATTCAGTACTTGCTGACTTGCTTTAAACCTTTCACTACTTTCCAAATTTGCAACATTTTTAATTTGATCTTTTTAGCTCATTTTTTTTTTTGGGTGGGGTGAGACATAGAAGTGAGGAAATATTTCTGTGGGAGACAAGCTCTTAGAGCCACCAACGCTGCTGTTTTTCACTGATGTTATTAAAACATCCCTAAACACCTACCTGTCCTCTACCCTCACCCCCAGGTAAAGACTTTTGACTAGGAGAGCTCCCATTAACTTTTTTCCTTTGGAAAAAAAAAAAACTTTCCCATAGCCGAATACACACACATATATAGAAATAATGCACATGACTAGTAAGAACAAAGGGAAATGGAATATGCTATATTATCAACTATGTTTTGAAATTTTCCCTAATTAGATGCTATTCTTAGTTGTTCTATTTATTTTATTATTTGGAGCTTTAGAAACTGGGACACGAGAAGGCTTAATTTATAGCGTCTTCAGCAATTCCATTAAACTCTATTTAGTCTCTGAGCTCCTGAAGGAGTTTTGAGTGTCCAAGCTGTAGTAGTCAAGGAAGAAACCCAGATCCGCTCCTCCTTCCTTCCTTCCTTCCTTCCTTCAAAGAAAAGCAACTGAATTTAAACTGCTGAATCCAGGAAGAATACAAAATTGAGGATGCAAAATTTTATATTTCATTTTATTTGGGATTTTGCAAAAAATGGAAGAAAATTTCACATTGATTCATATCTCTATGAGAATGTTAACAATGCGAATGAATTTATATTTATATTTATTTTTTTGAATTTATATTTAATATGAAATATAGCTCAATGTATTACCAGGCTTTGCTATCATGTCGGGATCTCTGCAAGTCTTCTTTCTTAATATGTCTCTACTATGAATGGTTAAATTGTTGAATGTGCCAGAGCATAATCTAAGGAGAGACGCTGAAGAAAACTCTTCATGATATCAATGTATACCAAATTTCATCTGCGATTTTCTAATTTAATGGCATCTACCCAGAAACTCTTATAAACCAACTTTTTAGGAAAGAAATCATGTAGAAATGTCTGTAATTAGTTTAGTTTAGTAGCTTCTTCGCATGACATACAAATGCAAGCCTAAAATTTTAGCAAAAATAATGAATTATCATTACAAGTTCAATATTCAAAAGGTAGAAGTTTCTTTTTAGACCTTAATATTGGAGTATGGAAAGGTAAATTGCTTCAGGTCTCTCAGTTTCTAGATTGCTCTTGTGGTCACTATAATGCAAATATACAAGAAAACTTTTACCTTAGTTGGGTAGAGGTGACATTTGTCTAGCTTTTTCCACATGGAACCATAAACTTGTAAGTTTTATTTTCTTTCTTTTTTGAAGATTTTATTTATTTATTCATGAGACACCCCCCCACACACACACACACAGAGAGAGAGAGAGAGAGAGAGAGAGAGGCAGAGACTCAGGCAGAGGGAGAAGCAGGCTCCATGCAGGGAGCCTGATGTGGGACTCGATCCTGGGTCTCCAGGATCAGGCCTTGGGCCAAAAGCAGCACTAAACCACTGAGCCACCTGGGTTACCATATTTTCTTTCTAATAATAATAAAATTAAATACATAAATTGCCTTCAACTTTTGTACTTAAAGACCATGCCCTTGAAGCAACCCTATAATCTGTAGCTGTGTATCATCTAGAGAAAAAGATGCTCTCAGAAGATTTTCAGAAGCAGATTTAAGATTGTTACAACCACACACTAGAGATTTTTAAATATGCCCTTAAGGTTCTTTGACATTCTTCACATTGAGAGAAGTGTTTATGTCTTTCCCCATGAATCTAGACCTCCAGGACTGGTTGGTCAATGTTTGATAAAAAACACTATTGAAGTTGTCAGTGCCAGTTTTATGTTTTTGTCATTCTTTTCTCGGGGAGGAAGAGATCACTTATTTTTGGGAGAATATTTTAATTTCAGATGAATATTCTTTCCTTGATGTAAGTCTATTCAGATTTTCTATTTTTCCATGAACTTGTTTTGGTAATTGCTGTCTTTCTCAGTAAGACTCAGTATTTGGTGGCAAACCAATAAAGCCTGCTGCTCCTACATTAGAATTCCACTCTGGAGTAGCCCTGAGAGTTGAAAGTTAAGGGAGAAAAGAAATTATCCCAAATAAGCAAAACTTTGGTCATCCACTCTACGTGGAAAGAAGCACACCAGTGAAATAATACAGAATCATGAGCAAATAGCTTAGCAACTTTGTCAGGAGCCTGCTTCTCCTCACTACCTTCCAATCCCCCCCCCCCCCCCCCGCCAAAAAAAAAGAATCAGGGACAAGGCTATCTGGGAATATATATATGTCAATATAACTATGGGAATGGGTGTACTATATAACCTTGGTAGTATAGAATGATAACAGCCAACAAAAGACATGCACCATTGACGGTGCACTGAACAACCAGGTAGATGGAATTATATCAGACATTTGACATCAGACAGCCTCTCTCATTGATTACTCTAGTGCTGGAATTATGACTGCAAAAATGGAATAGCTAAGGTGACAGAGGTAGAGGCTAAGAAAGGACCCAATGACATAACCTCCAAGCAATTAAGGAAGACCTAGCTACTACTGCAAGCACCAAAGCCCAACAATGAACTTCTAATACGACATCATCTATGAAGAGACCATCTGGCCTCTAGACAAATCAATTACAATTAATTCTACCCTAGAAGAGGAAACAAGTCTTCTTGACTGGAATCAGAGCTTTATTCCAGGTACTGTTCCTGCCAGGAGGACTTCAATCAGCACTGTTCCTCAAGGACTTATAAAGTGATATGAGATTGGCTCAGAACACAGTTTAGAACAAAGCAATGTGTCAGTGCTTGGTTTACTGTGGAATCAACTGCTCCCATCACACACACACACACACACACACACTCACACACACACACACACACACACACAAGCATATACCCATGTACATATCACCCAGAAGCTGCTGACTTAATACAGCAGCTTATAAAACAGCTTATGGAAGCTAAATGTAACAGCTTACGGAAGGTTCAACTAATGTGCCAATCCAAAGATAATAGCCTTCTAGCATCAGAGCACTATCCTCCTGCATGTGATTATTCCCTAAATCAACAACCCTTCTAGGGTACTGTGATCCCCAAAAGTTCAATATATGGATCTAAGAACTGAGGTTAACACCAGAGTTAAAACTTATTCTTACTTCCAATGACCAGTTAGGGATTTTTGCTTATTTCTCTGTCTGTCTGTCTCTCTCTCTCTCTCTCTTTAACTTTGGAGATCTGAGTTTCCTGAGGGAGAAACCTTTTACCAGGATATGCAGCAAGAGTCCCTTTAAACTTTAGGCTAAAATCAAGCAAAGGTGTCATCATCTCTACAGGAGGCCTTGATCTTGATCATCTGGAGGAGGTTGGAATACTATTATGCAAGGATGGAAAACAACCTGCTTGGAAGCCACATGATGATGCTCTGTGGTACTTCTTGTTTTGTTTTGTTTTGTTTTGTTTTGTTTTTTGTTTTAACCCAATGTTGATTCTCAAATGCATAGGTCCACGAGGCTGGGAGGCGCAAGTTGACCAGGAGTTTGGATCTCTCTAGGAATTTCTGGGTCAAAATACCAGCTAAGTCCCTAAGACAGTGGAGATACTTGTCAAAAGTGAGGAGAATCTAGAATTAATTTTAAAAAAAGGAGGCAATTGGTTTTAGACGCATCTTCATGACCAGCTGCAGAAGTGAGGCTAAAGCTTATTCAACTAAACCTCCTGTTCCAATTTAGCCCAGGAAATGTGACCAACACAAATCCTAGAGGTAGAGTTTTCCCAATTTAGTACGTAAAGTATGTGGAACTGAGGACAACCAAAGATGGACTGTAATGGCTGTGCTGTTGTGCTACCAAAATTTACCTGTCAGTTGTGAAGCTCTTACTTATCTAACCACAGAATGTTTTGATGACTGATACCTTTTTCTGAGTCCCACCTTTTGAAACTGTCCTTTGCCAAAGAAAGCTGTCTTACCCAAGGAAATACTCCTTCCTTGGGACACAGAGCATCAAATGACTGGCTGGTGTGATGGTGTAAATGCCTGACCCCTACCTCCAAGGAGGGATATTCTGAAGAGCTCAGCAATCCTGCAGAGCTGCCCACCGGATGGGCAAACGCTTCCATCTGAGATGACATCACAGTTCGAATCCTCCCTTTGATCAATCCTAATTCCCTCCTGCCTCTGTCGTTAATCCCTACCACACCTCTCAACAAAATTCTTACATTCAAACTTCAGTCTCTCCATGTCTGTTTCCTCTAAAATTCTTTATAATAGATGGACAACCTGAGTTTTCATGCAGAAAACAAAACTTGACCGAAATATCACCCTGTTGTAACCAATTACACAAGCCCTGAGAATTGAGTATTTTCCCTACTTCTGTACCAGATAAGGTGCGAATGTACATGAAGCAATGAATGTGGGCATCACAATATGACAGACTGGATGGTTAATCACTCCAGAGTAAGGGGCGTGATTGACATGCGATTCTGTTACCTTTATTTGCCTCATCATGCAACTCAGTGATGTTGTTGGTCACAGGACTCTCACATAAGAGTAAGCAGCATGTGGCTCATTTTCATTGCCACTACTAAAAAAAAAAAAAAAAGAAGAAGAAAAGAAAAGAAAAGAAAAGAAAAAAAGAAAAGAAGAAAAGAAAAAGTTATCTGTGGTGGTTTCTGACTTATGGAAAAGTGGCACACACATCTGTGGAGAACTTAAAGGGGAAAATTGTGAAAATATTTTAAGAAATAGAAATATTGGGGTGCCTGGGTGGCTCAGTCAGTTAAGCATCTGCTTTCTGCACAGATTAGGGTACTGGAGTCTAGAATGAGACAGCCTGGGGCTCTGTGCTCAGTGGGGAGTCTACTCCTCCCTCTTTCCTGCTCCCTCCCTGCCCTCCTCTTGCTTGGGAGTGCTCTCCTTTGCACTCACTCTCTCTCAAATAAATAAGTGAATGAATGAATAAATAAATAAATAAATAAATACAAATAAAATCTTGAAAAAAAAAGAAGCAAATACTCTTAGAAGTACAAGTTACAAAAAAAATATTTTAAAATAGAACAAAAACTACAAATTTTTCTTCACCTTATTTAATAGCAACCCAACGTCTTTGTAAGTACACTAGGCCTGTCCAGTTATCTAACCCTTTGTGTCCCATTTCCTGGAAGAAAAAGAAAAAAGTAAAAAAGGAAGAAAGAAATTAGAGCATTTAGTTCAGGTTTTCTTAAAATAATTCTCCCAGCCAATTTCTAGGGGATTAGTGTAGTCAAAAGATATTACTCAAAAATAATTGTAAATCTGATAAAATTGGAGATAATTATATCCCCCTCCTGTTCTTCTTGAATAACTAAATATAAAAAAAAACCATATATCTGCTAACTGTAACTTACTGCTCTTGGTTTTTACAAATGGAAAGTTTTCAGATTGTGCTTTCTTAAAAAAAATGCACAATATTGACATTATCCTTATGAATTTATGAATACTGGAACTCAAATCCTTCATTTAGCAATTAGTAATAAATACACTCTACAGATTTGATACAGGAAATGCCACCCAAGTTATCCTGGAAGAAAAAGAAAAAGAAAAAGAAACAAAACCAAAACCAAAAACCAAAAACCTTGAGATAATTAGGATTGGATTATGGGGGCTTGAGATAATTAGAGTGGAACTGGCAGAGCAGGAGATGATGCCTGAACTTCAAGCCTCCTGGCAGCAGAGCACAGATTGGACAGCTGCTGGCCAGGATCCAGAAGGTCAGAAGCAGCCAGCTGCATCTTTAACCAGCAGTGCCGAGTGGTGCTCCTTTTCCCCAAGCACAAAGGACAACAAGAGGTTAGGAAGTCTTCTCTTTTCAACTGAAATACATGCAGAAATTTCCCCAGTAGACGCTGTCTTCCACTAGATGTTAAACCTTAGGGCAGGCAGATGGTCATTCTGTTAAAGAGCTTGCACGAGGGAATCCATTCTTTTGAGAAAAAGCACAAACTGAAATCTTCGAGACATAGAGCACGGTCTAGGTTACCACTATTTTAAGTGATGCATAACTTAGACATGTTTTATGTCAAAACATTTTTTAAAATAAAACCATAAATTACACATCTTGTTGGAAATAATTTGGAGACACTGTTTCTGAGGATTATGGTAATTGAATGAAAACAACTAGGTTAGCAGATGCATTGAAATAGATTTTCTTTCTGGCAGGTATCTTGAGATAATCAGAGAAAAGCCCTAGTCTGTCATTTAATGATTATTTCCATATTTATCACATCGCTGAGACAGTAACAAAAGATTCTTAAACACCTATGAAATAGGGGAAGAAGTAGGCTTGGTCAGTGGGAGTCGTTGGACTGCAAAGCAGTGATGTATTTGCAGCCAAGGCCACGGTTGGTCTAGGGACTCTGCAGGATGAATGGTCCTTCAGAATTATCCTGCCTTGAGTCATATGCTGAGTGTCTAAACTTCTCTTCCTTCAGTCACCGGTTGTGGGCAGTTGCCTAGAAATGAGCAAGAAGCTGGGTGAGGGAATTTTCTGGAGAGGATTCCCTCGGAGAGCTGTCAGTTCGCAGGGGTCCCAATGTGCCTTTACTATAATTCACCTTTATGCAGACCCAGAATCCACCTTTCCTCTTCCAACTCACTTTGGAATGCAAAATGAAGGATGAAGGACCATCTACGTTTTTAGACACGCATTTGAGACAGCTCTCTCAGACCATGCAGTACAGGTATTTTACAATTCAAAAATAATTACTTTTTGTTCTATTTTTGAAGGCTTTTTTGTGAGAGTTTGTTCAATGTAATGGGTAAGAACAAAATGATTGCCTGTTTCCTTCAATACCAACAATCTACTTCTCATTACATTAGTAGAATATTTTTGGTGCTCGTGTGTTTGTGATCTATGGATGTAATGATTTTTGGGGCTGACATCTCTAGTGTTAATGGAGTATAAAGGCGACTTAGAGTGGAGTGTAGGGAATTAGATAAGAACATTTTGGGGGCGATTTAAGTGTACAGTAATAAACTCAGGATGTAGTTTTTATTTATTTATATTTATTATTATTATTTTTTTAGGATGTAGTTTTTAATAGTAACAAAAAGATATATATACAGCAAATAGTTTTTGGTTAGAATCGACAAGAAGCTGAAAGAAAGGAGAAGCAAAAAAAATGCATTTGAAATGTCTGGTTTGGGTGCCTAGGTATGTTGTGGTTTTTCTAACTGACACCTAGTGGGGATAAACAAAAGGGTTCAGACGTTTGAGGTAGAAGAATTTAGCAGGATCTTTCAAATGACGTGGAAGGCCACATAGCAAAATGGTAATCAGTATTGGAAATAAATCTTGAGGTGTGATAACAGAACCCATGAGAACAAATACTCAACACAATGAAAAAAGATTGTATTCCAGGGGTCTGGTGGACATTCCCTGGCTGGTGAAGGAAAAGTAAAACAAAACAAAACAAAACAAAACTTCCCATGAAAAACAGCAACAAAGAAAATTGGGCAAATATGTGGCTGAATAGATATAATTAAATTAGGAAAAAAGTTGTTTTGCAAAAAACCAAGAGAGTAGGAAGTATGTAGGAAAGAGTTTATCAAGATGGTATCAAACAATACTATGAAGTCAATAGAATCTTTAGTGCCAAAAAAGCCCTTAAAAATTTGATTTACAAAGACAGTCACCCCCAAATAGATAGAGTTGTTCTTCAGGTGGCAGTGCTGCCCGAAGAAAGGCTAAAGGGAAAGATGTCCAGGACTTCTGTGAACATCTCGGGCGAGGGAGATGGAACCCAGAAAGCACCCTTGCACACCCACATTCAACAAGTTTCACTATGATCCCTGTGAATGTTGCTATAATGAATATCATGCCCACAGATATGTCACTTTACAGGCCCACAGGGACTCGGCAGATGTCATTAAGTTTACAATCAGCTGATTTAAGATGGAAGTAATTGCCCTTGGCCCGATGCAATCCAGAGTTTTTTCAAAGTAGAGTATTTTCTCCGGCAGGTAGCAGAAGGGGGACTGCAAGGGATTGAAGTGTGGGGGAGACCCAACCCACAGGGACTGGCTTGGAAGATGGAGGGGGCCACCTGAGACCAGACCAGGTGACCTCCAGGGGCCCAGAGCCATGTCTGGCTGATAGTCAGCAGGGAAGGTGGGACTGGATTCTGCCACCAGCTTGAATGAGCCTGGAAGCAGATTTTTTTTTTCCCCCAGATCCTCCTGATAATTGCTTAGTCTGGTCAAGACCTTCATGGCAGCTTTATGATTCTCTGAATACAGAACCCAGTTGACAGCACCCTCCAAGCCGCCAGATTTTAAGATCTACAGAACTGTGAGCTAATAACTGAATGCGGTTTGAAACCACCACATTTTTGATAATTTTGTTAACAACAATAGAAAATGAAGACACCCTGCCTACTTGAGGGGAGGGGGGGACCCTGCCACACTCATGGAGTCGCATCCCAACTAACACAAACACTATTCCTCCAGAAGTAGACATTACAGAGTTATTCTCAGCCCTGAATCATGAACCCGTTCTTAATGAGACCCAGGTATGTGATCACTAAAGTCAGCACAGGTGTAACGTAGGGATGGGCTGCGTCACATTCGGAACTATTGCTCTGGATCAGTATTTGCACCCATATGTCCCTAAGCACATCGACATTCAAAGTCTACATTCTTACTCATTTCTCACATTCAAGATTAGTGTTATCCCTCACTCCTGCAATTTAACCTGCATTTATTTCCTTTTTGTTGTTGTTGTTATTTTCTGTTATACTTTCTACCAGTTTATTTAAGTAGAGTTCTGAACCTGGATTCAAATTCCAGCTTCAACAGTATTAACTGTATACACTTGAAGTTACTATTTGGTATCATTGTTGTATGTCAATTTGCTTATATTCGTTGAGGATAATGGTATATGGTGCAAAGGGTTGTGGATCCAAATAAATGAGTCAGTGTGTCTTAGATCACTTGGTCTAGTATCCAACGCGCGGGGCATGCAATAGTCAGTAGTGGAATCTGAATCTTGCCAAAGATCACGGTGTTGATGCAGTCATTTCTGATTCCTCCCCAGCACTTTTCAGACTTTGAATAATTCATATTTAATTTCAGTGATTTTTCGCAAAGGTCTTTTGTTTTCTCAACATGTTTGACAAACATAATTCTCTTACAAAATTGCATATAAGATAAATTACCATAAATGTGCTAAAGTCTGTAAGCAATATCCACCTAATAATTTCTTACATATTTTAAAATATAGTTTATTCTAAAGTTTTGAAGACTAAAAAGACTTGACAACTAAACATGTGTGGATTCTGGCTGAGGAGAAATAACTGAGTAACTCTTTTGACAAATTGTTGAACTTTGAATATGGGGCAAAAACTAGTTTATAGTATTTCATATTACATTTCCTCATTTTACTAACTATACTGTGGATGTATAAGAGAATAACCTTGTTCTTAGGCTGAGCTTGCTGAAGTATTTAGAGAGGGATATGGTACCTCCGACTAATCTCAAATGTTTCGAGAAAAAAGTTGCACACAAACATACACACAGATGAGTGAATAAGTAGAGAAACATGAAACATAAACAGACTAAGAGAAAGAGAGGATGATAAAGCAAGTGGGACAAAATATAAGCATTTAGTGTAGGTAGGTAAAAGATCTCTAGGAGATTCTCATACTTTTTGCAACTTTTCTGTGAAGTTGGGTCGTATTAAAATACTACAAAATAATGAGATATTTTGTGAAAAAATAGAGTAGTGTGCATTAGATATAATTTACTAATCTATAATGATGATAGGTATAAAATTCTTAAACATTCATTGGAAATATCTAACTTAACCTGTAAAATATTATGAATATGATTCAAAATATAAAAAACTCATATACTAAATACACCTGATATAATGTAGAACTATGTTGTAATAGAATGAACAGTTAGGTGAAAATGTAATAAAACATAAAATCTAGAAACATTTTTTTCATGACTTAAATTTCTCCATCATTTGGAATGTACAATTACTTGATGGGATAAGTAATAAACTAAATGGCAACATGGAATCCTTTGCACTACTAGTAATTTTGGAGAAGCCATTTTACTCATCCTGGGGCCTCCAGTCAGCCAGCCAAAGGAGTCCCCAGGTCATTAATATAATTTAGAAAATTTTTCATCTAAGTTACATTATACAGGGGCACCTGGGTGCCCCAGTGGTTGAGCGTCTGCCTTTGGCTCAGGGTGTGATCCTTAGGTCCTGGGATCAAGTCCCACATCGGGCTCCTCGCAGGGAGCCTGCTTCTCCCTCTGCCTATGTCTCTGTCTCTCTTTCTCTGTGTGTCTCTCAGGAAAAAATAAATAAATAAAATCCTCACATTATATCAACTTCATGTACCACTAAATATTTTCCATATTTGGATTATTATAGACATATATCCTTAATTCTCAACACAAATTTTTCAGTAATGTGTACATTTCCAAAGAATATAAGTTAAAGTTGTCCACTGTCAACTATTATAAAATCTCTGAGGGGTTAGAGTTGAGAGGAAGGTGCAGATTTCTTGCAAATTATAAATGATATTCATTTTGCAGACATTTCATCTTTTAATTGGATTATGCCAGTCACCAGGAGCATGGTATTAAATCATCTCTCTGCTACTGACATCAGCGACCTGCCTGCAACTTGCATTGCTATACCCAATTGAAGCTGCTCTTGGACATTAGGAGATTTTAGTGATTTTATTCAGCAATTTATATGGAAAACGCACTGTTCAAAATTTGTAAATAACAGTTTTTAATTATTTATTTATCAGTCACTAAGCTGAAGATCTAATTTTACCATTTTTCCACCAAGAGGGTAGACTTTTGAAATGTGTGTCTCTGCTTGCAAATGAACCTCTCCTTTCTTTTTACTCATTGAATTTTTTTCTTTATTTATTTCTATACCCACTCTAGGTAAACAGTGTAGGCACATTGTTTTGTAAGCCCTCTAATATCCATTCTATAAAGAGATAGAGTTTAAGGGGAATAAAATCTACCACTCCTTCTCTCAGTATATAGCAAGAAGACAGAATGTCGTAGTTCACTTGCAACGTAACTTTTCAGATGGAGCATGTCCATGTAAGACTACATGGTCACCTCCCTTATGGAGGCACCAAATTTCTTTAAGCCCTGTTTCTGAACCCATAATGCTTATATCATTTAGTGTACATTCCCAAGAAATGAACATCCAGGGCATGCCTAGCTGCTTCATCATATTAGTAGTAGAGAGAGGTTATTCTGAACCACAGAAGTTAAGGTGTGAATACTAAACATAGCCTAGAATATTTTGTAGGCAAAGAGCACGTCACAATGTAATCAATTTTTATATTGTAAACTTTGGTTTCCTTTGAATCTATAATTGAATATGTCTCGCGTAGCTCATTTACTCATAGCTGGAAACCGTCTCCTTTTCTGGAGTCAAATGCATGGTAAATTTAAATATCCTCATCGTCCCTAATAGAAAGGAGACCATAGGTATATAAGAGCACTGTTTCTTGCTTCTCATATCCGACTAGTGAAATGGCAAGAGGTCCCCAAGAATGGGCTCTAGCTCTCTGACACTAATGGACAATTACTTGGCCCTATGAAGAAGCTTATTGTAATCAAAGGTATGACTAATCATATTCGAGCACTGATAGGAAGCAAAAGAATAGTCTCATTAGCTATTCCCAGATTCTTGACAAACTGGTTAGAAAACTTTTCTACTATAAATAAATAAATAAATAAATAAATACATACATACATACATACATAAATAAATAAATAAAACTTTTCTATTTCATGATAAAATGTGTTCTATGTTGCAAGCAGTGACTTGGATGTGGTGAACTAGAGCTGATTCAGTTAGTCGTAGGCTAGGATACTAGCTTCTAGTCTAGTTCTTTGAACTCAGGGGGACTTTACTATTTTGTGCAAGTATCAAAGCACCTTATTATCATAAACTGAAGTGTCTGTATATAATTATGCCAGTTTGCCTTAAAATTAAACAATTTTAGTATCCTACAGAGCCATTATTCACCTTTCATACATAATTTTGATATCATAGAGTACAATGACAAAACAAAAAAGTGTTCTAGGATTTTAAAGGCATTAAAGTCCTCATTTTTTAGAACAAGATGAATGAATTTAGCAGCACCTTTTCTTTCCTCCTTAAAAGAGTGGAGTTGTGCTATTTGCTCTTCATTTTTAATGATAGGCACTTTAGTAGGATTTAACACCATTTTGAGAAAGCTGCTGTCATATTACTCTGCACATTTGGGTTGCATAAATGCTAACTTTAATGATGCAGTATTTCCTTTGTAAAATTATCTTTTATGCTGAATGAACTGGTCATTAATTTCACTGTAAAGACACAATTTGTACATGTTAATGTATTTTTCAACTAATCTATTTGTGTGAGCATAGCAGCTGGTAGCTCCTGAAAGAAGACAAGATAGTAAAAATGCTACCTGAGTTCCATAATTTCTTTGATTTCTCTTCCTTATCACATAAAATCCAGCTTTAAATTTTATTTCTTTGTTATGCCGGTATTGTAGTTATTTTGTGTACAAATACATCCGTGGCATATGAGGGTTACATTGGTGCAGCAATTACACCAGATTGCACAATAGTTTGTTAATGCTCTATTACTTTTGCATGCAAATAGCTAAAATAAAGAGACTGAAACTCAGTCACTTTAGCCGTACATCTCCAATTTAATTTACTTTTTTAAAGTCTGCTCATCTACATTTTTACTACAAATATTTCCCATTTTCTTTTATTTCTCTCAGTCTCAATTGAATATTCTTGAACCCACTGGTTCATGACTATATGAAAAAAAAACATTCAATTTTTTTTTCTAGCAACTCAAAAAGGTTGAAAATACTCAGGCTTTTTTTTTTTTTGCAAATTCCACAAATATATTTAAATAAAATTTTTAATATACATGGCAGCAAAAAATGAAAAAATAGCAAATGTGTGACAATTATATAATAAAAACAAGTTAACTAAATGTAATATTTTCTCAAGAAAGTGTATTTTGGATAAAAGATATTCAATTCCAAGATTCAAGAAATTTGCTATAAGAGTACTACCCACTTGTCTCATATGTATTTCCTTTAATAGCAAAGCAAACGGAGAAAACATATTTACTTAACACTGTGGGGGAAAAAATGCTTCTCAAAAGTTCAATATTTATTTAGATTCCTTTCGACATGTTGAAACATATATAACCAAAATAGTCCACATCACGTTGAGGTAAAACGGGCATATCTATATTGTCATCAGGGAAATGCTTACTGGTGAAATCAAAGATACACATTTATTAGCAGTTTAATCATTGCTGAGTACTTAGGTTTCTTAACTCACCGGATTATATCAAATTGCATTGCCAAAGAGCATTTCTGAGCACTAAGTCATAATTCTAAAGACAGAGTGATTCTTCCTCAAGGATCAAGGTGGAAAAAAAAAAAACATTTTTTTTTTTTTTAGCTGGTAGGAAAGATATTATTTGTTATTTCTTTTAAGTAAAGCCCTTGGTAATGTAAGAGTATTGATGAGAAGTAGAAAAAAAGAGTATTAAGCCTAGAAATGACATTTAATCATCTTTTCCTTTGTTGCCCTTGGCTTCTTGGCCTTTCATGCCCACCTGGTAAAATAATAAGTAGGGCCCTTATTCTTTAATAAGTAGGATACTTATTCTGCTTATTACTTTATTGCAGTTTCCCTAAGCTATGGGTGGCTGGAAGCAGACTGGTGTTGCTAAGGAGCATCACGATGTTGTATGAAACAGAATTCTCATTTAAATCGTAGAATCCAAGTAGAAAATGACTCTACTGCCAAAACAGAGTGGGGAACACACCATTCATCACCACAACAAAGTGTGTATTTATCCAGAAATGATTTCAGACATGGCAGATGGTACACAGATAGGGAACACTCAGATCGAGAGGGGAAAACATGTTGCCCTCCTCCTAGCGCAGCGAAAACACTCAGCAGTGCATGTGCGGAATGTGGGAGGGAGGCAGTGTAGCCTGGATACACGTTCCCTCTTTGATTTATGCTGCCTCTAAATCACCAGCGATCTCTTAGTAGCTGCTCTGTAAGATGAAGTTGCTTTAAAGAACTCATTTACCACTCACATTTTTACAAATGTTTGTATCTAAACTTCTGTCTCTATGATTCCCTCAACACACACACACGCACACACACATGCCCCTCATCACTATACTTTTCTTATGGAACATTCTCTACTTCATCATCCTGTCTAGTCTTCATGTTACTTCTCAACACACCAACAGCGTCCTTGCTTTGAGACATTTCCTTACCCCTACCCCTTCCTGGGATCATGTCCACCCAAATGTGTCACTTCTTCACTATATTAATGTCTCTTTCCTACATTCACAGAGGTCCCTCCTCTAGCCACGCTCTCCTGAATGAAACTGCATTTCTTCACCCTTCATTTTCCCTCACCCTGAATTATTATTTTTTCCTAAAACCCTTGGCTACCAGACATATTGCATATTTATTTTGTTATTTAAATGTTTTATCTCCTTAATAAAAGCTATGCTACATGGAAGTAGGGACCTATGTGGATCTTTCTGTTCTGAGCAGTAAGAACAGTGCCTATAAGGTCCCACTCTCTGCTCAGCCTCAAATGAAGTGGCCTAATAGGAAGCGCCAATATCAGTGGTGATTTTCTTTTTTTCTTTCTTTCTTTCCTTTCTTTCTTTCTTTCTTTCTTTTCTTTCTTCTTTCTTCTTTCTTTCTTTTTCTTTCATCTTTCTCTCTTTCTTTCCTTCTTTCTTTTTTTTTAAGACTTTATTTATTTATTCATGAGAGACACAGAGAGAGAGGCAGAGACACAGGTAGAGGGAGAAGCAGTCACCCTGCGGGGAACCTGATGTGGGACTTGATCCCGGGACCCCAGGATCATGACCTGAGCTGAAGGCAGACCCCAACTACTGAGCCACCCAGGAGTGTCTCAGTGGTGGCTTCCCTTCGGAGTGAAAGGAGAGTGAAGGCGTAGTCACCTGTTCCGTACATGTGTCCCCTCCAGTTGTTTAAAAGGCAGCTAAACTCAGATGCCAGGAAAGAATGAGAAACAATGGGCTCTTTAGGCCTACATATCTACTTCAGCATGTTTTATACACCATGCGGAGTATTGCCTTGCCACAAGTCTTATTTCTTTTCTCTAAACTCACCATCAATAGTTTAATTTTTATGGTTATATTTTGAAGTGTAGAAATGACTCAGGTGTGTTATTAAATTTCAGTAAAAAAAAAAAATCTCACAAAGGGTTTTTCTCCAACAAATTCTATCATAACCTCTCTTTTTAAAATTGGATTTTTTGTGGTTGATTTTTTTAGCTTGAATTTGCATTTATGTCACTTACCCATGTAATATTTGCTTCCTATAATGACTAAATCTGGTAACCATGTAACGTTGTGCTGTAGGCTGAAACAGAGTTTTGTGAACTACCATCTATAACTTTACACCTTCCTGTTTAACTCTTGATTCTAGTTTAACTTTTGATTCATGTTTAATGTACTTTTAAATATTTAAACAGGTTCTTCTCCCTGAATGCTAATTGACCAGCTAAACATTTGGATTCAGTTAAATCTTCATAACAAGGACCTACCTAGACAGGCGTTCCTGTTATGTCCAGTTAAACTCGTGTCCATTGAATTAATCTTCATTTCTCCACATTTATTATTAATCAGACTTTGTTTTTATGGCTCTCTATCTTCGTAGGACACTCTTGCATTGAAGACAGGGCTGAACTGAAATCATCTCAATCAAAAATGTACATAGCACATGAAAAACTGAGTAAATCTTTGATGTGATTTTTTTCATGTATTGAGTGAAAAATAACTCCTGACTTTAATTGGCTCACTGTCCATTAAGGGATATAAACATATGCAATAATTTACATTTAAATATTTATAGAAAACCTATGGAAAGAATGTAAAAATCTGCTATTAACAATAGGAGATTTATCATAGATTATGCCTCATTTTCAAGAGCAGTTTTTTGTCAGTAGAAAAAAAGTGCATAATAAAATTTGCAAATTTAGCATTTATTTTCAAGGAAATATGAATAGATGATACCCAAGGGGTGTATTTACGCAAGAAATGATGTATTTATTAAATAACATTATCCAACCTTTAATAAGTACTAGGTTATATGATAGATACATGGAAAAAAAATGGTGATCCTATATGCCCAGTTTGATTCCTTTGTTCACAAGAGGTTGGAAAATACATTGGGAGAAAGTGTCACAGTAACTTAAAATGCTAGTACACTTAAAATGTAATAATTATAACAATAATAATAATAATAATAATGTCAACAATGATGTGAGGCTAAGATTTTCAAGTTTCTGCAAAGATGATGAATTATTCAGGCTGCAGATCTCGCACAAATAAGATCAACTCTTAAACATGAAGCATCCAGGATTCTGGGCCACAACTACAAAAACTGTGAAGGAACATTGCAGGAATTTATGTGCTTGTTGGCCAGGTTGATTTAACCTGGAGTGGAAGCCAGCCAGAATTCTTAGAGGACAAATTAGAATAAAAGAACTCATCTCCCTTGGAAAATCAACACCTGCTCTTGGTTACATAAATGAACAACATGAGCACACCTTGTATTCCAGATAGATAACTTGGAAATCTTTATCTGTTCAAGTGTTGCTGAAAACAGTTGTTTGATTGACTAGTCACGGACATTAGCTTGATGTAGTTCAAACCTGCCTCTCCTGGGCAAATGGAGGGGATGCTTTGACCTCAAGGAGCATTTATTTGCTGAAGTTGTAGCAAACAAAAATAACTAAATGTTTCTTTATTCCTCATGAAGTCCTGCACAAAACAGGATTAAATTAAAATAAGGCATTTCGGGTGGGCCCTAAATCAATCTGACTGGTGTCCCTATTAGAAGATAGAAATTGGAAGCACAGAGACAGCAGGGTTGTACACACAGAGAAAAGAGCATGTAAGAACACTTAAGAAAGTGGCTATCTGCAAGCCAAGGAGAGAGGTCTCTGAAGAAACAAAACTTGGGGACACTTTAATCTGGGACTTATAACCTCCTGAACTCTGAGAAATGTATTTCTGTTGTTTAAGCCACCCAACCTGTGGTATTTGTTGCAGCAGCTCTAGCATACTGATACAGGTTGGAAGAACAAATGTAAGTACTTAACAGAGGGTGAACAAATGGATCATTAAACTTAAAAAGCAAACTAATAAATATTGTTTTAAATGAATAGACATAGAAACACCAATAACTAGGTTTTAAAAAATCAAAGATGTAAAGAAAATATTCGAAGAGATAATTTCCCAGAAATAGAGACCCATAGAATGCCAAGCAAGCAAAAGAAGGAAACATCCTCACCAAGAAACATTTTAGTGAAATTTAGTACTGTCAGAGATATTGAAAAAATTCTAAAAGCTCCCAAGAGAAATTTTGACTACTTTGAAGCAAAAATATCAACATCATTATGTGTACCAGTAAAAACTAAAACTAACCTGGAGCAGTGGAATCTATATCTATCTATATCCATATCATCTATATCTATATCTATATCTGAAAGTATATCTAGCAGATATTTTGATTTCTTACAAATTTCAATTATTAAAATATTTTGGGGGTGCCTGGCTGGCTCAGTATATGGAGCATGTGACTCTTGATCTTGGGGTTCTGAGTTAGAGCCCCGCCTTGGATGTACAGATTACTTAAAAATAATATCTTAAAAAAATTAAAAAATATGTTTTTCCAGAGATATAAAAGAGACTTCAGATGAAGCTGACATATATTAGATCTTGATTGATATGAGAGAGGCCCATGGGAAACAGATGGACCTTTCCACTAATGATGCTAGAAAAATTGGTTATCCACTTTCAAAAAATGAAAATGAATTTTTAAAATTCATTCCTCCTCACATACACAAATTGAAGACTACAACGTCAATGTCAACATTAAAACTGTTAAACTATAAAAGAATATCTTTGTGACCTAGTTTTAAATAAATATTTTATAAAGAAAAAACACCAAAAATAATAAATAGTGATATATTTGGTCACATTAACATTTTATAAAAACACACCTTGAAAAGATAAGCCCCAGAATCAGTGAACATAATTGGAGTGTAAATTGGTGTATGTCCCTTGGAATTGATTTTAACTTGTTTATTTAAATTGAATATATATATGATGCTGAATCACATAAAATTTTAAATGTTGTAGGTTTTTTTTAAGATTTTATTTATTTATTTATTTATTTATTTATTTATTTATTAGAGAGAGGGAGAGAGACAGGCAGAGAGACTGGCAGAGGGAGAAGAAGCCTCCCTGCAGGAAGTCTGATGTGGGACTCGATCCTGGACTCCGGGATCATGCCCTGAGCCAAAGGCAGGTGCTCAACCGCTGAGACAGCCTGGCGCCCCAAATGTTTTAAGTTAATAAATGGTCAAATGCTGTCAATTCCCCATGTTTTAATGTTTATGTTCTATATTTGAGATTTTTCCTCTTAGGTACTTGCCATAGAGGAATGCTTGTATATTTGAAAGCACTGGGACTCATCTACAACTATTTTCTTAATAGTACTATTTATAAATTTTTTAAAAACTAAGAATAGGTCAGTAATTAAAAATAAAATGGAAAAGTGCATTGCAGTGTTTGTATTTGATGAAGGATGTTTGTCAAAAATAAGAATTATAAGTTTGTATAGTGAATTAATTGCAAAATCCTGAAAGCACTTAAATGATTAAAAAAAAAAAAAAAACAGGAGAATATATCCATTTGACTACACTGTGGAAGACAAAATTGAACCAAATAGTCAATTCTAAGCAACACATTTTTACAGCCTTTTAAAATGTGGTGAGACTATAAAGATATGCAAGACAATTGTTAACATGATAGTGGTTTTCTGTAGGATACAGAGCATAGCTAGGGATGTAAATTGGGAAAAATTTTCGAAGAACTTAACTGATTCTATTTTAAGCTGAATGGTGGAAAATAATGCACTGAATTTTGTGAATGTGTATATCATGTGTTTTTAAATTTTTTTTTAAAAAATAAAAATGATTAACAAGCATGGTTTGTTTTTTTCAAGAAGAAACAGTGCTTTTGCAGTCCATGGATTATATACTGTAATAAAAAAGAGGACCATGTGGCAAGTACATTGAGAATGGATTGAATCATATAAGATCTCTGGACAAAAATGGAATTCACAGAAGTTAGATTTTATTGTAATCATAGAGGGGAGCAATAAACCAATTTAGTTTAGTTTTTTTTTTTTTTAATCACTCTGGCTGCTGTAAGGAGATTTTTTTTCTCAGAGTAAATAGTGGAGAAGGGAAAACCAATTTGGAAACTCCTATAATAATCCATATGACAGATGTTGGCTTAGACTAGTGTGGTTGTCACAGAGCTGGAGAGAAATAGACAGCTTTGAGATATATGTAGGAGTTATAATTTACAGGACTTTATGATGAATTGGATCCTACTGGTTTAAGTAGAGTTTAGTGTTAAATGATATTTCTATGTCTTCAGATTGAGTCACTGGAGGAAGGATAATTTATTAACGTAGAGAACATAATAGAAAGAATTGGATTGTGGATGGGACTGCATCAAGGAGTTTCATTCTGGACATGTAATGTTTGACCATATTATGTTGTGTTTTGTTGCTGGCATGCTGTCTTCTGTGCAGCAGCTGAATGGAAAAGTCAAGTAATCAGCTTAAAATATGCATCTGGAGAGCAAATGAGAAGGCTAACTATAAACAGTGAGCCACTAACAGGGAGGGGTGTGTCAAATCCTGAGAATTGATTAGATCACCTGAAGAGATGATGTAGAAGGAAGGAGGCAAGCTCTGAGACACTAATACTTTGGTAAAAGGTAGTGAAGAAATTATTTTTTTTTAATTTTTTTTTAGTGAAGAAATTATAAACAAGGAGAATGAGATGGAATCACAATAGATAAAGGATAAAATAAGATAATATCAGAGGAGTCAGGAGAAAAGCATTTAAAAAAATAATCTTCTGTGACAAACGCTATAGTAAAATTGAGGAAGATGGCTAATAACTACCTACTGGCAAATTAAGGTCACAGTTGATGTAACAAGGAGAATTTCTGTTGAGTGATGCAGTCAGTATGGAGAGTACTAAAGAACGAAAGATGCTTGAGGGACAGATGAGCGTGTGTGCAATTTTGACCCTAAGAAGAAATTTGGGTATCGAAACACAGGTGGAAAATTCAGCTACTTATACACATAGACAGCGGAAACTGAGGTTTTCCTTTTGTTTTGACCAGTATTTCTCATGAATCCTAACTTTGCTGGAGACTATAGAGCCAAGAAAGTTTAAAATTGATAGCAGTTTCCTCTGGTTTGGTGCTATTGCTTATCCTCTTTTAAATAAATATCCCTGAAATATCCTCTCCTTTTTCCTTGTTTCTTTCCAAGATAAGAAGTGAAAATTAGGGCTTGTACTGGGGTATGGGCAGTGGGGGTGGCTCCATGTCTTTCAGAAAGTGGAAAAACGCCCTGGATCCATAAGTGAACATCCTCTTCCTATCTTCTGGATTCACCTTGATGATATCACATGACAACCTAGATTTCGGACATGCTGTTGGCATTTCCATCTGAAGTCTGCACCTGGGAACTCACAGACACTCTCTGATCAATGAAATAATTCAGCCTTGGATGACAGGATTGGGCCAAAAATATGTGGGTGCTG